>NW_024541283.1:0-438352 GCF_016758755.1 Suillus discolor
AAGTTTGGCTGTCGCGATGGGCTTGGATTCATGGTAGGAAAGGACAGGTATAAAATGCATCTGGCAGAGGCTGCTGACACAGTGGAAAAATCAAGCTGCAACAACCACCGGGCAGTAAATCAAGCTAATGCTGCTCAGCACAAGCTGGAGTCCACCGGTATTGGGGGAGTTGCCTGTGCCCAGCACGGTTGATTTGTCCCTCACTCTATGGTGGATTTTCAGAAAGGTGAAAGGCAAGCCACATCCACCATTCCACATTCACGAGTTAACCATGAGTCACTTGCAGACAAATGAACATGGACTACGCCCTTTGTGAGGCTTCCCGGCACAACATGGAAGGCATCACCAGGGCCGTCACCTTCTATGATATCAACTGTCAATACAACAAACACTTTCGGGTTTGGGTGGATCGAGGTCGATTTCTAGAAATGGCACCGCAACTAACCATCATTCCTGGAATTGGGTTGTGGCACGTTCATGGCCATCAGGACAGCTGCTATGTCCGATATGCATCTAACTTTATTGAAGGCATTGGTCGGATCGATGGAGAGATCATGGAGACGCTATGGGCACAGCTCAATCTGATTTCCCCTGCTGCTCAGGGAATGTCATCTCCGCACCAAAAGGAATGCCTTGATTATCAGATGAATGACTCCAATTTCTGCAAGATGATTCGCATGAAAAGGACTCTATGCTGGAAATACAAGCTGGCGAGGAATGGCATCTCGGAAAGTGGAAAGGCATTCGACAGACTCGATGAAGCAGCACCGGCACATTTGAAGACAGAATGGTTAGCCAGGGAGAGGATAGCTCAGTCAAGCAGATTGAATGATCCTTCAGCGGAGCCCCTTCAGTGACAAATTCCGTATTATACAGGCCAGCAGATTATGGGCCCATGTTGTGTATATTCTCGATGATGACAGATGGGCCGGGAAACATATTATTTCTGATGGAGACAGGTGGGCCCATGTATGCCAATGATATATATATCCTTGATGTTGACGGATGGGCCGGGGAATATGATCATTCATGGAGATGGGTGGGCCCATCTGGGTAATATGTAGAGTAGGATATTATAGACAGCTGGGCTGAAGAGATGTAAGGCAAATATTGTTATATAGACGGGCGGGCCGATGGGGGTGTATTACATATATGGGTGGGCCAAGGTAGGGGAATATTACATAGATGGGTGGGCTGATGTGGGTGTATTACATATACAGGTGGGCCGATGAAAGAGATATCAAATAGATGGGTGGGCCGAGGGTGCGATAAAATATTTATTACATAGACAGGTGGGCCAACATAGGATGTATTACATAGACGGGTGGGCCGATGTGGGGGATAATACATAGATGGGTGGGCTGACGTGGGGGAATTGTACATAGATGGGTACAATATGGGTGAGCCTAGATATGTTTCATCAAGACATACAGCTGATGTAGCCACCAGCAAATCAAACATGTACACTATGAGTGCATATACCTACCATCGACCACCAAATCTAAACCCCTAAGCACGAAAACATGAATCGACCATGTGTGGCATTGACCAATAATTGAGGACTGAAGTGGAAAACCCCAAACCGAGATTTACCAAGCCCCGAACCCTGAAATTGTGGACTGCCGGGTCTTGGGGGTCGGGGGTGGGCACTCGGGACTTGGGAAATTTGGGGAGATCAATAAAATTTGATTTACAACTGAGTTGATTGACAAACACATTGACTTACCCATTTTTGAAATATATTTTTTTGTCTCACATACCGAGTTCCGAGTTCCGGGACCCCCGAACCCTGAAACCCGGCAGTCCACAATTTCGGGGTTCGGGGCTTGGTAAATGTGTATGGATATATGAAGGGTTGATTTAAACATTTTTAAAAGATGTCTCATATCAAATGTCAAGTCCCAAGTTTCGATTTCCGGGTTTCGGGAGTGCCGAGTCCCAAAGCCTGGAGTCCTGAAACCTGGAGTCCCAAAACCTGGAAATCAAAACTCAGGACTTGACATTTGATATGAGACATCTTTCAAAAATGTTTAAATCAACCTTTCATATATCCATACACATTTTACCAACCCCCGAACCCTGAAATTGGGACTGCTGGGTTTCAGGGTTTGGGGGTCTCGGAACTCGGAACTCGGTATGTAAGACAACAAAAATCTTTCGGGGTTCAGGGGTTAGTGAAATGTTTATAGATATACATAGGTTAATTCAAACATGTCTGAAAAATTTCATTCATCTCAAATGTCAAATCCTGAGTTCCGGGTTTCGGGACTTGGCACCCGGCACCCGGCACTCAGGGTTCAGCACTGAAAATTTGACATTCGGGTGTTTGGTGTGTGTGAGGAATGATAGCTAGATGAGAGGGGTGAAAGGGGGAGAAAGGGTGAAGTGGGGTAAAACCAAATAGACCTCTGGACGCGAGTATAGATTCGGCCCAAGGGGATTGCTACTGAGAATGATTCCTCTAGTAAAAATATGGAGGGGAAACTTTTGAACTGGTAAGAGTAAGTGAGAATGGAAGAGTGCGTGACATTGCGCTTGAAGTGATGCGAGCGTGAGCGAGCCGCCGAAGGCGTGATACGATGTGCAACGGAACAGCCGAAAGTTGACGGGGCACGGAGATGCGAAGAAAAGCCGACGGTTTATATGAACGCATGACTAATGAATATGCAAAGGAGATGCAAAGCGACGATTGTGAGGGAAGAGAGTTCTGACTATGGATGCGATGAGCGATGTGTGGGCGATAGCGCGACCGTTAAACAGCGCACGATGTAGTCAGCCGAAGGTTTCTGACTTAGAGTCTGAGAGATGTGTGCAAACGGATGATAATTTTGATAGCGGGAAAAGAAGATACATGAAAAATCATAAGTCTAAGGTATATATGATAGCGTGCGTAGCGCTGTTCGGAGCCGAGAATAACGGTAATACGTATTAAGGGTCTATAATGCAAGTAACAAGATACGCGATATCACCTTCGGGATATAATCAGTCTAACGTGAATGAGATAAAATACGCACCAATGGACAAGCGGAGGACAGGATAGGACGGAGGAAGGACGCACGATGGAACCGACGAAAAGCGGATGTGAACCGAAGCGCGCGCATGAGCCACGGCCGTCGGCCAATGATAGGAAGGATGCGCGCCATGGTAGTGATAGCGCGTGCTGCAGTAGGACCTGAGGGATACTGCAAAAATAGCCTCTACGAGGCTACAAGGACTATAAGTCCTACATCAGGTTTCGGGTGATATCTAAATCACAACAGCTTTGAGTTCTGCCAAAGCGTGAAACTTGAAACCCAGTGTGCAACATGTTGATTTTTCATTTATATCACACAAATCATCGAGTTCCGAGTGCCCAGTGCCGAGACCGAAGCCCGAGACCCGAAAATATTACACAACATGTCCATTTTTCACTCACTGCACAAATCACCAGTTTCAGTGCCAAAGCGTGAAACTTGAAACCCAGTGTGCAACATGTTGATTTTTCATTTATATCACACAAATAACCAAGTGCCAAGTGCCAAGTGCCGAAGCCCGAAGCCTGAGACCCGAAAATATGTATATAACATTTCCATTTTTCACTTGTTGCACAAATCACTGAGTTTCAAGTGCCGAAACCCGAAACTCGAAACCTGGTGTGCAACATGTTCATTGTTCATTTACATTACACAGATCATCGAGTTCCGAGTGCCGAGGGCCAAAACCCGAAGCCCGAGACCCGAAAATATGTACACAACATGTCCATTTTTCACTTACTGCACAAATCACCGAGTTTCGAGTGCCAAAGCATGAAACTTGAAACCCAGTGTGCAACATGTCCATTTTTTATGTACATTACACAATTCATTGAGTTCCGAGGGCCGAGGGCCGAAAATATGTATGCAACATTTCCATTTTTCACTTGTTGCACAAATCACCGAGTTTCAAGTGCCGAAACTCGAAACCCGTGTGCAACATGTTCATTGTTCATTTACATTACACAGATCATTGAGTGCCAAGGGCCGAATACTGAAACCGAAGCCCGAAAACATGTATGCCACATGCCCATCTACTCATTGCACAAATCACCAAGTGTCGAGTGCCGAAACCCGAAACGTGGTACTTCAAATGGACATGAATTCTGTCTTTGTATGTATTATCCATTGGTGTAGGGTTGAAATAACTTGGGAATTGTATTTGTCAGTGCTCGGTAGTTGGTAGTTGGTAGTTGGTAGTGGTGGTTGGTAGTCAATATAGGCAAATGATAATGAAAAATGAAAGTTGTTATTACGCTTAACTTCCTTACCAAGGTTGTAGTCCGAGTCTAGGGGAGTGTATTGGTAGTCTTTTCTTGTCCATCAGTTATCATTTAACCGAGATATAAGCTAAAGAAATCTGAAACATCGGCGATAATGAAAATGAAAGTTATTATTATGTTTAAGTTCCTGAACAAAAGTTGTAGTCCGAGCCAAGGTGAGTGTATTGGTAGTTTTTTCTTGTCAATTGGTTATCTCGTTACTTGGTACTTGGTACAGGAATCAGTACTCGGACTTTAATGCTGGGTCAACTCATATTTTCACTATATCCCTTCTACCCACCCCCTACCCTCAGGGCAGTAGGCAGTATGGGTTCCTTGGGTAGTTTACGATCTATCCTACATATTTGTAATGATATTTTCGGCCTGAATCATATATAAATGTGACTTTGTATAAAAGATGTCTATTGTCACTCTCCACACATATGTCATTTTGCCTATCATTACATCAATCCTTCATGAATCTTTCTAGGCTTTTAAGCTATTATAATGGATGTATATGGGTGTTATTCCAGGTCTCTCATCACATCACAGGCTTGTTATGTTGGATATCTCGACATAATGTGCAAGTCTCGCTATTAATATTCATTCTTTTATCTTTACACTCACTTACTGCACACATGTATTTCATTTGTCATTATTGATGTTTCGGATTTCTTTAGCTTATATCTCGGTCACATGGTAACCAATGGATGAGAAAAGACTACAAATAAACTCACCTAGACTCGGACTACAACCTTCATTAAGCTGACTACTGATTCCCGGGTACCGAGTATCAAAACCAAATACTGAGTACCAATTACCATGTACCAAGTACTGCATAATGAGTAACAAGATAACCAATTGACAAGAAAAGACTACCACTACACTCACCTGGACTTGGACTACAACCTTCGGTAAGGAAGTTAAGCATAATAACAACTTTCATTTTTTCATTATTGCTGATGTTTTGCCGAATGACAAGGAAAGACTACCAAGACACTCACCTTGACGTGGACTACAACTGTCATTTTTCATTATCATTTGCCTATATTGACTACCGAGTCTCAAGTACCGACCACTGACCACCGATCACCGAGTACCAAGTACCAAGTACTGACAAATACAATTACCAAGTTATTTGAACCCTACACCAATGGATAATACATACAAATACAATTCATGTCCATGTGAAGTACTGGGTTTCAGGTTTCGACACTCGACACTTGGTGATTTGTGCAACAAGTGAAAAATGGACATGTTGTGTACATGATTTTGGGTTTCGGGCTTTGGGTCTCGGCCCTCGGCACTCGGAACTTGATGATCCATGTAATGTGAATGAAAAATGGACATGTTGCACACTGGGGATTGAGTTTCTGGTTTTGGCACTCGAAACTTGGTGATTTGTGCAGTGAGTGAAAAATGGACATGTTGTGCACATATTTTTGGGGTTCGGGTTTCGGCCCTCGGAACTCGGAACTTGATGACTTGTGTAATATAATTGAACAATGGACATGTTGCATACCTGGTTTTGAGTTTCAGGTTTCGGCACTTGAAACTCAGTGATTTGTGCAACAAGTGAAAAATGGAAATGTTGCATACATATTTTCGGGTCTTGGGCTTCGGGTCTCGGCCCCTGGCACTCGGAACTCGATGATTTGTGTAATATAAATGAAAAATGGACATGTTGCATGCCGGGTTTCAAGTTTCAGGTTTTGGCACTCAAAACTCAGTGATTTGTGCAATGGGTGAAAAATGGACATGTTGCGCACATATTTTCGGGGTTCGGGTCTCGGCCCTCAGCACTCGGAAGTCGATGATCTGTGTAATGTAAATGAAAAATGGACATGTTGCACGCCGGGTTTTGAGTTTCGGGTTTCAGCACTCAAAACTCGGTGATTTGTGCAATGGGTGAAAAATGGACATGTTGTGTACATATTTTCGGGTCTCAGGCTTTGGGTTTCGGCCCTCGGCACTCGGAACTCGATGATCTGTGTAATATAAATGAAAAATCAACATGTTGCATGCCGGGTTTCGAGTTTCAGGTTTTGGCACTCAAAACTCGGTGATTTGTGCAGTGAGTGAAAAATGGACATGTTGTGCACATATTTTCGGGGTTCGGGGTTCGGGTTTTGGCCCTCGGAACTCGGAACTCGATGACTTGTGTAATATAATTGAACAATGGACATGTTGCACACCCGGTTTTGAGTTTCAGGTTTCGGCACTTGAAACTCGGTGATTTGTGCAACAAGTGAAAAATGGAAATGTTGCATACATATTTTCGGGTCTCGGGCTTCGGGTTTCGGCACTTGGCACTTGGCACTTGGTTATTTGTGTGATATAAATGAAAAATCAACATGTTGCACACTGGGTTTCAAGTTTCATGCTTTGGCACTCGAAACTCGGTGATTTGTGCAGTGAGTGAAAAATGGACATGTTGCGCACATATTTTCGGGGTTCGGATTTTGGCTCTCAGAACTCGGAACTCGATGACTTGTGTAATATAATTGAACAATGGACATGATGCACACTGGGTTTCGAGTTTCAGGTTTCAGCACTCGAAACTCAGTGATATGTGCAATGAGTAAGAAATGGACATGTTCCATACATATTTTCGGGTTTTGGGCTTCGGGTTTCAGCACTCAGCACTCGGAACTCGATGATCTGTGTAATGTAAATGAACAATCGACGTGTTGCACACTGGGTTTCGAGTTTTGGGTTTCGGCACTTGAAACTCAGTGATTTGTGCAGTGAGTGAAAAATGGACATGTTGAACAATGGGTTTCAGGGTCTCGGGTTTGAAAAATAGCATAATAACAACTTTCATGTTTTCATTATCATTTGCCTATATTGACTACCGAGTCTGATAAGGGACCCCTTGGATGATCCATTGCTCAATAAAATACCACCTGATTGGAAGTGTGCTGGTTATCAGATATTCATTTGTCAACTCCCAGGTCCCGGAACTCAGAAGTCGGTATGGTTGACCCAAATTTGGGTGGTTGGAACTTGGCATCTCATAGGGCAACACAAGCTTCGCACCCCGGATTCCAAATTCTGCAAGACAACCTGTGCACCATCAAAGGCCATGTCAGGAGATCATCTGCTGCTCCGGGAACTCGGTAACTTTGATTTATTACCTCCTCTGAGTACGGTTGACCCAAAGGTTGATAATCGGAACTTGGCTTCTCATAGGGCAACACAAGCTTTGCACCCTGGATTCCAAATTTTGCAAGACAACCTGTGCACCATCAAAGGCCATGTCAGGAGATCACCTGCTGCTCCAGGAACTTGGTAATTTTGATTTATTACCTCCTCTGATTTGGTTGATGTACAACTACCTCAGCTCCATCATGTCTACAATTATGATACACATGGGCCCACCCATCTATATTTTATACCACCCTCGGCCCACCCGTCTAATACAACATCCCATACAACACCCTCAGCCCACCCGTCTAATTAATATGTGTCTGGGCCCACCCGTCTAATACAATATTTTATAATACCCTCGGCCCACCCGTCTTATTTAATATGTGTCTGGGCCCACCCGTTAATGTGATAACAAGTACCTACCCATCTATCTCATACACATCTACCTTAATACACCCATCTGCATAATATCCAACTACCTCGGCCCACCTGTCTACCTAATATTCATGTACATCGGCCCACTCATCTACTCTATATATTCCCTGCATGGGCCCACCTGCCTCCATCGGGAATAATTTGCCTCCTGGCCCATCCATCATAGTCGAGGATATTTTTATCATGGGCCCATGGTCTGCTGGCCCGTATCATACGGGATATTATGCACGTCCATTCCCTCGTATTATACGGAGATAGGTCACTGTAATATGTGCCTGCGCTGTCTGTGGGCTGCCAGCTCACAGCATATTATGCGAGCTCGCTGCCTTATTTACTGAAAATGTCACTCGATGCTCGAGTTAGACTGGATGTCTGCTTGACTTATATCAGTGTTACATTCGCCCATGCCTCTGCCATTCATTTTAAAGTGAGTATCACTTTGTATTATGTCAATTGGTTACTGAGCTCAGTGATTCTCAGGTGCATCCCTGATGTTATTGATGTACTTAGCGCAGAGAACTGGTCCCAGGTGTATATCTACGCTTTCCTGGCTTTCCTGTTCACGTTGTTAAAGGTATGCATCTAAGTCATTCACTTGGGAACTATTATTCATGTCGCATTAGGCAGAACCCGATATTCAACACCTGTGGTTCGGACGGCAAGTGGCGACAAGGATGTGATTGTCAATCTGATGGTTGTCAGTCATGTTTGTCCTCCCTTGTCTGATAATTGGTTTTATCACTGTTGATAGCTCCATTCGAGACCACCATCGCCACGACCTTCCTTTACAAGTAAGGATCATTTGTGTCAATTAATTCATGCATCTCACCCTCTATTTTCAGTCTTCTGGGTCTATCTGTATTTTCGGACTTTATCATTCTTCTCACCGGCTGGCCTCTGAACAGCGTTGTCACTGAACACAGTGTTCGCATTCAGAAGGGTGTCTGCCTCGCGAGACAAATGCGTGGCTGTGACTAATGCGCCATTTCACTAGCTCGGATCACCTCAGTGTTGTTTTCCCTGATCTGGACCTCCGCTTTTATTTTGATGACACTCACATTGTTCTTCACTTTCATGTACTGAGGCAACCAGTGTTAGTTGGTTAGCTCGGTGATCGTGGAAACCAGGTCAGATTGCTGATGCAGTTTTTCAGTCCATCGCGCTTTTCAGCATGATTCAGTAAGTGGTGAGCAGTTGGGTATTAAGTTGTATCTGATGGTGAACTTTCAGACTGGCGTTGCATTAAAACATATTGAGAAATACCTCGAGGAGGATGAAGTCAATACGTGGGAGCTTGCTTGTGCTGTGTGTGCTCGCAGAAAGTATGTCCTGTTGGATGATCCATCAAGTGCTGTCATGAGTGTTACTGCCCAATTCTGGTATGGAAGACTCTTCCGCGGACCGTTGATGGCAAACCATACGGTGGTGTGTCAATCTGTTTGCAGATCTTAGTCGCTCACCACGTAGAGCTTGTGCTCCTGGCACTTATGATGGAAGTATGAGTTTGTGTAGTAGACACCACTAACTTCAGAGTAAAGATGAACATATTGCGATGATGATTAAGTACAGTTACAATTCGTCATGAATATCTTTTCCATGAACACGCACTCTGTATAAGCAAGTCCCTGTTGCACCCCAATTCTCCCGTATCTCGACAACGATCAGTCCAAAATCAAAACCCGACTGAAGAATGTCCTGGTAGACAGGAAATGTTTGGACCGACGACTCGTGATCAAAGGGGCTGTATTCCACATGTACAAGCTTGATGAAAGAGCCACTGGGATTCTGCCTTCAGGATGCTTCAATGACCTCATGGGGAGGTCCGTTGTCCACACCTAGATTAACAGGTCTGTAACGCTGAAGATTCTCAGCGTGTTCAACGAAGCCCCAAATAACAATGTCCCAGGGTGCATCCAGCAGGGAACTGCTAGACTGAGTAAGATGTTCAATTAAAACATGAGTAATGATCACAGGGCTCTTAAACCCAATTCCTAGATGACTCCTCAATTGGGGTAGTCTCCAACAGCTTCCTGGAAGATCCGCAGTCAATGCTAGGTTGGGGGAATTGCTTTTGTGCTGGTCTGCTGCCTGACGCCGTACATGCCAGGATGATGGGGTAGTGTCAAACTTGGAAGTAAGAAGTGGTATATAGAAGGCTCCAGAGCTGACCAGTGCGAAGTCCTGCATCAAAACCCAATTGACAGATGATACACCACCAGGAATTTGATTGCATGCAGCCGTTTGAAGATATTCCAGTCAAGCAAGGATCACATCATGGTCTGCATCACTGCTCCTGGCGCCAAAGAGACTGCTGTTCCAGTTGAACGATACAACAAGCAGGCCCAGTGTTATGGCCTTGAGAAGCTGAGAGATAAAAAATTCCGCGATGTATTGCATAGCTGAAGTCATTGGAAAAGATGGACGCCTGTGACACAGGGTGATGATTTAGATTATACATTTGACATTAATAAGACTCAACTCACCCTTGCTCAGTTATCGAGCCAGATGCTCCTTTCTCTAATTGTTGCATTTCCTCGAAGCCTGTCAATTGATGTGGTGGTCACGGCTCATTCCCTTGCAGGTAATTGCCTTACTTACTGGCATTGAACCAGGGACTCCCTTCTTCCACGAATGATTGTTCTTCAAGACGGCTCTTGGCTTCTAAAGGCTTGAGTTTGCGTCCAAATTTCAGGTGCATGATAATAGTTATGGAATAACAGGCTGTCTGTAGGTTCGTAGCATTTATACCTAGGATTTTTTGTTTTCTTTGATAGTGACAAAGAACAATGCCTGCGATTATTGCAAAGGTAGTCGGCCAGTAATATCGACTCCGACCCACAGCAAAAAAGGTCAGTCGGCGTGCTAGCGGAGAGCTAATTCATAGTGTGATAAATACAAACACAATTCCGACAGTGAATGATACTACTAGGTACGCCGATGTAACAGCCTAATTCTCCACTAGAATTCATGGCATCTAAAGCAGGTACATTTCCCCTTCAAACTCCACCGCCCCCAAGTTGTACAGACTATGCGGTGGCATTGATGTCTGTCACAGCTTGCCTGTGGTGTGAACAGTGCGGGAGAGGCTGCCGAGCTCCATAATAACAGGTATTCATGACTTTATTGTCCGTGATGCGTTTCGTCCTGATAAATATAAGGGCTGATCTGATCAGCTTTACACAGTTCTCAAAGTCGCTGCAGAATTCGACAATCTGCTGGATGTTGTGGTAGACAGTGAGCTCCACTGAGATGCGACCTTGCATATCTGGAGCTCAAAATCCATCCTTGTCATGAATTTGAGGACCGTTGGGAGCGCCACTAAGGATGGCAGTATTACGAATGCGAGAGCTCGGACTATGTATATGCAAGGAGCGCCTGCTCCTGTGCCTGTCACTGAATTTGACCCACTTGCCAATCACCCAGCAGCATCCAAAGTAGCGAAAATCATTTCCCATCCTCAGGGTTGATCTGTCTCCTCTGTGCAGGTGATGGCCCAGCGATAACTGAGCCGGAAGCCAAGCTCGACCTTCCAGCCTCGCGAGCGGGAGATCATTGGTACCACATACACTTGGAGTAGTCTGAACAGTGAATTCAACCAAAGCAAGGCAAGCCTGGTGTGCGTCTTTTCTACTTGTTCTCTTTGACAATGGTCTGATCAACACTTCGGAATGCATTCGAAGGACCCATTCGAAGGACCCATTCGCAGATTCGGGCCCGCATGCTCTGGGCTACCATCTCTACCCCCTTCAAACAGCCTGCTGACCTTGCATCGCCCATTGTTCATGAGTATGTGCTGTATTTTCTGTACTAGCTTTAAAATAATGATCATGTTAGTGCTCTTGACCCCCGATCATCATGGGATGAATGCATGATAACTCCTGCTGATGTTTGAACCAGTGACGGTACCACTATCTGCCCTGCATGAAGCCATGCTTATCCAGTGAGTTGTGTGTCAATCTTTCTCAACGTATCTTAATCCTTGATCATCAGCTCCGTCCGGCAAGTCTCTTTAGGCTACACCTCGAGCGACAGGGCCAGGACTGGGTGCATCCAGGGCAGAGACATACCCATCGAAACGAAGTTTGTCCAGATCAGTATTGGCATGAAGTCCTACATCTAACTTAATAACTTAACCTTACAGCGAGCGTCTCCCCTTGATCACTCACCCAACTTGCCCTTCTACACCTCCCCATCGCCACCACATTTTCGCAGCCCAGCCCAGAAACACAATCTTATCATCCACATGCCTTTGGTGTCAGCCACCCCACTCCACAGCAAACCCAGCCTGCTCACCTCGATGGCAATGGATCCGCACATACTTATTCGTATGGGTCAGTGTCAAGACTGTATGCTGGAGGTAACAACAAGTGTCTGAAGGAGAGATTCCATGCTGAAAACGTGTCGTGAGATTTTTGACGTTCTGGGCAGAGAGTGTTGGTGTTTGGTGTGCTCTGGACTTCGAAGCATGAGACCCCACACTCACTTAGCACGAGTAGAGCTTTTCCTGGTGGATCAGCGCAGCCATAGATGGGAGCAAAGCCTGTGGGTCTTCATGTTCTTTCCTGCCATACTGACTCAGAGTCACTTGTCCCCTGACGCAGATTTGTTTCCTACTACTCACCATTCAGAAGTACTGTCATGCCTGAGGGACCGCGTACCGGTACTACTTGCTTAGGATACTCTCCCGACCATATATCTATTTCCCTGGTTTGTTGGGGTCGGACTACAACATTTATATCCAGCTAGACACAGACTTGGTCAAGCTTTACGGTCAGTAGAATAATTTGAAATCAAGTCTTTAAGCTTAAATCATCTTCGTTTGCTCTTCCAACAATAACATACTCCAAATCACCAAGATGGTACGTATGGTATGTCTTTTAGCGCTTTGTATTTACACTGCGTTTCTCCTACACTACCCATAGCAAGAGATGGATGTCATCAATTTCAATGACGAAGACGCGATGAATATGGATGAAGACAAACCCCAAATTAACATGGTGCGTTTCATATGATATGTCTTAAAGTCACGCTACACTCCTTCTAAACTAATATAGGGAGAGATGGATGTCGTTGACCTTAATGACGACGATGCAATGAATATTGACGAACGTGAAGACATAGATGATCGGATGGTGCCTATAATATTTCTTATGGTGCCTTGTATTAACACTATTTTCAACTAATGTAGGGAGCCATATACGTCATCAGTCTCGACAGCGCTGCAGCAATGGATGTTGATGAAGATGAAGACCAATAGATCATGATGGTGTGTATATTAGTATGTTTCACAATTTTTTTTTCTATTTACACTATGTTCCTCTCTCGGGTGCTTCGCTAATGTAGGGAGCCATATATGTCATCAGTCTCGACAGCACTGCGGCAATGGATGTTTATGAAGACGAAGACCAACAGATCATGATGGTGCGTATATTAGTATGTTTCATGATTTTTTCTATTTACACTATGTTTCATGATTTTTTCTATTTACACTATGTTCCTCTTTCGGATGCTTCGCTAACCATTAGGGAGACATGACTCGGATGATTGATATCAGTCTCGACAACAACGATCGTATGGATATCGATGAGGATGACTTGGACATTATATTTTGGAAGTGATCGGTCTCAATCTGCAGCTTTGTTTACTAGGGAATATGATCTATATTTTTGATTGTGGATAAATGTACTACTAGCGCTATATCATGCAGGACCCTTCTGGTTTTACTTCTACGCGGAAATTGATAACAGTTCGACCTTTCAGTTCTCCGCACGTCATCTCCGCTGGATGAGCATGTAGATGAGGGAGCAAACTATTAAAGTTGATCCGGTCCACAAGCCTCCCAATCATAGTGCTAGCCGGCATCAGTTGGCTAAAGACATAGTTTTACAGGTACAATTTTATTTTATGACCTCAAAACTGTAGTATTGATCATTTCTCCTGCAGCGTGAAGTCCATGAGCATGCCATGCATATGCTAGAGCATGAGACAAAGAACGATACTCTCAAGAGGTACTTCAGTAAGCTCCTTTTCCTTCAGTTTTGATTATCAAAGTGTACTGTAGGATTGAAGAAAGATATGCTCTAGTTATATCGTTCTGGGAATGCAATATTATGACAGAATGCATTCACTTCAGCTTCAACATCCTTCGAGAGTCAAAATTTGACTACTTGTTTAATGTCCTGTGCTAGGCCATGCAGCAGCCTCATCCCCTCCAGTTCGGACCTGCAGCCAGATAAGTGCCCAATCGTCCTTGAACTCAACTGGCACTGCACCAATTATCTGCTGTATCTCAGATGTTCTTTGTAAGTGTTGATATCTCTGTTGCTCAATCATTTCACCACTCAAAACTTTGATGTTACAAGTTACAACTTTGGCATCGATTCCTTACTTATCGGCATCGTATGTCATCCCTTCCGATATACCCATCACCATCACCATTTCTAATAACACCATCGAACTTAACCAGTGCTTCCCCGACTTATCTCGCATTCTATCATCAACCTTTGCCTATGCGCGACCAGAATCAATGTCAATATCTCCTTCCCGTATCATCCCTCTGGCTCTCTGACCCGACTGATAGTCCCCAGCGAGCTTCTAGCAATGGCCTAAGGAACTTGGGAGAAGCTGTCCCAGGTCGCTGTCCTGGGTGCTGATCACGATGTCTTCTTAGATAGATGATCTATAGATAAACACCTACAAAATCAAAAATCTCCACGGTCAGTGATTCAGACAAATACCAATGACTGATAATGTGGTTGTTCGTGGGTGGCTGTTTACACTTTACTAAGCTATGTTCAGACAAAAGTACTTCCTGTGAGGTCAGTAGCAATACCAGTTAATCCAACAGTATGGATGTAATAAAAAAATAAACAGAATGTAGTCAGCCCAACGGTATGGTGATGACAAAAAGAAAATGAATCACTCCAACGGTATGGCAGTGATTAGAGAACAAAGAAAAGTCAGCCCAACAGTACGGTACTGATAAAAAAAAGAAATAGATTGATGATAGAAACCCTTCCTTCAGTAACAATGCTTCTCGTAATAAATTTACTACAGAAAAATTGTGCAAAGTTATAACAATCACCCCCTCAGCACAAACAGGTAGAATCAAAGGTCAGGACTAATCAGTGATCAGTAGAACTCTTAGTTCACTATTGAACCTGCTGCCAAGGAACTCATGATGAGTATTTAAACAGAATCAGGAACGGACGTCCTTGGATTTCAGTACCAAGTCCCCTATTCAACAACTAAAGTCTAGCAGACAAAGAAAACCCTGGCTCAGTATCACTACTCAGACAAGTGAGGTCAAGCGTCACTATCAACTTCTGAAGTCTTCCCACTAAGCCGGTGCTTAGATGGATGTAAAGACAACACAAAGATCTTGAAACAAATTCAGACAATAACACTAAGACGTGAACGAACTGAACAAAAAAAGAGACAAATGAAAAGAAAAGAAAGAAACAAAGAAAGAAACAGAAAAAGAAAGAGAGAAAGAAGAATGAAAAGAAAAGAAAGAGACTAGAGGTTCACCAGTAGAAAATCAAAGAAAAAGTTTGCTCACTGTTGAGCACAGTGAGCTCAAGATATTTCACAGTTGTTGACGATGAGCTAAAGGTATTGCTGGATGTTGCTTACAATGACCTCTCAGTTAGTTGCTTAACAGCTCTTGTCACTGTTGTTGATACTGATCACACTTCACACTCAAATTTATTTTGTGGGGCTTAAAAGTTCCCTATATGCATACTTTTATTGGCAAAAAGTGGGGTCTTATATAGATAAATTAGGGTGGCTGTGCTACTATTTCCCACGTTCTAAGGGAAATAGGCTTAGTCAGATTGTACCAATACTATTGTACTGTTAGTCATGTGCTTTATAATTTGTGTCATCAAGCTTTAGTCATCTCAAAAGGTTGCTTTGTCATGATTTGGTTTAGGATCATAGGTCACCTGACTGTTAGAGTCATATGACTTAGTATCATGTGACAAATATTAAGTAACAGACTGATTATGTTATTTGTTGGTGTCTTGTTATGATGTTACTTTATTGACCGTAGAAATGACGCGAGCTGTGTATTTAGGGTTTTAAGAAAGTTCCCACAAGGCAACTTATGCAAGAACTATTTTTCACTGTTTACTTGACATGTGTGGGATTCAGTCTGAGTCATTGTTGCTGCTGACTAAGCAGAATTTTACCGCAAAATTAAATATACAAAAATACTCAGCCTATCTGAGTCTATCTGAGAAATGAAATGAAAATACTATCTGAACTGCAGTCTGAACCATAAAGTAAAGGAAGATTGTTCATAATGATTTCTAGGGTATCGGGCTCGTGGGAGAGCATTAGTCATCCATGCACCAAACCAGTTTGGTGCAGGTCAACGACTCCCCCGAATGCCACCCCCATCCAAAATGTTTGGAAGGGACTCAAGTGGACATTCTCAAATTCATCCACGAAAGTAAGAGAAGAGTCAAATCGTTTGGCTGCATGGCATGGCAGGTCTGCCTTGACATTCACCGTGGTCGAGAGGATGAAAGGTCTGAAAATGACAGAGGAGACAAAAATTGAAACAAGGCTTGCGGGAACATTCTTTTTCGCACAAGCACACAAAACGTAGCACGACCAGATGCTTCTTTGTGACCCTTGCCTACCAGCTCATGGGCAATTTTCCCAGCATCCAGAAGGATGTGAACAGAGCTATCTGCGAGGATCCTGTGGTTCTAGAGTCCAGTAAGTCTCTTCACGATCAAATGAAGGCCTTATTTCGCCAGCCTCTCTGGCACCTGTAATTCAAGCTGCGGGAGTGTCCGCCTCTGGTGTTCGTTGTCGATGCCCTCAATTAATGCCAGCCTGTAATGGTCACCGATCTGATCCACCTCCTTGGGGAAGCTCTTCATGATCCTGAACTTCCCGTGATTCACATTTTGCTTACGAGTCGCTTGAAGAAGCATATTCATCAAGCCATTCAGAAGAAGAGATGGGCACGCTGGTGTACGAGATAATGGTGAACACTTTTGGGGAGGGTGCTGCTGGCACTGTGAGGGGCTAGTGGGGCTGGATGCAGAGGGCGGGCGAGTGGTTGAACACCATGGGCTGGCGAGTATGGCTGGACACAGAGGGCGAATCTGGCTAGACACGTTGGGCAGCTAGATGCGCTTGAAAACCTTCCAACGTATTTCATTGATCCTTTAGATGTATCCCAGTACTGGAACACTGTAGACTGCTGGGGCCAGGGGGAGCACAGTCAGAAAATTGTTGGGATTGCCATCCGCATAGTTGGGATTGCCATCCACACAGGTGTGGATCGACATCCGAGATTAGTAAAATTTGTATCCACTGTGTTAGGATTGCCTTCCGCACAAATGTGGATCTGAATGATTGAATCTACTGATTCCCGCTATGGCAGTATACATAACTCGGAAAAGCAGGCTCTGCTGTGAGCGGCCTTGCGTGTTATTCATATCATTTTAAATCCTTCTCCTGACCACACTTAAAATACTAATAAGCTTTAACTGATGTTATGACACAAAATTCTCTCTTGAAAGCATTTTAAATCCAAACAAACTTTTGATTCACAGTAAGATTAATATATGTAACTGCAAGAAAGTTAATGGATTCTACTGCTTGGCATATAAAATAATAGTGTCATAAGAAGTCTACTTGAATCTTGAACAAAGGTAAACAAAAGTGAGGGACAAAATGATGATCTAAGCTTGATTACTACATTGAATATTGTCTGAAGTATAATAAAAACTTCATTCAAGATATCTAGGCAACAAAAACATTAGCAAAAGGGTAAAAAAAACATCAACTTTTACAGTTCAACAAATGTTGACAAAAGTTATTCAAAACTTCATTCGCTATCACACCACAAAGTCAAAGCTTTGTCTAGATTTGTACTGGAGCAAAATTGTTCAAATTGTTAAACTATGTGTTGAGACAATATTGTCGATGAACAGTGACTTAAGATTTAACTAAGATCAACTCTTTGCATCACGCAAAAGTAGATAGAAAGTTCAAATTTTGACCAGCATTTTGCAGGCAACACAATCATGAAATTTATTTAAACCTTTTTTAGGATTTTTTCAATATTTTTCATGCTGAAAAAGTCTTTCATGCTTCCAGTGTGGAAAGCTTGTGGATTTCGAAGCACAAATGCTAAAAAAAATGTCACTAAAGTGTGTTAGTGTCACATCACATGATCAATTTCACACATTATAATTTGCAACTGGCAGGAATTGAACCTAACATATTAGGTAATTATAAGTGCAGCATTATTACCACTAGGCCACAAGACCATTTGTATATCCTCACAATAATAAAAATATATACCAATGTCACATGACAAAATGCGAAAATTCCACTAAGTCAGTCCATTCAATTATCACACCACAACACCACCATTCTATTTACTGCTACATAAATTCTCGTACAGTGGCTTGATATAATTGTAATTGAATGATAAACTGCTTTATTTAATATATCTACATGTCCTATTTCACTCAGAGCCAATAGATTTTGTACAATAGATATTAATATGTATCTCATCCACTTTCCGAACACTTTGTTAGCTTTATATCACCAATTATGAAGAAAAATCAGGGCTTTAATATGAACCAACATTCATCAAATTTGGTCCACAGGATCAAGAGATATTGCAATTTTAGTATTTAAAAGAGGTTCAATCAAGTCAAATAGCACATATCACAACTATATTACAACAATATATAGTAGACTGAGGATAGTAGATAATAAGGTTAGAAAACTAGTAATTTCAGTAAGTCTTTGTACAGCTTGTACAGATTGTACAAGGTGTACAAGGTGTACAAGCTTAGTCAGATCATGATTAGCAAAAGATAGGGATACTTGTTAAAATTCACATATTTATGTTGGTTTGTACTATCTATAGACATTATTAGCATTGGTGATGTGATATTTTATTATATGTCTGTGAAGTTTGTGAGACCTGTGGTGCCTTGTGGCACCTTGTGGAACCTTGTGTGGTTTGTGACACCTGTGACGAAATCAATAGTTTGCTGATGACATTTGCTGATGTAGCTTGTTTCTTCGTCTTCGGCATTTTGGCTGCATATGGTGGCTTCATTCTATGGAGGCTCTTCTTGAAACTGGACTCGGAAAGGTATCCCGTCAAGTCTTTCGGAGAACTAGGGCAACGCATCTATGGCCGTTGGTTCGGGAATCGTACGCAAACACTCATCGATGTAGAAAATCGATTGATCACGTGCATCTACAGTCTGTAACATTTTGCAAAGTTTGCAGCTCGTGTTCAATGTTGGGATCATTATTCTTCAAAATGGCCAAGGTCTTTCGCAGATGGCAAAGTTTAGGGTGACCTTGTCATGTTTTGGCGCATATTGACATCTAACTTGCCCTTCTATAGCTATGCTTCAGCGGCTGCAACGTCGTCTGGACCCTAGCTGGAATGTTTCTTGGTCAAATTCGGACTCTTCAGAAGTTTGGCTCGATCGCCAATATCGCTATCTGGCTGAATATCACTGTCTTGATTATGACGATGGCCTTTGCGGCTAACTCACCACCTAACTATACTGCAGTCGCCTACTCTGGCCCTGTGATCACTCAGGCTATCAACGTACAGGCTTTCGAGAACCAGCT
This sequence comes from Suillus discolor, assembly GCF_016758755.1. NCBI lineage: Eukaryota > Fungi > Basidiomycota > Agaricomycetes > Boletales > Suillaceae > Suillus > Suillus discolor. The sequence continues at coordinate 19,490 of NW_024541283.1, forward strand.
CAATGGTATCATGCAGATTGTGTTCTCATACGGTGGAGCGTAAGTCATCATGACTCATAAAAACAATCATGTGCAAATGAACAAATTCTTTTAGCATGATTTTTGTGGAGTTTATGGCTGAAATGCGGCGCCCAATGGATTTCTGGAAGGCTATGGCGTATTCCCAGATCTTCATCTTCATCGTATACATGTTCTTCGGTCTCTTCGTTTATTCATACCAAGGCCAATATGTTGTTAACGTCCGTCCTTTCTCTCTTAACTTGAAATCCTAATGACGATGCTCTTGCAGCCGGCTAATCAGGGAATTTCGACTTATGGCCTACAGACTGCGGGGAACGCCATTTCTTTGACCGCTGGTATCATTGCCGCCGCATTATATGGCAATATTGGTGTCAAAATCATCTATAACAACATCTTCGTGGCGATCTTTGATTTCCCAGTGTTGACTGCGACTCGGGGTAAATACTACTTTGCCATCTTTGTCATAGTGTATTGGGCCATTGCCTTCGTTATTGCATCCGCCATCCCGCAATTCAGCGCCCTCTCGTCGCTGATTGCTGCCGTTTGCATCTTCCGTGAGTATTCAATTTTTTTCTGGTTGCTCTCATAACGACTTAAATCACCCTTCAGAGTTTACATATACCTTCCCGCCATTTATGATCATGGGTTACTTCTTGCAAGTAGATGCCGCAAAAGACGACGGGGAATTTGACATCAATAACCCCTACGCCCACCGTATTGACTCATGGACAGATATCTCGCGTTGGAAACGTGCAGGTACGTACTATCTTCTACACAGAGTTCCCTTGCGCAAATCTAACCCTTGCGCCAGTCTTCTATAACATTTGGCACTTCCTCTTCGCCGCGTGGAACTTCCTTCTCACACTCGCATGCTTGGCTTGTGCTATTCTGAGCGCGTACTCGGCCGTCAACACGATCGTGACCGCGTTTCAAAGCTCGAGTTCTGCGGCGTTTAGCTGCCACTCGCCATTGGACGTCAGCAGTTGAGGCACCAAATGGTAATACATCTTTGAACGTGCGTTTTTGTTTAATTGAATGCCGTGGGATGTAATGAACTTTGGTATGATATAGTACTTCGACTCTCTTACGCTTAACCTTATGTTACCTAATGTACCACTGGGAAGAATACAACACCTGTTATCTCGCAGCGCGCAACAGGTGCACAAGGTTCCGTACCACCTCAGTGGGTGCTCGACGTTATCGTTCAGGATTCGCCAAACGTACGTGTCTGGTCTACGGCACGTCAAGACTCAAGATGTATAACAAATTAAGTACAGAACAAATGGACTCCCACTATATAGTTTAATCGGACATCGACGCAAAACAAGATATGATCGGAATACGCAACCCAACATCTACATCCCATGGGCCTCGAGACGACTCCGGAAAATCTTCTGGAACTGCGGGACATGCTCCAAGTCCATCAGCGTGTGATGTTCCCCAGGCACATCAGTATATGATGCCTCGCCACGGCTAAAGGCGGACCATGGCTTGAGCTGGTTGTTGAGCCAGTCAATCTTGGTTCCGGAAAGGGGAATGGCATAGAAAACTTCGAGTGCAGCTAAGGGGTTGGCATATGAGCAAGCGCTTCTAAAGTGACAAAGTAAACAGACATACCGACTGAGCCTGATGGGCTGTAATCTAATCCGCAATCAATGATAGACGCGAAGAGGTCCGCCCATTTATTAAGCTTCTCGAGCGTCAGCTGGAGCTCGACAATTCGTTCAGGAGGTGACATATTCCACACGAACTGGAGCTGCTCCTGCCTCGTGAGCGGTTTCAGTGGAGAAGCCAAATTATTAGCATCATCTTTCGACATGAGACCAAGGAGGGCCGACAATTGAAGCATGCCGGTCGTCCAATCAATCTCATTCATGCGAGGGGCAATATCAGGGGGGATGTTGACGAGACCGACGAACTTAACTTCGTCGCCCATCGCCTCGAGCCGCTTTGCGACTTCAAATGCGACAACACCGCCGTAACTGTAACCTGCGATGGCATATGGTCCCGTCGCCTGAGTCTTCTTAACTGCTGCGGTATAACAGGAAACCATCTCGTCCATGGAGGTGAAGTAAGGGTGGCCGGCATCGAAGCCACGAGCACGGAAAGCATAGAAGGGACGCTCATTATGGAAGTATTTGGCGAGATTGACAAAAACAAGCACCTCGCCGATACCGGGGTGAACGAAGAAAATGGGCAACTTGCTTCCACTGAGTTGGAGGGGAACGATGGGATCGTACTCCTCAGTCTGGGTGCCCTGGGAAAGTAAGGAGTTGATGTAGTTCGCCAGGCTCGAGAGAACAGGGTGCTTGAGGATTTTGATGGCAGAGATCTCAGGCAGGTTGAAATATTCCTCTCCTTCGCGCTTGAGCCTGGAGATTATGTGTCAGTAACGGTCGTTTGAAGGCGGAAACAGGTATATTCACCGGATAATATCAATGGAAGTACCACCGATCTCGAAGAAGTTGTCGCTGGCTGACACTTCGTCAACTGCCAGGTTAAATATGCCAGCGTATATCCTGGCAAGCGCCTTCTCCGTCTCCGTGGACGGCGCGACGAACGTAGCGTCACGTGCCTCGCTCAGAAGCTCCTCCGAGCGAGCGATGTGCTTCGCGAGCTGGCCTTGCTTGAACAGACTGATCAAGTACGCACGAGACAGTTTACCGAGAGTGGTCTTCTCCATTTGGTTCACAGGGATGGGAACGACGAACTGAGGCGGCAGCCCAATCATTTTCACGCAGATATCCCGAAGGGCCCGGTGAGTAGCACAAAGCTTTGCGGAAGCGTCTGCTCCATCGAGATCAAAGGTTGGCGAGTAGAAAATGATGAGCCCTTCAGTCTCCTGACCAGGAGCACGATACGGAGCTACACCTAGGAACGAGTGAGTCACTCCTTCTACGGTCTGGAGGTGGGTCTCGAGCTCAGGGATGCCGTGCGAGACACCATGGATGATGACGGTGTCCTTGATACGACCGCTGAGGCGCATGATCCCATTCTCGATGATGCCGACGTCGCCGGTGCGGTACCAGCCCCCATCGACGAAGCTGGAGGACGTAGCCTCTGCGTTGTTGTAGTAGCGTACAAATACCATCGGTCCGCGAACCTGGAGCTCGCCGCTCTTTCCGTCAGGGCGCAGGGTCGAGCCGTCTGCGGGGTCAACGATGCGCATCTCGCAACCATCGATGGGTCTCCCGAGATCAAGGAACTCACGAGCAGTCTCGGTTGCGAGCACATCCGTGAGATGGTAAATGCATCCGGCACTGCAGCATCCTCATCAATTTTTCTAGATACCCGTATGGTTTAATTAGTCTTACCATGTTTCTGTCATTCCAAACCCAGGAGAGAGGATGAACGATACAGTGGAGGGGTTCTTGCTAAGCTGCTTCATGGTAGCAACAAACGCTTGGGCGGTCTTGAGAACAACAGCTTCACCTCCACTGATGATCCGCTTGATGGAGGATAAGTCGAAGCATCCGAAGAGCTCGGTGCGCTTTTCCAGATCACGAGTGAGCTTGGAGAGCAGGAAATTCGGGGCAAAAGTGATTTCGATTGACTATAAATAGAATGATAAGAGACACATCAAGCTATGGTCGAATTTTGGCATGCCTTTTCGTCGATCAGACGGAGCAGCCGAAGGGGGTCAGCAAGGATAGCAGATACGTGCACATGGAGTTGCGAGGCGCCACATAGTAGAGGCGTGATGTGCATTTCCAATGATCCTCCGACGTGATCAAATCCGACCCCTGAAAGTCATGATCAATTTAAGAATAAAGTTAAGCAACGTGTGTCTTACAGTTCAAATATCGAGATTTGGATGTCAAGCCGAGGCTTTGGCCTTTCGCACGGCATGCAGCAATAATTGTGCGGTGCGTGTGCACGACCGCCTTCGAGAATCCAGTCGACCCTGAGGTCGAGAACAGGATCGCCTCGTCGTCTGCCTTGGCCTCGTATGCAACCCAGTCAGCTGAGACGTTGAATGTCTCCGCCGACGCCTTTAATTCGGAGAGCAGGTGCACCTCCAGACCAGAAATGGTGCTGATCTGCTCGGCCCCAAGTTCGTCGGTCAACCAAATAGCAGACCCAAACAAATTCTTGATGTGGGCGACATGGCCCTCCTTGTGGGCCTGGTGCGCGCTAAGTGCAGGCTGGAAGAAGGGCACATAGCCGGCCAACAAACACGCCCATACAACTGCCATATTGTCTTCGTGCTCCGTCAGGTACACGACGACGACTGAACGTGTGGGTTTGCCCCACTCTAGCATGGCACGTGCAAGATTGCGAACATAATGGTTGAACACTCTGAAGGTCTTCGTCTGAATGGAGGAGTCATGTGCTGAGGAAGTTATGAAACCAAGCTCGTGGGACGGATAACGGTCAACAGCTTGAGTGATGACGTCGTGGAGAGTATTAGGTTGTGGAGAGGTAACAAAGGACTTGAAGGTGGTGGGGGAGGCTGCGACGGGTGTCATTGCAAGGTAAATTCTAAAGCAGTGATACTCTAGGACGTTGAGCACTCACTAGCTTTCTTATATATGCACAGGTGCTAACATATGCTTTGCTTGTACGCAAATGCTCAATTGTGTATCGGAAGGGTCTGGAATTCGCGCGATACTCAGGAAAGCCCATATGCATAGTACAGTGTCGGTGTAAAGACGATCCTCAAGTTATGTAATCATTGATCGTTTTCGAATTGTTAATCAAGTATCCTCCATTACACCGTCGACTGCCAAAAACCTATTGGAGAGCCCAAAAATGGTCAAGGTGTCAATGAGCCCTATATAATTTTCTCCCCATCTGTGTGAGAGATTTGGTTTCGAGCTATTCGAGAGCTGGGAAGCAGCCTATACAAGATATATACCACGTTCTGAAAAAGTAAACAAAAATTTAAAATGAAATACGGCAGGTTCGAACCCATGCATTCGGCTTGGAGCGTTGTAAGTTCACAACAAAGCTATACCCATTAAGCTATCTATATCAGTCCTTATATAAATCTATTTATGTACCATATCTATATCCAACCTCGGGTGTTGTAAATAGTTTTCTCAGTATATCGCTACGGCCTAAAGCGGCAGCTCAGGTGGTGTAGGCCTACCACCAACCACACCGTACTTACCGTGGTACTAACACTCTGAGAGCGGGCACTGGTACCTGGCCACCGTAAACCATGCAGCCTTATTCCTATCAGTGTTGTGGGCAGAAATTCAAATGTCAGCTGGTTTGGCAGAACTAGTTCTGCCCGCAGCCGCATGGCAGAATTTTGTAGGCAGAATCTGGCAGAATCATTATCAAACTACTCCAGGGGTTCACCGTGACAGCGAAAGATGACCTTTTCACTGCAACCACCCTCTTATGAACTGTTGCTTACGCCGCTGACGTTGAATGCCTTTTTTTGGATGTGGGCAACATTCAGTCTGCAATCTCTTGGCATCGGACACGCTTGAACCAATCACTGGCAAAATTCGAGCAAATCTTCGTTGCCAATAGTAGGTCGTTGCCAAGGGAAAGCCAATTCGTCGACACCCGAATGTCTACATGCACGTCTTCCACCGAAATCTGTTGGCGAGATAATGGTAGTGCCAATCAGAGAATCTGTGAGAAGAAGATATCGTAATATATAGGAAAGGTTTTCGTCACATTGGAATATAATGCAATATATGACTATGTAAAAGCACCATAGTCAGCATAATCCCCACCAAGAACTCGCCGGTTTACTGATGGGCCACTAGTTGATAACACCTCACACGACGGACACAATTCTGCCGGTTGTGCCAGCACGATTCCTCATAAAAAATTCTGCCACCAGCCAGCACTACTATCCCGACAACGGAAGTCTGAAAGTGCAAACAAGGTTATATCTATGCTAGAAGACAGCACTACTTCTGCGTTTGAGGAAGGATGTGAGATGAATTCGTCCGAATTTCCTCGGTATCGCGACCATAGGGAGTCCGACTCGCAAACATGCGAGCGCATTCATGAATTGGATTCAACTCATCATAATACCTGTCTTGAGGTCGAGTTGAAGCTTTTGTCCACCCGCGTGCTAGTGCGCAGAGTCCATGATTCGTCGGCTACACCTGGTGAGTACATCCTGCATATGAAGAGCTATTGCTCTAACATTGCTAAATATGACTATCCACAATTATTCTGTTCATGGCACAGCCCTGACCCATTTGTTTGTGTTACCCGGTACCCCATAACTTGGACGTTGTTTACGGGCACTGTCCTGCAGAAAAATTTGTCGTCAGAGCTGCTAAACCATCTGGACTATCACGAGTTACATTATTTTCCACTCAAAAGGGACTGGGTTTTTTATGCAATCGCAAAGCACTTGTGTTATCAGCATTAACGTGAGCAAGCACGTCACCGTGCACTGGAGACGCACCAGAGGTATTTTTCGCGGTAAAAATGATTACCGCTCAGCGCAAAATAAAATCTAACTACCAGCGGCCCTGAAACAAATGTCTTACTAGTCAGTCGTATCTTCGCCAGCCTGTTGATCGTATGTACTCTGTAGGAGCCGGGGAGCGTCCGGGTCTATCATAGAAGTGCACAGTAAGCCTGAACAACCAAAATTCACAATAAGTCACCGTGTTGGTGGTAGATGGTCACGGTGTATCGTATTTGGCAACGCCTCCTGAAATAAATCAAGTACCTCGATGGCCGAAGTGCAACAAAAAACACAAATCAAGTGATATAGGACACGATCGCAAACTGTCTGGCAAAGTAGTGAGAAGAATTCAAGCAAACACTTGATGGCGTGACCAAGGCACATTAACCGCAATTGTCGTAGAATGTTAATCGTGTTTTCATGTGTTGCTCTAAAAACGGTGGGCTCAGAACACCAGATATCATGAGAAGATGCAAAGAATCATTTCTATTATGCTATGATCGATTTTTGTTATAAGACAACGATAGATGCATGACGACGTAATTAGTCAAGTGAATTACTAGGTATGAAACACATCCTGATATACTCCGAGTGTAAGTAGTTGAATAGATACTGGCGAAAGACAGATATAAACATGATACGCCAATCTAAATTTTTACAGGCCACAGGCCTCGAGACGACCCCGGAAGATCTTCTGGAACTGTGGTACGTGGTCAAAGTCCATCAACGTGTAGTGTTGCCCTGGCACGTCCGCTTATGATGGCTCGCCACGACTGAACCCAGACCATGACTTGAGCTGGTTGTTGAGCCAGTCTGACTTGCTGCCGCGCAGAGGAATGGCGTAGAAAACGTCCGTAGCAGCTGAAGAGACACGCCATATGAGCAAGCGACAATGAAGTCAGAGAAGAAAAGACATACAAACTGAGCCTGATGGGTTGTAGTCCTTCCCGCACTCGATCAGGGACCCGGCGATGTCCACCCAGTGGTCCAGCTTCTCAGGAGTCAGCTGGAGCTCGACGAGACGGTCAGGAGGAGACAGCTTCCACACAACCTCGAGCTGCTCCTTCCTCGTCATCGGCCTCAGAGCGGGCGCGAGATCATTAGCATCATGAGACCGAGGAAGTACGACAAGTTGAGCATGCCGCCCGTCCAGTCGATCTCGTGCATGCGGTCCGCGATATGAGGAGGGATGTTGATCAGACCAACAAATTTGACTTCCTCGTCCATCGCCTCGAGTCGCTTGGCAACCTCGAACGCGACGACACCGCCGTAACTGTAGCCCGCGATGGCGTATGGCCCAGTCGCCTGGGTCCTCTTGACTGCTGCGGCGTAGCACGACACCATCTCGTCCATAGAGGTGAAGAAGGGGTGGCCGGGCTCGAAGCCACGAGCACGGAGAGCGTAGAACGGACGCTCGTTCTGGAAGTATTTCGCGAGGTTGACGAAAATCAGGACCTCTCCGACACCGGGGTGAACGAAGAAGATCGGAGTTTTGTTTCCGGTCAGCTGAAGGGGAACGATAGGGTCGTACTCTTCAGTCTGACTGTCCTTGGAGAGCAGGGAGTCGACATAGTTGGCGAGGCTCGAGATCACGGGGTGCTTAAGGACCTGGATGGTGGGGATCTCAGGAAGGTCGAAATGTGCCTCTCCCTCGCGCTTAAGTCTGAAGATGATATGCATTAGTGAGAGCCGTTTTAGGGCGGGAAGTCTATACTGACCTGATGACATCAATGGAGGTACCGCCGAGTTCGAAGAAGTTGTCGCTACATCTCGCTTTCCGCGAGGTTGAAGATCCCAGCATATATCTTGGAAAGCGCCTTCTCCGTCTCCGTGGACGGCGCGACGAACGTAGCGCCACGTGCCTCGCTCAGAAGCTCCTCCGAGCGAGCGATGTGCTTCGAGCTGGCCTTGCTTGAACAGACTGATCAAACGCGCACAAGTACCGAGGTAGTCTTCTCCATCTGGTTCACAGGGATGGGAACGACGAACTGAGGCGGCAGCGTGATCATTTTCAAGCAGATGTCCCGAAGGGCCCGGTGAGTGGCGAACAGCTTTGACGAAGCGTCTACTCCATCGAGGTCGAAGGTTGGCGAGTAGAAAATGATGAACCCTTCAGTCTCCTGACCAGGAGCACGGTACAGAGCTGCACCGAGGAACGAGTGAGTCACTCCTTCTACGGTCTGGAGGTGAGTCTCGAGCTCAGGGATGCCGTACGAGACACCGTGGACGATGACGGTGTCCTTGATGCGACCGCTGAGGCGCATGATCCCATTCTCGATGATGCCGACGTCTCCGGTGCGGTACCAGCCGCAAATAAGTGACGCTTCTTGAGGCTCCTGTTCATTTCGATCTCCGCATTTTCCTTTCGCGGCTTCTGAAGCTTAAGCTTTAAGTTCTGCGCACCTGTGTGTCACCATAAACGTCCCTTATTAGTAAGAAACATGTGATGTGATGTCTGTTACTAACTAGGGGGGAAATCCTATGCTGCAGTACTTCAGCGATTTCCGCAGCACTCAGCACTGACTTTGGAGAAGTTTTGCTAAATAACATACAATATAATCAGTAGATATGATAAGAGCTTATGTCAGGTACCTGTAACATGACGGCGCTACTTTCCCGAGCTTCCTCCTTGTTTCCCACGACGACCAAACCTTTGTGCTCGTCATTGCACACGATGACCACGAAATATACCTCAAATTTCATTATTTTAGAGCGCTCTTTTTTGTTTCCTTGTATATACCATCCCTACATACTTATTAGACATATTTTTACCTACATACAATCCACAAACTTATACAAAATGATATGTTTAAGTACCAATCCATTCACAAAAACAAAAGATCTAAAACTACTGTGCACTACTAATCCGAATCACTAGAGCTCGAGCTTCCATCAGAGGACATAACCATGTCTGTGCCACCGTTCTCAAGGAGGCTGTATTCTTTCTCTTCCTCGCCACATAAACAGGTTCTCCTCTGGCCGCACATGCCCTATTATCCTTCATTCATGCATATAGTTCTGTGTCAGTTAACTTTACCCAGTGACAGCTTCCCTGATGAAGCACCCTCAACAAACTTTCTACCCCAGATTTTCCACCAACCTTGGAGGGATTTCGAACTGGCCCACCTAATGGCCAGCCAACAAGCGCAAAGCTGCGGCATTCGACTATGTTCTGCTTGTAGTTAGTATAATTCATCTTGATAGAACTCTTGATGTTGTTTTCGAGGGCAATTGAATCTAAGGAGTAGGAGATGAGTGTGTTTAATGAATTGAGCTGAAAAAACTGCACCTGAGTTCTTCCTGGATCATGGTGCGGCAATCACTGATCAGTTTGTTCAAAGGACTGTTGACTGAGGAGCAGCATGTTGATCTGCATGAGACATTAGCTTGAGGATTGACAAAACAAAATTAAGACTTATTAAGGCCACTCACAATGAAAGACTTGAGTTTCAAGCCTAGATGACGTGGCTCCACATTGAGGATATCCTTCGCGAACTTTTCAGCCTTCTGAGTAAAAAAGACCTTGGGTTCTGAAAGATCTTCAATACTATCTCGAACCGCTACATAGAAACCCTCTATGCCCAGTACGAGCACAAAGAGCCATCCACTATAAGGTAACAAAATCAGCTTTGTAGATAGTCAAAGTGTGAAAACTTACTTCGCAATCCATGGAAGCAAAGGATGCATTGACAGCATGACTAGTAGCCTTGGGATTCACACGTGCAATTTGGTTTGTCTGCTGACGGTGTAGAGACTCATGCCTCTCCTTGTGCAATATTGCAGTTTTCACCAAGGAGTATGCTGCACGAACTTGTAGTATCACTCTGTATGCTATCCACAGCTATTCCTATACGAGGCGCAGCTTTCCTGCACAACACGCAACTCGCGCACGTGCCTTTCCCGCGCTTCACTGATGTATATGCGCGCGCACTTTCCCGCACTTGAGCGCCCTATAGCGCCAGCCATCCAGAAGCATCCATCCACTGTCCACCAAGTTCCCTAGTGCGTATATTTCCATTTCTCACATTTGCTTATCGTTCCATCTTTATTTTTATCATGGACCCTTACTTACATATACCTTTACATACCTTACTCGGTAGCGCTTCGGCTCCACATGACAGCTGCTTAGGCGCCATACTTAAGCACCAGCAGTACATACTATTACTGAACTTACTCACCCACCAGAAACGAACCACAACGATACCCATTTACTACCTAGCGGAGTATAGTTGAAATCTATTCCTTGGCACCTCGCATATAACATCTCTCAGCTTGCATCTCTCACCTCTTGTCTAGTGTCTTATCATCACTTAAGCAAACTTGCTCATACCCTCTCTTGTTTCTGCATACATGCGCCCGCATTCCTGCGCTTCGCGCATTCCCGCGCCTCGCGCGCACCTGCGCTTTCCCACGCTTCGCATTCACCAACCAGTAGCGCCTTTGGCACCTACTACTAGATCCTTGCTGCACTCGCTTCCCCTTTAGGGTCGAACGCACTTGTTGTCTCAAGTATAGCAGACTAGGCAACGCGTGACCTTACAACATTTATAGATACAGTCAGGAGCATTGTTCATCCCTTGCTGTATCGTTGAACCTTCAACGGGCTTCAAGGACTTGCATATTGTAAACTCGTTTTTCTGCAAATGTAAGCTTTGAATGGGCATCAACGAGCTTGGTCTTGTTGTCTGCGATGAACTGAGTGAGCTGGATTCGTTCACCCTTTTCAAGGTCTAGATGTTGGTTAGTAATAGCTCAGTAGAAAATAAATAAAACTCGTACCTTCATTTGCTTCTTTGTGCTTGGCTCTAACAAAGGCGTTCCAAGAATTAACTCCACGTTGTTGACATAGCATACAGCTTCTCAGAAACAATTGATTGTGTGTCCATTTGAGAGACCTAAAAAAAGACTGTTAGCTTGAATAAACCAAAGAGAAAGAGAGAAAATATGCACCGTCCATGTGTCTCTGAAATGTGAGCGGCTTCCTGGGCATATGCTGACTTGGCAGTGTTGATAGTGTCAGTTAACGCTTCCTGCCGCTTGCATCGTTCTGCTTTTTGTGTAGCCGTGAGCTTTGCGCGTGAGCACTGAGGGCGACCTTGAACTTGGACCATGGTGGGGAACACTGACAAACTAATAAAATGTTATATAAATGGGAGAATCAGGGAAGTCACAAAATTAAGTTCAGTCAAAGTTGATGAGTGAAAGATGCACTGCAAATTTTAACAAAACTACAAACAAAATAGTAAAGTATAATTATTCAACTAAGAAAGATATCGTTAGCGGTGGCCACACTAGAAAAAAGCAACGTAAACATGTACTGAGTTGGCGGTCATTTGTTGCACGTGCCATCACATGAAGCAATGGCCTGACACAGCTCTGGAATATCTAACTTCATAAGGATGGCCTGCCAACACAAGGGACCATAGCCATCAACTTGGTGAATGCACCTCCATATCTCATTCATCGCAGTGTGATGAAGAGGAACATTCTGAAGGACCTGCATGATGTTGTCAGAAATTTGAACAGCTCCCACATCACGGGGAATTGGAAGGTGCATTTCAGCTGTCATCAAATAAATATTGTTAGTAATTGAGATGTTATTTTCCCCCCCTTTCAACAATGTCTGTATCTGCATGGGATTTGAGCATTGTTTTTTCATATTAAGTCCCTAAGTCCAATTAGTATAGCATCAGAAAAAAAATTAGGCATGACTCACACGGTGACTAGATGGTACATGGGGATCCAAAGAACTATTGACTCCATGTGGTATGCTAGGCGATAGTTGGAAATCAGGAGGCAGTGCTCTAGAGGGCACAGACACAGCCTTGAATTCTGGGATAGAGTGGCCTGAAGACATCTTTTTCTTCGAAGGAGACTGGCGTTGTGGAGAGCGTGATGTAAGTGATGGCAGAGGACACAAAGATACAGCATATTTCAATGGAGGTGAGTTGGGTGAGATTATGAATGGTGGAGGGCTAGGAAGCCTTGATGGATATTTCAATGGAGGCGAGCGAGGTGAGATTATGAAGGGCGGAGGGCTAGGAAGCCTTGGTGGAATAGTGGGTGAGGCAACCAATGGCGTAGGCTTTGGTGCTTTGCCTGACACTTTGTCTTTCGAGGGGTACTTGTGCTGAGTAGGGCCAGTGAGTGGTGAAGGGCTAGGGATGCGAACTGGCTTTAGAATGCGAATATTGTGTGTGCCACGTGCAACTGGCTCAGATAAAAGAGTGAGCTCGGCTGTGTTGTTATCGTTGTCATCATCATTGTCGTCAGAGAGCGAATGTAAAGAGGAACGAGTAGTGCTAGCAAATGTCATAGTAGAGAGATGTGTTGACAGGCCATCGGATGTGATGGAATCACGCCAGTCTTCATACTGGGTGGAGAGATGCATGGAGGAGTCATTAGAGTTGTGAGTAGAGTTTAAAGCATTGGGGAAGATATATGAGGAGTCGGTCAGATCTTTGGCTGAGGGCTTGTCAACGAGTTCGGTTTTATCTAAAGCTGCATTATGTACTGTCATTAGCATACAATGAAGAAAATTGATGGCCTTACATTCAAGCATGGACTTGGGAAGATGCATTCTCTCCCAGTTGAACTTGCGCTGACAAACCATGTGCACAAATGACTGCGAGAATATAGAATATATTGCTTTAATGACTTGTTTCTTGTCCTCATTCTTGATGGGCTCTGATACATCAAGTGCCGTTGTGAAAGTACAAGTTGGATTGAACATGCCAGGACACCTAACAAACTTGAATCCAGTGGTCATTTTGACATCCATAAAGTTGTTCTGGACTCACAAAGCATTAGCAATGTCCAACATGCATGCGGGCCATCTTACAGCTTGTGTGTGCAAGTCCAAGTAGTCAAGATGAGCAATGTTGTTGCGAATTTCTGACTGTGCCATTCCTAGATACAGGAACAAAGTGTATGGGAGCTCGATACCCAAGAGTAATGAGTTCAACACGTTATGTAAGGTGTAAAACTGATGAGAAAGTACTAGTAAGCGATTAGAATTTCATTACGCACAGCAATTATGAGATCCTGCTCCATCCTGCTGAATTGCTGAGTATAAGTGCAATGTTGTCAGTGAGTGCCAGACTCTCAGTAGGTTCTTAAGTGATTTTGAAAATGAAATTCGGTGAAAGACATCACAAGTAATATCATAAGCTGGATCTGCACTGACTTCTCAATGCAGTCAAATCACTTTCAATCAACTATACTATGCTTATTGTATGTATGAATGGTAGCTACTCATCAATTCACAGTAAAGTAGATTGAAAAATATCAGTACATAATAACGGCGCTGTCGAAAATACAGTGCAGTGTAGTAAATAATTTTGGATCAGTATCATAGGTTTTGAAGGCACAGTACATAATAATGGTGCCATCAAAAATACAGTGCGGTGTAAACAATTGGTTTTGAAGGCGCTTGAAGATCTCAATCCAATTGCCCACTAAACTATCCAAATATCATCAGTATGATCCTTTGATCCAACTTGAATGCTGATGATGTTTGGATAGTTTAGTGGGCAATTGGATTGAGATCTTCAAGCACCTTCAAAACCATACTGATCCAAAATTGTTATACCGCACTGTATTTCAATTTTGGATCAGTATGGTTTTGAAGGCACTTGAAGATCTCAATCTGATCGCCCACTAAACTATCCAAACATCATCAGCATTCAAGTTGGATCAAAGGTAATAACCTCATCCCATACATTTGATCCAACTTGAATGCTAATGATGTTTGGATAGTTTAGTGGGCGATCAGATTGAGATCTTCAAGCACCTTCAAAACCATACTGACCCCAAATTGTTTACACCACACTGTATTTTTGATGGCGCCAGTTATTATGTACTGGCATTTTTCAATCTACTTTACTGTAAATTGACAAGTAGCTACCATTCATACATCCAATAAGCATATAGTTGATTGAAATTAATTTGATGGCGCTGCATAATTGATTCATGTCACAGTGAGATCTTGATCCAATGTCCATTCTTCTGCGCAACAGATACATCAATGGTCCCTACACTATGATATGAGCCATAGCATCTGCGAGTCTTGTAGCCTCTTCATGCACCTCATCACTATATCCCTCTTCTTCCTCCTCCTCCTCCTCCTCCTCCTCCTCCTCCTCCGGCTCTGTCAATTCCTGCAATAAAAGTGTTGAATGCAGCGCACCAGTATAACCATCCAACAGACAAATTTTCTGTAAACGAGTACGGTGAATATTGTTAACACAGCGCCGTGCAGCATATTGCCTCTGCAACTCAGATGCTAGGAGGGGCGAGGCTTCATCGTTCAGTGCAACTATTGCAGAGGCCATGCTTTTCTCCTCAAACTCCATCCAAGCATGAAGTCTGCCCATCTCAACATTCAACTGTGTGATCTCTTCATGTGAGCGTAGCAGTTTAAAAAACTTAGCTGCCATCTCATGATTCTCCAGTATAGCCCATGGTTTCATAAGTAGATCATGATGTGAATGCTTCAGGAGCATGAATTCCCCTAAGGCCGCATACCCTACGACCTCAGCATACTCAAGGATTGGTTGAGGTGGGACTTGCAGAGGTGCCAGCTTGTTGTATCTGTTGAGTGCCGTACAAATTGCAGAAGATTGTTGCACAATTGCTTTTGATATGTACTTGTGCATCTTGTATCCTGACCACAGGTCATGAGTTTGAATCAAAATAGAAAAATTATTGTACCTGTGCCAGAAAGATTTGCCTTCGATAACTCAAACATCAACAAAAGAGCCTGAAACATGTATGTCAATATATGCTGCCCAAAGTATATATGTTGAATATCAGGGCTTGTATCAAAATTTAATGCCTTATATGCACCTTATATGTACCTTGTAAGCTGGTCAACAGACTTGTGTACTCATGTAAGCTTCACAAGGCCTTATATGCTTTCGGGCTCTTTTGTTGATGAACAAGCATTGAACAACTAATGCTTCTAGTTCCTCGACTACACGAATGAAGCACCATTGACCAGAGTATTCTAGTGCTTGCACATAATGAGGGTCTAACAGCATCCAGCGCTTGCTGATTCCATGACGACGCTCAAAGTCTTCGACGACATTCATTTGCAATTGAAGTCGTCGTAATGTTGAGGTCCGCTCAGCTTCTGTGGCCTTAGAATGTTCCCGTGTTGACACATTGAGGCCAGATGATGCTGTGAAGTTTGCTGGGGTGTACATAAGGAAAGGGACACTCGTAATGCTGCCATACCATGCCCTGGAATCAGGTAGCACATTAGCAAGAACACAAGTAAGTGAATTGAGAAAACAAACTCAATAGATTGGAGTTTTTTGAGTTCTTCCACATATGTAGCTGCAAACACGTCGGCTGGTGGCTCGTGGGCAAGGTTAGCGAGGAACTTTGATTCCTCATGCTTCCATTGAACGAAGTCTTCATCTGTTAATGATTGGTGTAATTTGAAGTCGTCCAGTAGTGGGGTGAAATCATTGATCATGCGAAGTGCTTGAATATAGTTATTATGCAGGAAATGACCTAGATTCTAAGTCAGAAGAAAGAGGCATTTAGACAAGAAAAACGCACTTAGCTCCAGGTACTTGTCCTCATCCCACTGGTCAAAGTGAAGGTCGAGGAATTGGACCCAATGGAAATACGATGCGTGGCAGATGAGCGAAGCAGCACTGTTGGAACTTGAGAAAATCTGTTCACAGGTCTCTAAGTCCTCAATTCCAAAGCCGTCCAGATACAATGGATGATTTTCGAGTTGACATGGGCGATTGTGAGCATACCCATGGAATGCATTGACTGCAATGATAAGGTTGTACTCATCTGCCTTAGCACCAATAGAACTAGCGGCAACTGTCTTGCGTGATGAACAGCCGATGTCATGGCCAAGAGCTTGGTTTTTCCCACAGACATCAAGCATCTGATTGATTGCAGCAAGGCCATACTTCGCACTGACGTGATGTTTTGTTAAATTAAAAAATGACCTGAATACACAATTACTTACAGCTCACCACTGCGCTTCATCTCAATGATACATTCCACAAAACCATGGCGACAGGACATGAGAAATATACTGGTTTGCTCGAACACAGAGATCTTGTCCTCTTCATGAGTCTTTGCAGCAGTCCAGTTTTCTGTGCAGCTGGGATTTGGGTTAGTGCCTTGTTCACCGGGGCGATTCTCAACATCATCCCTGAATTGCTCAACCACATCATTGGGAATGAAATAATTGCTCCGAAAAATTTGGAGATCTGTTGAGCCAGAGCCATCAATGCACTTCGCGGAGTGATTCCCATCCATGCTATGTAATCGCCGTGGGACAAGCTTGGGTTCATTTGGTTGCTGAGAATGATTAGCATGTGAAAGACTGTTGTAAGGGATACATACCTTGAATGCACAGCATGGACATACTCCATTCATGTGCCAGTCTGCTGGATTCCTATGAAGCCTGTTGTTGATGCATTGTTGAATAGAACACTGAATTTGAATATAGATGTCAAACATGATAGTAAACTGACTCCGAAATGTAGGGCTATATGTTACCTACAGGCAGTTGTAAATGACATAAAAAATCAGGTAATTAGCTTACATTGTGAAGTGTACACAAAACTCTGGTGATGGACTGGATGCTGAATGAGGACTGGCGCTGGTGAATTTGATGGTAGAGCTCTAAACACTCAAGGTGTATTGCAACTGTTGGTTGGATGGGTGAACAACCAAGGAGACTGTGGCGCAGGAGCGCAGCATTCCCCAGTTCATCAACCCATTGGTGAATCATTACATTATTTAAAAGGTCTACTCACAATTTGTCAGTAAGTAAAATTACAAAGAGACTGATTCATACCCATGATACCAACACTGCGGACACTGAATGAATGCTTAGAATGATGGTCGAGATCTTGTGAGTCTGGCCCATACTTCCAGTGTAGATAGGCATCAGTGAGGGCAGGCATCTGCTCCGTCCACGCAATGTGGGCGTGGAGATTGCGCTGTGTTCGTGTTCGTTTGTCATGTCGTTGGCGGTTGGTAGCCCCCCTGGTTACAAAGGCAATAAGAGAGTGCATAAAAACATTTGTTCAGACATACCTTTGTGCAGAGCAAGTGTGATAAAATTCAGAGAACAGCGGCCCACTCATAGTATCCTCTTCAGTTGCCTCAGCATCCATGCTGTTGTCCTCAGAACCAAAGGAAGCAAAGTCATACTGTGTGCTGTCATGGTGGTCTGGTCCAGCCTCAATCTGGGCCTCAGCTAAGAGAGCACGTGCTCGTTGTGTATTTTCTGGAGTGCTATGAGGATAAAAACGAAGGAAAGAAAATAAAATCGACTCATGTCTTATGGATTCTGCTCGCCGTCGCTCCTCATCCAGTCGCTCATGTCAGATTCGAGTCAAGGAAGCAGTAGTTGTGTGAATGGAATGTGAGTTTTTGATGACTGACATCCTCACTCTGGAGGACGTCGACATTCGTTTGTTAGAGCGTCGTCCCATACTACTTCTGCAAGGCGGTGAGTGTCAAACAAAGGACTCAGGGCATGTTTGCTTACGTGTTCAGCTCCCTCCACTCATCAATCAGCTCGCCAACAGTTGTTGTCCAGACAGATGCTTTCATCAGGCCAGGGTCGGCCCGTTCTACTCGCATCTGAATAAGTGGCACCTGTTGTGCAGGAGTGATGAAGGCCTAAGTGTTTGCATTAGTCATCCAAGTATGTATTTTAGCACGAAAAAAGACTTACTAGGTCGCTTTTGCTTGAGATGAAGGGAATAGAACGAGGAAACAAAAAAGAGTGCTCTAAAATAATGAAATTTGAGGTATATTTCGTGGTCATCATGTGCAACGACGAGCACAAAGGTTTGGTCGTCGTGGGAAACAAGGAGGAAGCTCGGGAAAGTAGCAGCCGTCATGTTACAGGTACCTGACATAAGCTCTTATCATATCTACTGATTATATTGTATGTTATTTAGCACAACTTCTCCAAAGTCAGTGCTGAGTGCTGCAGGAAATCGCTGAAGTACTGCAGCATAGGATTTCCCCCCTAGTTAGTAACAGACATCACATCACATGTTTCTTACTAATAAGGGACATTTATGGTGACACACAGGTGGTGTAACAGTAAGTAATGACACCACATACTGACATCGAGCACATGTAGTAGTACCCACAGCATAGGTAAATAAAGCCTACCACATCAAACCGCGAACTCTGAATCTCCATTCCTCACTCCCACCACAATGGCATTTACTATCGAAGCCAGCGTGGACCCTCAAGTTTATGTCTCAGAGAAGGAAGAGCAGAATGTGTATGTTCCTGAGAACTACCATATCCCTGATGGCACTACCCCCAATCTCGAGACATACATGTACTATGCCAAGATTCAACGTGATAAGGAGGCCCTATCTGCAAAGAATGATACTGAAGGTGGCCTTTGGAGTGGCCTGTTCTCAAGAAAATCACAACGATTGTCAGGAATCTAACAAGTGTTCGGTTGCATCAGCCAACTCTGATGGGAAGAACGTAACTCCTCCCTCAGATGAGGGGGGCAGCCGCTCTAGTCACCGCAGACGAGTACTGTGCTGCTTTGGGGGCTCTTAGAACAGCCACATGGGGAAGCAGTGTTCTATCTTATTACAACTGGTAAGCGAATTGTCAATTTTCATGGGTTCTATCTGAGTATCAGGTGCCCTGTTCCAACTCGGAGCCTTGATCGGTTCGAAAATGAGGTAACATTCAAGTCGGAACATCCGTAGCACCAACCCCCCGTACACCATCAGCTTAGTATACAAAACAAATGATTATAAAACTACCTGCTTATGACATAACATATTGATATCAGTAACATAGCTCAAAGACAAGGAATCTTCGAAGTTTGCATTGCCTGCAATTTATTGGCCAATGAGTCTCATACCCATTGCAATATGGAAGGCATCACCAATGACTACAAATGTGAATGAGCAAGCACACCGCAACATCAATTGTGAATCAACTTAACATTGCTTGCAGGAATCATGCACATGCGTGGATACCAATACAATGTCCATGCCACATCTAGCATTGACTTCCACATTATACATGGGATCAACACTTGCGATAACGAATCAACACATCTATACTGGGCGAAGCGCACTCATGAGTCAACAAAGTAGGCACAAACTGAACATTTTTAACAGTATATACTGACATTAATGATAGTTTGATCCCAGAAACAACAAATCAAATCTCATACTAATTATCAAAGCAATTACCTTCAACTGCCCTTCACTCCAGACCCACTCACCTGCAAGATCAACCAAGACCGCTTCGCACAGAGGTCAGATGCAGACAATAGAGATATGCTGCTGTCAACATACAGCACACTAACATATGCATTGACACCAGGTGCCGGTATCGTTGACTATCGTATCTCGAGACATCCGACATTGAGAAAAGAACCTGGAAGTCAGACATGAGCTTGTATTAGCATGTACAGCAGTCTAAGCAGGGTATTGGGGCATTCTTGAGTAGTGGAATAGATGGACCAATGTACGCAACTTACCAATTTGCATAACTCATCTATTTTTTCTTGGCGGAGAGCAAGAATCGAATGTGAGGATATATCAATTTGTGTAACTCGTCCATTTTTTCTTGATGGAGAGAACGAGGATTAGGTGCAAGAATATAATAATTTGCATACCTCGTCAATTTTTTCTTGGTGGAGAGAATGAGGATTGAGTGCAGGGACAACATAGATGATGAGGCAAATGGGAGGAACGATGCACGCGGGGGCTCACAGGCAAGGAGTATATAAACACAGTATTTTTAATAAAGGAGTACAAAGGAAATGGTGTAGACAGACCTGGTTCCGAACGTTGCTGGGGTCTCTCAGTGGTACTCTGCTAGTAACTGAGAGCTATTAAGCGAAAAAGCCCCTGAGTTGGAACAGGTAACACAACACCAGTTCTATCTATGACGTCCTTCACAAGATATTTTGGGTCCTTATTCTACCCTGTGGGCATTCCAACCACATATTACAGTGACCTATCTCCGTATAATATGAGGGAACGGACGTGCATAATATCCCGTATGATACGGGCCAGCAGACCATGGGCCCATGATAAAAATATCCTCGACTGTGACGGATGGGCCGGGAGGCAAATTATTCCCGATGGAGGTGGGTGGGCCCATGCAGGGAATATATAGAGTAGATGAGTGGGCCGATGTACATGAATATTAGGTAGACGGGTGGGCCGAGGTAGTTGGATATTATGCAGATGGGTGTATTAAGGTAGATGTGTATGAGATAGATGGGTAGGTACTTGTTATCACATTCATGGGTGGGCCCAGACACATATTAAATTAGACGGGTGGGCCGAGGGTGTTGTATGGGATGTTGTATTAGACGGGTGGGCCCAGACACATATTAATTAGACGGGTGGGCCGAGGATGGTATAAAATATAGATGGGTGGGCCCATGTGTATCATAATTGTAGACATGATGGAGCTGAGGTAGTTGTACATCAACCAAATCAGAGGAGGTAATAGATCAAAGTTACCAAGTTCCCAGAGCAGCAGGTGATCTCCTGACATGGCGGTGCGAAGCTTGTGTTGCCCTATGAGACGCCAAGTTCCGACCACCCAAATTTGGGTCAACCGTACCGACTTCCGAGTTCCGGGACACGGAAGTCGACAAATGAATATCTGATGACCAGCACACTTCCAATCAGGTAGTATTTCATTGAGCAATGGATAATAATACATCTTTGACAGCCAAAATTATCCCAGGCTCCCTTATCTGATCCTCTCTATCTCCACCCCCTTTAACACCAAAGTCTGGACATCCAGCATTCAGCGTCTGATTTCCCAAGATTAACATCCAGCATGAACGGTTCTTCCCCTTCCACTCCTGATAGCATAAACATCTGGCGCACTTGGGCCCTGACTGTGACTTATGAAGCAGGGGAATATACCAAACAGAAATTCAAGGCAGAGAAGACTGGAGGAGGCCCAGTCATACCTTCCCCCAACCTAGACACTGATCTGGTGATGGCATGCAATCACTTGGCTGATGTACTCATAAAGGCATATAAAAATCCCAGTGGGTCTTCTTGCAGATTTGGAAAATTTGTTTTATCATTCAAATTCCTGCATGACAGTTCAGATGCAGATGGATATTGCAAGATATAGCAAATTGATCTCCCCGAAGGACACCGGGCATAATGAACAAAGAGAGGTGAGGTTGCTTGAGAGGTGTCCTCCTGGCCATGAAGGCAAAAGGTTGGTCGACGAACCTGCCACAATTCTTGATGCATCCGGTGCCATCATCGCATGGTACCTCCCAGACGCCCTGACCGACACCACCCAGGTGTGTAATATACATTGTTACTCAATGGATATTGAATATCAAATGGAACCTACAGAAGGAAATCAGGGAGGCCACCGATTTGCTCGCTCCAAGCCTCGAAAAAAGTGTAAGGGCTGATGGCATTTGGCAAACTAATCAAAAGTGGTTCAAACAGGGCTCGGACGATGTTGGTGCAACTCCCGGATGTATCAATTTATCTCCGGCATGGTTTCAACAGGGACACGAGGTAGGATCCCATGAGATGGTGACCGGCAGTCATACTCACCAATCCCAAAGACTATGTCCGATCCGGAGGTATCTGCATCATTGAAGGGACCTTCCTGCGAGAATATCCTGAAAGCCATTGCAAGGCCAGCAGCCATCACGTCTGCGGCACTCAGGGTCATGCATCCTGAGCAGTACTGGGCAGAGTTGCGAACCTTGTCCAACCTCGGACATATAGCAGTAAGCAAGGATCTGCCACAGATGCCGGATGTTACAGGGATCTGTAACACCTGCTAGAGCCCCAGCTCTCCCTACGCCTGCCCCCGCTCTGCTAGACTCCCCGCGCAGCGGTGCGCCGCCTGCGCCTAGAAAGACAGCGGTCTGGACCGCTATGACTCTGCCTCATGGCGCTATGACCCCGCCTGATGCTATGACCCCGCCCCTGGCCTAGACAGCCTTGTGCCTGTTCCATGGAGGCTGTACGCCTCATGGACACCCTAGATCAGCGCATGTATACAGCATGTCGCTTCATGAAGATCCGGAGCGCCCTAGGCGCCTCATGTATGAAGACCCGGAGCGCTTGGCGCTTCCTGTACCTATGCGCAGCAGCCCTTGGCGCCGCATGTATGATCAGAGGCTAAGCCTCATGTACTTTATCTAACCTCATGTCTGGTTATCTTAGATGTACGATATACTATAGATTACAGACTGAGCTTGAACACCTACATACACTATGTATAAGTAGGCACATTGTTGTAGATTATACTTCACTTTAATCTACTAGGTTCTATCAAGAACTTGCTCATCTAAGCTTAACTGCTTCCTTGTGTGAGAACGCACTTCAGAGTCGCTCCCATACGCCTCTGCATGTATCCGCTAGCCCTGCATCTCGACGAGCGCCGTCTTACCGAGATCGCCGGAGGAATCCTTGACGTTCCGTCAAGGCCAGACCACGCTCAGCTTCAGTAGACTCACTCGAGTCGTCGCTGAGAAGACCTATCCTAGTTCGCACACGCCGACCTACAGTCAACGTAACACCGGAGGCCCTGCAGTACTGGGCATCCGTGTTTAACACCCTCTCTATCATTTCCAATCGGGAAACCCCCAATCATCGAGACCATTTGTCTATTGCTGAATGCTTCGACATTCTCACCACTGTGGGGAACTATTCTGATGCTCGGATGACAATGCCAAGCCTTCAGCTGGAGTTCAAGTACAATTCCGGCTGTATGATTGCGTTTTCCGGAAGGATTGTGAGACATGGAGTTTATGATGTGGAAGGGGATTGGATTGCTTGGGCATGGTATATGAGGGATTCTGTTCACATTTATGCTGGTGTTCCATCATGTGGATGGGCTAGTGTGGATGGTCCATACAGCGTGTGAAAGATCAAACAAAGAGCAAGCATTGTGACCTATATACATTCCAACAAATGAATACCATGTACCAATAGTTATCCGGACCTCAATACTCAATTTTGAGCATTTGTGAAGTGATATATGGGACTGAATAATTTGGATGCCAGCCTCGGTATTTGATAATTGGAACTCGGGACTTGACATATGGGAGTCCCGAGTGCCGGGGTACTGAGTCCCGAAACCTGGAACTCCTCACTTGATATTTGAGACTGGGAGAAGATGTATAAATATGCTCGAATTAACATTTGTAATTGCCGTACACATTTGACAGAACCCTGAACCACGACATTGTAGACTCGGGACTCGACACTGTTCTGAATACTGAGTCCCAGAAGCCCAGGTCCCGAGTCCCGAATTTTGGAGTTCGGGGTTCGGTGACCTGGAGCTCGGCAACTGTGTTGGGTGTCAGGGTATCGGGAGCATTGGAAATCACATTTGTAAGTATTTTGCGTTTCATGGTTCATGTTTGGTGATTATGGAATCGGGCGTCAGGGACTCGGTATTCAGAACAGTGTGGAGTCCCAGGTCACAAGCTCTGAGTCCCGAGTCCCGAAACCCAGGTCCCGAGTCCCGAATTTCGGAGTTCAGTACCTGGACTCTTCTATCGCCGCCCATTAGAAGTCATCAAAACGGCTCTTCGTGAAGCTTCAGCTGAACAGTTTCATCTCACGCCATTTGAAACCTCCTTCCAAGCATTGCCCAATGAACCTGTGGAGTGTGTATACTCAGAACTGTACATGTCCCCAGCCATGATCAACGAGCATTGCAAGATTGCATCTACACCTAAAGTTGATGGCTGTACCCTCGAGACGGTAGTCGCCTCGATTATGCTATGGTCGGATTCAACACACCTCGCTAGTTTTGGCACTGCATTGTTGTGGCCCATATATATGTATTTTGGGAATCAGTCAAAATATGTTCGGGGCAAGCCATCGTGCTTTGCTGTGCACCATCTTGCCTATATTCCTAAAGTGAGTTTATTGTGAGATGCCGTGCATTTCCCACTGATAACCTTTTAATAGCTTACAGATACGATTCAGGATTTTTATCAGCAAGCATTTGACAAACCTGCAACTGCTGAGGTACTGATGCACTGCCGACATGAGGTTATGCAAGCCATCTGGCTACTCCTCATGGACGATGACTTCATGCATGCATACGAGTTTGGAATTGTCATTGAATTTCTCGATGGTATCTGTTGG
This sequence comes from Suillus discolor, assembly GCF_016758755.1. Taxonomy (NCBI): domain Eukaryota; kingdom Fungi; phylum Basidiomycota; class Agaricomycetes; order Boletales; family Suillaceae; genus Suillus; species Suillus discolor. Next base: position 44,048 of record NW_024541283.1, read on the forward strand.
CGAGTCTTTCCCCGGTTTTTTACTTATTCTGCAGACTACCCCGAAAAGTGAGTCACAGAATCTTCACCAGCTCGAATTTCATATTGACTTCACACACTCTGCAGAACACTTCTGGCCTGTATCAAGTTTCTGGTGAAATGTCCTTGCCCTCGATGTTTAGTTCCAAAGGACAAGATCAGAGCTCTTGGCACTCACACTGATAGGCACCGTCGCAATCGAGATGCACGCCAAGATAGTCATGGCCTACGATCAACAATCAAGAGGGTTCGTAACTGGCTGTACGTGAAGGGTACCAACATTACTAGTATTTTTGTCAAGCGTCTACTTGGCCCAGAATCTCTTATTGCTACTGTGGTTTGTCATTCTCACACAATTGCATTATGATCACCAGTAACAGATTAATAGAGTGCATTTTCGACTCGACTTGCTCAATTTGGATTCAATTTTTATTCACTTTTCGTACCTGACCTACTCCATGAGTTCGAGCTCGGAGTCTGGAAGGCCATCTTCACTCATCTTCTTCGGATTTTGTACTCATATGGGAACGATACAATTCAGGATTTAAATGAACGGTTTGCTTATTTTCTATCTTACACCATCCTCATATTAAGACTGAATTTACAGGTATCGACAAGTACCAACGTTTGGATGGGGTACAATATGTCGATTCAGTAACAATGCCTCAGGTATGAAGTGTCTCACAGCGAGGGACTTTGAAGACTTGCTGCAGGTAACCATCGTGCAATGTGGAGTTACCGCTTGGAGCTAACATTGACAAAACAGTGTGCTATACCTGTTTTTGAGTTGCTGCTTCCATCTCGGTGGAATGAACCTTTGCTAGATCTGCTATTTGAACTTGCAACATGGCAAGGCCTTGCAAAACTGCGAATGCATACTGACACGACACTTGGCTTTCTCGACACATCCACGACACGTCTTGGAAGGTTTCTCAGGCACTTTGTCAAGGAGACTGAGGAAGAGTTCGAGACACAAGATCTACCAAGCGAGGAGGCTGCTCGTGGACGCCAAAAGGCTCGACAGGCAGCAAAACAAGGGCCTTCACAGTCTGCAGCACCGACTTCAAGGCGAGGTACAGATGGGCCGAAGATCCGACACTTCAACTTTGAGACATACAAGCTCCATGCCCTCAGTGACTATGTAGATGCTATTTGTCAGTTTGGAACAACAGACAACTTTACAACTCAACCAGTGTGCTCTAGAAGCGATTTTGGTTTATTTTGCCACTGAATCAATATATTCCAGGGCAAGCTTGAACATCGTCGTGTCAAACGATTCTATCCGCGAGTCAGCAAAGCAAAGTTCACATCTGGAATTGCGAAACAGGAACATCGTTAACGGATTCTGTTCAAAATGGCTCAGGCAGAGCACAACAATTCAAAATCGGAGAAAGGCAAGTCTACAACAGTCCATAGACCTGGTCATACAACGACGGCAGGTGAAGATGCACCCTTTCACATACCCTTTGAAGCATCGGAGCCTTTGGCTTACTCAGACCCAATGTCACACTACCACATCTCCAATGGCACGAGGTACCACTTGAATCTCCCCCGATGGCTCATCAAACATGCAAACGATCCTGCGTTAAATGTAAGCTGTCAGTTTCTTTGAGTTAGCAGTGCTCATGATTATAATTCCTAAAGGACTTCCTTCCTTGGCTGAAAGATCACCTCCTTTCTTGCATACTTGGTCATGAATACGATGGTGACGAGACAGAGTTCTCTTCAGCCGAGTGTGCCCAAGTCCTGTTCGTCAATGACCGCATATTCCAGCACAAGGTCATTCGTGTCAATTACACGACATATGATCTGCGTCTCTCTCAAGATTCTCTTAATCCCCACACGCATGCAGATGTATCAGACATGAAGATGATGACACACATCCATACTGGTATGCACGTATCCTGGGCGTGTTTCACGCAAACATCATCCATAGAGGTGGGGATGCACCCTCATTTGAACCCCGGCAGATGGATTTCTTGTGGGTTCGGTGGTTTGGTCGTGATCCTAATAATTATTGGTCTGGATGGAAGGCAAAGCGTCTTCATAGGCTTGGGTTCATTCCTGCTGATGTACCAGGAGCATTTGGCTTTCTTGATCCACAGCAGATTATTCGAGGCATTCACTTGATACCTGCATTTGCCCATGGTCGCACTAGTCTATTACTGCCACCCTCAATTGCTCGTCCGCTACACGACAAAGACAAAGACTGGAAATTTTTCTATGTTAATATGTATGCTATTTTTGTACTCCTGACATCTGTCAGTGACTGTCACTGACCTTCGTGATTCAGATTCGTCGACAGAGACATGATGATGAGGTTCCACGGTGGTGGGGTTGGCCACAAGTCTACTCGCGAGTCGACTCAGAAATCACTCGAGATGACAGCGAGGAAGACTTTGAAGACTTGGAAAGTGGCATCAATCAGGGGGCACAGCTCAGTGCCGGGTCTGCTAGTACTACTGCACAAAATCAAGCTACTGGCGATGAAGACGAAGATGATATCGAGTCCGAGATGGATGAGTATGGGTATGGGGGCCTTGACGAGGAAGAAGAGGTGACCGACGAAGAAGATGAAGAACAAGGGGATGGTCTTGAGGAGGCTAATGACGAGGTCGGACCGGAGGATGGTGAAGACGATGCTATGGATGAGTACGAAGGGTATGCAGAGCTCTAGCAACTGATTGTCATGTACAACACTGAAATTCAAGTGAGAGTCGACGAACATGATTTTAGACTTGGCCTTGCGGCAGTAATGAATGTAAACCCACGAAAGTCTTTTAATTATCATACAGGTAACCATCAGCCTGTTGCCGGCCATGCAAGTCACCACCAGTCTGCCCACATCCATGCAAGTCTCCATAACACTGGCTTGATATTACAAGAAATTCACCTGTCTGCTACACTCATACAATATCGCTGCAAGGCCATATAATATGGTAAACAGACGTGCGTGGTAATGTAAGCTTCACAAGACCATATATGATCATATACGCTATGTGTTGTTTTGTTGATGGCTACCTTGAAATCTACGGAAAGCCGGACGCGCGCGCTCCGTTACACGATGTGACATGCACCAAATGAGGTAGTCACACGATTGGGACACCGGACACCTCACACACAAGAAAATTATATATATCCCTGACACTGAGTAGTCACATGATACAAGCCACATGGCACTTTTTCCTTGAGTGCTGACATCACTCAAGGAAAAAGTGCCACATTTTCTTGGTCATGTGACAGCATAGGGCCTGCCAGTGATGTTTTTCAAGTGCCATTACAATATTATATCGAGTACATGTCGCACATCAATGTAATTATCTAACACTTTGAATGCAAGAAAATAGTATAGTACCATGTATCAGTCCAACGAGCATCAATCTAATTTTCTACAACTACTTCATCGTCATTCGCAGCTGCTTCATCGTCGTTCGCTTCCTTCACAAATATCTCCAGCCCAAACCATTCACAGTACTCGTTGCAGGCATGCTGGTCTTCGAATTTGCTGACAGATGCCTCGATATTTCCCTCACCAAAAATATCACATCCATTGCTGACCGACCTATCCCAACATCGGTATTGAGTCTGAACAAATGAAAAAGACATATGGATGAGTCAGGATCTGAGGATCTGTGAGTAGTACTGTACTACCTGAATACATTGGGTCATTCAGCGCTGAGGATTGAATGTATTGAAAATCAGACATACCCTGATAGTCGGACATGAAAGCTAGCTTGCCAGTCTTGACATACTGGACATGCTGCGTGAAAACAAAGAATTCGGCCATGTCATAGCCATAGTCCAATTCATCGAGCAATGGATTGGCATCCATATTGTGGATGAATTTGACAAACATATCATCACCACCCTCAATGAGCTCTTCAAGGAGAAAGACAGCCTGTGTTGACCCTGTCTTCGCTCCAGGCTTGCTACCACCTTGGTTGTGGCACAATGCAAGGCCAGCTTCTACAAATCAAACATGTGGGACAGCAAATGGCGGGGGTTCAGGTGAGGACGCAATGGAATGATCAATAAAGTCGTATGTGAGCTTTAATAAAGACTTGGACCAGTATAAGATGTTGGCCTCTCTGAATAGCTTCTGTAGCTCGTCGACAAGTGAATACCGGCTGACTTTATAAGCTCCAACCTTCATAGCAGTCAGAAATACTTTTTCGAATGGCCGTTTGACCACGACCTTATGACGAGCCACTGATCCAAGACCAGTCTTGGGAGGAGCTGTGAGTGTGAGCCATCCAGCGTTCACAGTCTTGAAGCCACCAATTCCAATGAAGCCATCTGTCGATGTATCAATAGTCAGCTGTCCAATGGAAGATTCAGCTGTGTCCACCGAAAATGAATGATGCTGTTTGTGTAGCAAGAGGTTGGTGATATCGCGGGTAGGGATTGGGTGGAATTGCACACTTTCGCTATGTAGTCCAAAGACTATAAAATACTAGTAAGCGCTGATGCAATTTGAGAAATTGATGAACGAGCATACCTTGCTTTACATTTAAGTTGGCACCTCCGCCGATCTTCAAGACTTCTTTGAGCAGATCACGATCAGGTGAATGAAAAGCTGCGGGAGGTGGATTCTTCTTTCGAGGTGGAGATGAAGTACCACTGAGACTGCTAGAGCTTTCAGCACGCTGGTGGGCTCTCTTGGTAGAGACCGTCACAGAATTGTTGGTGGTCATGGATGGTAAGAAAAGCTTGTTTTCAGCGAGTGAAGTTGTTGCTGATGAGGGCACATTGAAACCGACAGCTGTGTGAGCAGTAGCACGTTCGCTAGACTGAGTGCAGCTCGTTCGGATAGCTTCAGCTTCCTGGACCGCAAAACTAAGGTTAGGGCACTAGTAAATAGACAACATAAAAAATATGTACCATTTCTGCACGAAGTTCCAACCAATTCTTGTATTCATTCCACTGAGCCTCTGGGACAATGACCATCAGCGCAAATTGTTTAGATTTGAAGGTCGATTTGGTGCCTTTGCGAGATGGCTGCAGGCATTGATCATAGAAATAGGGAACCGATTGCGGGTCATTGGATAGGTCCACCCATGCAGCATCTCGGATTACGAACTCCTCAACACGCCAGACAAATTCTCCATTGAATTTGCGTAACTTTGGGATGACAGTCTCCAAAGCTAGCTTGATGAGCCCAGACGCGTCAATTCGAGCATCAACGTCCTTCTTACCCTCACATATGTTCTAGTAAGCTGAAGTGTAAGTAAGTCACAGCACGTTTTAAGATGTAAACATACTCCAATAACAACACCTCATTTTTTGCGTGCTCCGGCACCTTCGTGAACCACAGTAATTTCAAGCAAAATGGTCTCTGCTAGAGACGAAGCATATGCCATTTTCCCCCAGCAGTCACGCTCAGCAGCATAAAGTGTGTGTTGCGATGAATACCCAATGGCACCTTGTTGTGACGAATGCTGGATGGACGATGAACCTTGCCACGATGTAGGGATTCTAATATCTGGCCCTCTAGCACGAGAACCACCAGGTATGGCAACGACAGGAGGCGGATTAGGTGTCGCTGTGATAAATAAGATCATAAACCTCCACAGTAACACACATCTTGACTTACATCTTCGTTGTGCCGCATTCACCAATTGTTGTATTGTACGTGGATCAGGAGGGGCGCGGCCTTGTGATTGTAAGGTTCGACTACCTGAGTCAGTAGTCTGTAAGCCAGCAACTCGTCAATTAGATGGTGATCGCATACCTGTAGGTCTCACTGAAGTAGCTCGTTTATTCTCGTAATGCAAGTGGCAGGATTCACACACATAGCGCCCACGTTGACCTGGCTCGATGGTCGCAACATAAAAACATGGCTCTCCAGTCCTAATGTTGGCCATGCAAGACGGACGGTCGCAAATTCGATCTTCTTTGGCATAGGCATCCTCAGTGTACTGGGTGAGAAGTTCATAGTCTGACATGGCGCTCTGAAGGTAGCCTGCCAAGTGCATGCTAGACAGCTTAAATATCTCATGACCCAGAGATTTATGATGTGGTGCATTGGGTGGTGACGAGCACTTGAGGAAAGTCTGTATCATCATGAGGAACTGGCGCCTCCAGAGACACTAAGGAGAAGTTTGAAAGAGTTAGATAGAGAATCATGAATCATATGCAACCGGCACCTCAAAAGACACTATGGAACAATCTGAAAGAGTTGAATCTGAAATGCACAGCCCAAGAATGCTTTGGACCGCAGACAACATTTCTTAGTTCAATTAGTGGTAGTTGCAAGCCCTGACTCACTGAGAATCGGAACATTTGGAACATCCAGCCCAAGTAGTTACTGAACTTGACTTAGGAAGATGTGAGGCATGAGGAGGGCATTAGTGGGACGAGCGGGGCATGAGTGGCACAAGGCCAGGCATGAATTCCACGAATTCCCATGTTGCCACAGCACGAACTTCTTCGAGTCAGGGGCCACTGAACTAGGTAAGTCCAAAGGAAATCACCATTAATATAAAGTGTGACCCTGCAAGCCTCAGAGTGAGCACGTTGCAATGCCCAACCAGAACAAACCTACACGTATGTACCTTTCAAGTCACTCCCACTAGGCATCTGAACACTCTAAGCAGCCCCGCTGGATGAAATCACACCTCATATCCTTCGCCTCTGGAAGGCCCGCCAGACCAATCGGCAGATTGTCCAGGAATTGCAAAAATGCATCGACACGACTCGCTATGGTATCGGGTGAGTAGTGTTTAAATCTAGTTATTTAGGTGTTAAATAATTATCCACTAGGCTTACCACGCTTTTGAAGGTTCGAAAGACGATGGGTCTTCAATGTACCCGTCAACAGCGTCACACAGTCAAAACCATTCGTGATGCGATGCTCGATTTACGTGCTACATATCCAAATGCTGGTGCGCGTGAAATGGTGAGTTTACTATACCATGAACGGGAAATGAGTGTTGCTAGGTGAGTTATCTTTACATTGTGAGGACCGGTTTTACTGACCTATGAGTTTTGCATCCTAGGAGGGTTGTGACAGAGTACTTTGCTTTGTACGAACCAGAACTTGTTCATCAGCGCAAGGCTTGTCACCTTCGAAGGAGACACTTCTGGGCAGCTGGCATGAATGATCTATTTGCAGTCGATCAGCATGACAAGTGGCTCAGATTTGGTCTTGGGCTGCATACCGGCATTGAGCCTTTCTCTGGTTGTATAATGTGGATTCGGGTCTGGCATTCCAACCAAAATCCGCAGCTCATTCTGAGTTACTACCTTAACACAATTGAGGCTCTCGGTCGTAAGTGTTTCACATTTTAAAGCACAAACATACTAAGTTCGACTTAAATTTTAGATATGCCAATGGTCACTCAAAGTGACCCGGGGTCCGAAAACTATGGGATTGCAAACGCGCATACCATGCTGCGACAGTATCACGACAAAGCTTTACATGGTACGCTCCAGCATTGTTGGATGCGAACAAAGAAGAATGTTATGCCAGAGATCGCATGGTCTCAACTGCGCCGGTGGTTCACACCTGGATTTGAGAATCTTCTTGATCATGGTGTCAATTCTGGTTGGTATGATTCGAATAATACCCTTCAAGTGTGCATCATTTTTCTCCTGTTCGAGTGTTAGTTGTAATATTTGTTTGCAGGATGGTTTTCCATTGGGTTTTCATACCATGGCTTCAGCAGGAGCTCGATGCATATCAGGATCGTATTAACAATACTGCCAAGCGGCGTGACCACAACAAGTACGTGCCTGTGGTTTTACTCTCAATAAGTATGGTTTTACATTGATGCGCCATCCAGATTCTTCCTCATGGAGTACCCAATCTTATCTACCATTCAGCTGAAGATTTTGGAGCATTGGATTTCAAGGTACGTGCTACATCAACTTGGTTGTTGTCAATAGTACTCTAATATTGGTACTATCATAGATTCAAATCGAACCCAAGGCCCTAGACTTTGTCCGAAGTCTCTACATCAAGCCCTCTCATTGCGTGTTTGACCTGGTCCCAGAGGGTTTCGGCAAATGCATCCAGCATTGCTACAATGATCTCGGTCACCCAGTTATCACACGGCAATCAGTCTGGGACACGTATCGGCTTCTGCTAGATGCCCTCCAGCTCGCTGATGAGTTACCAGGCGAAATTCAGCTGCAGGATGATGAAGATGAAGATTTTGTTCCACTTTTAGATGACCATCAAGACTTACCTTCTCGTGAGGATCCCAATGGTGCCTATTATATGGGTGGTGTGGGTGGAGGACTTGGCCTTGGTTTGTCATCTCTGATCCTGACAGTCTAAATGCTGATGTATTTGCTAGACACTGAACACTGTCATCAACTAGATGTTCTTTCACACAGTGATGAGCTGGATATCACAACAGGGATTGATGAAAGCTTGGTCGGTCTTGATCATGCTGGTTTGGTGGTTTGGGAGTTCTCGGATTGCGAAAGTGACGATGAAATGGTAGATGGATGGTGATTTTTCTTCGTCGTGTATATATCTAGTTACCTACACCTCTTGTTCTTGGACAATTTAAACTTGGAGTACACAGGGTCCTACTGCCTGTTATGGATGTGTGACGCTTAATAATGAGCACGCGCGTCCGGCTTTCCATAGAAATCTTATATCATACTGTGTACGTTTGGAAGGCTAAGCAATCGGTGTTGTGCTAATCGACCATCTGTCATAATCAGCCTGAACATACTGATTATGTCTCCTCAGTACATGCACTGTCTTCGCTTCTGCTGACCAATGGCATACAGCGGGTGTTCCGACCATCTCGCTGACAGATACAGCGAGTCTTCTGTATAGATGCCTGCTATTCCTCTCCGATTCATCATGGTGCCCTGTAGGAATGCATGTAGTTCTTTGCTAACTTGTTGGTTCACTAATAACTGTCACGCTATAGCCTATAATGCCACAGATGTGGGTCTTTGGTGTGTGCTACCCAAGGCCGATCACTGACCGGATTCGTCAGGCTGGATCGTATGGAATTGGACCGGTGTTCTACTATTTGTGATTCTGTCGGGTGAGTAGGCTTGGCACTCGTGAGACCTCAGTGATATCGACTTGACTGACACATGCTGCAAGTCATCATCATCACCCGGTTGCATGCCATGTATCAGCGATCCAGCAAGATCCTGATATTTCTCATTGCCACCTTCCTGGCTATCAACACCTTCGATGGAGTATCTACCGTGATTGCAACGATGCATAGTATGCTTGATTGTGGATAAAAGCAAACGTGCATGAGGCCCACTGATGAATACCAGAGGAATTCCTTCTCTCTGACAGCTATCCGTGTTCAACTGACTCTGCAAAAGATAACCAACCTCTGGTTTCCACTGTGTCTCGCAATCTGAATTGCAGTAAAACACTTCCGTGAATTGTGACAACATTCGGCAGAAGGAATCATCGGGGACTGTTTCATGATGTTGATGAAAACTTACGTGGTTTACTCTGCGAGGTAAGTTCGTATTGTGCTTATGGTTCCTTTTTTTTCTACTGAAGGGTCGGACGTGGTAGCGTTCTTGCTATTTCTTGCTTCCAGCTCATTGTTAATTTCTCTCCAACACTCATAGCGGTACGTCAATCTTTCACTGACCTCTACATGCGACCATGATTCATCATTTCTATAGGACTTAAATTCTCTAGAAGTTCTGACTTTTTTTTGGCTTGGTTCGCATTTTGGAGGTCGTGCAGATGTGTGTGCCAGCCTTTGAGTGGCAAAGGAATCTGTTTGCGTTTCACTGTCCAACAGGAGCAGTAAGGATGAGAATAAAACGTGATTCGTGGAATACAGTGGTTCTTGAGCAGTTGAACTTTGGCGAATCGACGATGTAGAGCGGCGTACTCGTGGTAGTCCGAGTCGCCAGCTAGTGTTTATAATGTTATCGTTAAATTCGTCGCAAGATAGGTTTTGTGACAATATTTAGTCATAAATATTGGCATCTGCAATGCAATTCCATGCCTCCTACACTAGATCATAATGTACAGGGTCATTCGCGATAACATTATTGGGAACTTTCCCATACACTAGGATCACGGGGAAGCAATAGAGCAGTACCTACAGCGAGAAATGCAATTGCGATCATGAAGTAGTATATCGACCATGCATCATGCCCTTCCTGCAATGAATAAGAGAAGACTGAAGCTGCAGATGCCGGGCCGAGGATCCTTGCTACTGCGACAGCTACCATGACGATTCCATTGGTTGCTCCGAGCGAGGCGCGATTGGGAGCAGCTGCTCTGGTGAATAATACCATGCAGGCTACGAGTTCTTCTTAGTTCAACAGAACGCAGGAAGTGCTGGATTAACATACGGAAGCACATGATCAGGCTAGTCTTCAGCGTAAGCTGGACGACAACACGCAGCCACACCGCCATGCCTATTCCATAGGCTTGAGCCAGAGCATTCGTCACTGGGAATAAAATGATCATGGGTATGCCGGAGTTAACACCGGTGATATGCATAGCTCTTGCACCGAAGCGATCATGTAAATGAGCATAGAAAAGTAGCTGAAATATTCCATGTATGATACCTGATGCCGCAAGTAAAGCACCGATGCGAGGAGGGTCAAGGGAAAGACCACCAAGTTCAATCGGTGTCGCATAGAAAACAGATAAGACCAGATTGAACCCCATTTGAAACAGGCCTGTGGTGGCATAACAAGCTGTCACACTCAACACCTTCGAGGTTAGCAAGGCGCGCAGCGGAAGCGGCTTTGATTGGACTTCTCCAGGACTCCCATCCCCAGGATCAACTAACGATGGCTGGGGAGGCTTCGAGTATGATTGTCCGAAGAATCTTCCTTTAATTAGCTCCCAGAGCGGTGTTTTGCCAGTCGTAGAGACGCTCTTGTAACCACACTTAGTGTGATCCAAAGATGGGTTTTCAGGCGCTCACCTCTCTAAGACGGATATACGCGACTAGCCAAATTATCGATATAAAAAATGCTGAGATAGAGCATGGCAGGAGATATGGGTAGGTTTTCAGGAGTTCTGATCGTCCGAAGATATCACGGAATTTGTTTGCTGGTCGGGAGAGAAATCCCCCAATGAGTGGTCTAGTAGATGCCGTGAACCTCAGTGCGAGATAAAATGTACTGTATGCCTACCCAGTTGTGATTCCGATCATCAAAGGAATTGGTATATAACTGTATGCCTTGGGCGGGCATATTGGTTGCGTCAGTGATGTCCATCAGCATGCTCTTGACCATACTATCACTCGTATGAAATGCTCCATAGACAATACGACTGTGGTCAAGTAATTAACGATCACAACTACTATTTGATATTTAACTGAGCACACTGACCTTACCAGCAGACCAAGGAATGTCTTCGACAGCCCAAACGAAAACATCGAAATAACGATTGCTAAAAGAGCTGTCAGTACAACAGGCTTCCTCCCGATGTGGTCGGACAGTTGGCTCCAATGAAAAATTGAGCTGCATAGTACGATGATTGCTGGAGAGTATCATGAACGAAGGAAAGGGCAAAACGATGAAGACATGCTTACAAGGATGCCGGTGTAGTGTCCAACCTGGGATTCGTCTCCGTGAGTGACTCTGATGTCTCTGATGAGCTTGAAAAAGTTTCAGTTGGGATCAGATATAAGTTCAGCGAAGGGAATATATTCACTTGGGGAATAAATGGCGCAAGGGTCCCAGAAGAAAGAAAATTTGGCATCTCCAAGAGCAGTAGAATCCAAAATTGACCCAGGGAAGAGGTGTCTCCTCGTCATTCTGCGGCGCAATCATGGTGGTGCGAGGGAATGACTCGGATGAAAGATGGAGGGCATCTTAGCGCATCTAAGAATTTGAATTTCCGGGTCCGTCCGTCCGTCCGTTCGTCCGTCCGGGTCTGTCCGGATATGCAACATTGATACGAGCAGGTGACGCTTCTTCTCCATTTCGATCTCCGCATTTTCCTTTCGCAGCTTCTGAAGCTTAAGTTCTGCGATAGCGTCGTTTGCATTCCAAATGCTACACCTTATGTGCTCGAATCCAAAAAGAGATTCTGGAAGATGGATGGGTTTGTGCCGATTTCTGTGGAATCAGAAGACTCTGTCGGCGTCTCTGTCATCCGTTCACGCTCCCTCGTCTAAGTCTACTTAAAAAAAATAACTTCTACTTTTGTCCCGCTTTGCATCATCTCGCTATGATGCGAAAAGTTGGATATATATAAGTGAGTAAAAGTTAAACTCGAGATTTCCTGATGCTACTCAGCAATGGGAGAAGGCGATATGGACACAGATAGAACACACGCTACCGTGCATGGTGCGCGCGTTTCATATAAATCGTTACTGATGTGGCCAATGCGGCTTTTTTATATAGTCCAATTCTGCCATTCGCACTGTCTGCCACTGTCGCAATGCTTCAACGTGAAATAAGCACTACGTCACAGGGCATCCCGCTCTTTCAAAGCCCATTTGATGAAATTGCACGGTGGCTCGACAACCTGTTTACATCACATCCAGATTTATCTATGGTAAGTATCTCGTCCCGTCCCTTCCCAATTTTAGTTCGCGAAGCAAGCCCATAGAAAACCGGCTCTGTACGATCTGCATATTATCCAGCTACGCCACGCAAAAAAACAAGATCTACCACGTCGGTAAGTTGTGTAGATAGATCCAGGACGCAAACCACTCATACTCACACACTTCCATGGGGTATCCGAGTAGAAGTAATAGCACGGTGCGCATTGGCTAGTATGTGTGCAAAAAACAGGACAGTGCTCATTGGCAGATATTGATGCGGTCAAAGCAACAACAGTGGCGAGGACAAAGGCGAGACGCATTTTTTATGAGGACGTGGTATGGGATAAAATCGATCTGAAGGAGAGAGTAGGAAGACGCCTTGCTTTTATGCGCTGAGTATTGATCTTCATGACATAATCTTATCTACCTGAAATTTCATTTCGAACATGTGACGTCTGCAATGCCAGCAGATCGCCACCTATGATCTACCCTAGTAAGGAGCAAGGTCTGTTGGCAATCTTGCATAGAACGAGACACCACCTTGCAAAGCAAGTCCAATAATGCCAGCTCGCAAGGACTGATCAGTTTGTTTCTTGGATGACGAAGCTGATAAAGATGCAGGTTCAGAATTAGGGGACAAGTGCACGAAGGACTTGAAGGAGGATGAAGATGACGGTGATAGCCATAGCGAGGTTGATCATGAGACGGAGAAGGTGCTACAGAATTCTGACGGCTAGTACAGAGAGTATTAAAACACATCATGACAGTCCTATTTTCTTAGCACAATATCACCCCTCGTCGACGATATATGATATTGTACAGTAGCAATTCATGATCAGTATCAGCACAGACTCATCACCAGTCTTACTGTGAAGATGTTGATTAAGTACTTAGTAGCGTCTAACGAAGTCGCGTGGAAGGCGTTTGAAATCTGCCACATGTCAGTCGCGTTGCTTTGGATAATCGTACAGCGGTCTACAACACAACGTTCTTCGTTTACATCGTGCAAAGTCCTCATCGGAAATCACCCAGTTCCTTTTTGTTCCTTAGGTTACTTACATAAATGGGTACCGGCGACTACTACGCGCCAAAAATACCGAGTCCCTTTTAGGGACATTAATCAGGCGTTCATCGCGCGCCCAGTGAAAAGTCCTTCGAGCTGGAGCGACGGCTACGGCAGTAGTAGTGGGTTTTGTTGTATCATCGTCGAAAAAACCTCATCTTTCAATTTTTGGCAGGCTGTCTCGCCTGCGCGAATCGTTCTGATCTGTTAGTCTTTGGCACCCAATTTGCCACTCACCTCGCCCAACTCCATTAGACACCTTCTTCTTTTTAGGCGAGAACCGCTCTTTGATCACATCTGCACCAAGCAATAGTGAGGCACGCAAGACTACTGACCACTACCATTCTTACCTGCAGTGAATCTCACATCCGTGTCTACTAAAAGGCCATTAACAAACCGCTATGTATCACACGAGGCAGGAGCGACATACTCTCAGCGAGAACTCAGGCACGGTGTCAGTTATCACATGAAACAGGTGGCGGTCAAGGGATGCGATCAAGAAACGGGTTACGGTACTAGTGCCCTAGGGTATATATGCGTAGGCTAGGGACTCGGGGATGACATGATGAACTACTAGGAGGTTAAATCCACCGACGCTTCTTGAGGCTCCTGTTCATTTCGATCTCCGCATTTTCCTTTCGCACCTCAATGGCTTCTGCGTGCTCTTGTAATGTCGTCGCTGGCATTCAAAATGCTACACCTTATGTGCTCGAATCCAAAAAGAGATTCTGGATGGGTTTGTGCCGATTTCTGAGACTCTGTCGGCGTCTCTGTCGTCTGTTCACGCTCCCTCGTTTAAGTATATAGAGCGATCTACTTAAAAAAAAAGTTGGTAACTTCTACTTTTTTCCCGCTTTACATCATCTCGCTACCATTTGATGCGAAAAGTTGGATAAAAGTGAGTAAAAGTTAAACTCGAGATTTCCTGATGACTGCTCAGCAATGGGAGAAGGCGATACGGACACAGATAGAAACACACGCTACCGTGCATGGTGCGCGCGTTTCATATGAATTGTTACTGATGTAGCTAATGCGGCTTTTTTATATAGTCCAATTCTGCCATTCGCACTGTCTGCCACTGTGTCGCAATGCTTCAACGTGAAATAAGCACTACGTCACAGGGCATCCCGCTCATTCAAAGCCCATTTGATGAAATTGCACGGTGGCTCGACAACCTGTTTACATCACATCCAGATTTATGTATGGTAAGTATCTCGTCCCGTCCCTTCCCGATTTTAGTTCACGAAGCAAGCCCATAGAAAACCGGCTCCGTACGATCTGCATATCATCCAGCTACTTAGAGCTTCAAGCATACAAACATGACCTGCCATGTCGGTAAGTTGTGCAGATAGATCCAGGACGCAAACCACTCATACTCACACACTTGTATATGTCAGGGTAGACATTGCACGGTGTACATTGCCTAGTATGTTTGCAAAAGGCAGGACAGTCACTCCCACTGTCAGCGTTGACAGATATTGATGCGGTCAAAGCAACAACAGTGGCGAGGACAAAGGAGGGACGCATTTTTATGAGGACGTAGTATGGGATCAAATTGATCTGAGGGAGAGTAGGAAGACGCCTTACTTTTATACACTAAATATTAATCTTCATGGCATACTAGATAGTCCCACGAGTTCGCGCGTCCCTAAAGTTCGCGCATTGGCTCTAGCACACGCAATTCTGCACGGAATCCTTATGTATGTTGTATATAGGTTCCTCCCAACATAATACACATGACCATGTAATTTTTTTGGCAAGAAATGAAGTGGATCTCGTGCCATGGTCGAGTTATAGGTGTTCGAGGCTCATTTTGTGCATAGATGACTCCCTCTGAAGGTCAGATCACCACGGAAAAATCTGGGATGTGATATGATGGTTATACATGATTATAGAATGCTAAAATAAATTTCTCCGGGGCTACATGCTTGTCAGAATCATCTGCTGTGAATGAAATACAGCCCAGACGTGACAGTCTATCCAAAGCGTTACAATGAGACTACACACATCTAAACTCCGCTGTGCCGAAATGCGGCACAAAAACACCAATGTCACTTTCGAACGGTGCGGAATGTGAAACGGCACCGCGGCAGACGTGTGACATGGTGTGACGAAATGCGCGAACTCTAGGGAAAACCGCACTTTTTTGCGCGGCAAGTCTCCGCTGGACTCAACACGTCTATTTTAAAAGAAAAAACTAGCGGGCCTTGTACTTTCGATGTCAGGCTATCCATCCGTCAGAACATTATATTTTTATGTGGATGTGTTGTAGAGTTATAGATGTTTTCCCAAAAATGCGCGAACTCTAGTGGACATCTAGTAATCTTATCTACCTGAAATTTCATTTCGAACATGTGACGTCTGCAATGCCAGCAGATCGCCACCTATGATCTACCCTAGTAAGGAGCAAGGTCTGTTGGCAATCTTGCATAGAATGAGACACCACCTTGCAAAGCAAGTCCAATAATGCCAGCTTGCAAGGACTGATCAGTTTGTTTCTTGGATGATGAAGCTGATAAAGATGCAGGTTCAGAATTAGGGGACAAGTGCACGAAGCATTTGAAGGAGGATGAAGATGACGGCGATAGGGTTGGTCATGAGCTACTTCTGCGTTTGAGGAATGATGTGAGATGAATCCGTCCAAATTTCCTTGGTATCGCATCCATAGGGTGTTAAGACTTGTTCTCCTGTAAGCCAACAATGTATTTCTTTCATCTTTGGGAAATTCATCACTCTACCAAGCAGGCCAAGACCGTGACCGAAGCCCATCTGTCGTCAATCTGTGATGCTAGCGTTAACTTCACGATACAGCCTCCTGAAATAAATTAAGTACCTCGATAGCCGAAGTGCAAAAAAAACACAAAGCAAGTGACACAGGAAACGATCGCAAACTGAGAAGAATTCAAGCAAACGCCTTACAGCACGTGATAGCGTGACCCAAGGCACATTAAGACCATTCTTTGAGATTCATGTTAGAAGCTTAGTGTTTGGGTCGCAAAATTTTAATTTCTACTACGACGGACAAAGACCTAAGCTGTAAGAATACGATAGAGCTATCTGGGCGAAAGCGCGCAGCGCTTCCCGGTCCTGATCTGCATGCCTGTAAGAGACGAGTGAGCTGCGAGGGTGGGAAGGGCAAATCCTTGCAGGTCTCTGATGAGGCTTGGACGCAGTCTGGACCACTGGAGGAATGCGAGGGACAATGTCGTTGCTGAACGGCATTGTGAAGAGGGTGTGGAGGGCGGGGAAAACAAAGGAGGATGGAGAGAACGTCGACAACGACTACTAGGGAATGACAGTCGCGGTACGAGAAGAAGAGTTTGTGCCGCTTCTGTTGTTCTCACAAAGACTAAACTCTGTTCCTTCGCTCATGCCTCGTTACGTAACAGAGCTGCAATCTTTGAGATTCACGTTAGAAGCTTAGTGTTTGGGTCGCAAAATTTTAATTTATACTATGACGGACAAAGACCTAAGCTGTCAGAATACGATAGAGCTATCTGGGCGAAAGCGCGCAGCGCTTCCCGGTCCCGATCTGCATGCCTGTAAGAGACGAGTGAGCTGCGAATCCCACACTAGTAGGAGTCCAGCGACGCATAGAGCGAAACTCGTATTCCCAAGGTAGTAGGAGCGGATGAACTAGGTGCTTACTTTGACGAAAGCCTTAGCGGACACGTGGCATTGTGTATCACAGATACTCATCATGAAGTGCAGGGGTGGCTTGCAGGTATGGTGCGAGGATCTGTGCGTGTTTTCGAAGGTAGAGTTGAAAGGCGTCGCTAGCCCAGCATCCCATGGTTTTGACTACGTCAAATGGGATGTTGCGAAGAAGATATTCCAATGTAGTGCCTATTCTGATTCCATGACCCTGCAGAGGGACCAGGCCTGCATCTGTCGCGGCTTGTGCGAGGCACGCAATGAATTTTGACTTTGTGAGGACGCGATGGCCTTTCCCATGCTTGTAGGAAAAGAGGGCTATATTTCCGGGAGGGTCGTTAATGCGGTAATGATTCTCTAGAGCTGCTACGGGGTCGGAGACACCATGCTGGTGCGCGCATGAAACATCTTCACCTGTGGGGGAAGATTTTGTGCGCGGTAAGTGGAACACGGTCGTTTGCAAACCGTTTCGGTCTGTTTCGCGTTGGACGTCTGAGCGGGTGATGTGCAAGGATGGGTCAAACCCGTTAATGCTGGGCACTGTAAATTCACCTGCTCGAGCCATGGTGTAGAAGGTGACGGTGAGGCATGCGCGTACTGCAGCGGTGAGTGGATTGTCGGCGTCAAGTTTTCCCAGGAGCGCTTCGACGAAGCTGATTGTGTATGGTTGTCGTTTCTTCTTCTTGGAAGTGGCGGGGGTAAGGTTGTTCGCCGCTTTGAGCAGCGTGACAATTTGGTCATCGTCGATGGTCCAGGGTTGACTGTGCAAGATATGCCATGCGCGCACACCATGTACATAGTTGGATACTGTTTTTCCAGAATATAGACCCGCCATGGTGGCAATGAATGAGGCGATGAGGTCGGAAGATGCTGGGGACCGTTGTGCTTCTGCAATCGACTTCGTGTCGCAGAATACATGAAAGGCGAGGATTCCACTGCCATACAGTTCTTGAGTGCTGCGGGCCCAAGCGTGTATCATTACGTTTTGTATGCGCTGGACGTCGAGATTCGGGTGCGTCAGCAGTGAGTTAGAGCTCGTCGGGGACCAGAGACGTAGATGGTCTCTGGCTGCGCAATGTGGGCGTAATGGGGATGGGAGCAGAGCGGGGTTAGCAGGATAGGCTGTAGGGGAAGAAGCCTTCAATGGCTGTTTGATAGTTTTCGTGGGTGGCAAAGACTTACTATGTTTGTGACGCTTCGAAGAGAGCCTCCCCCTCGCGTCTGAGGATGTCGTTGAGGTTGTGGGGATGATGGTTGACGTCACGGCGAGGCTGAGCGGGTGTGGCAGTTCGGCGCCGCGTCGTTTCAGCGAGACGTTCAGCAGGGAGAGTGGGAGCGTCAAAGTCAACGAGGAACTCTTGGATTTCTGCAGGAATGTGCACTGGAGGGAGAAGGAGGTTGGCTGGTGGGTATTTCCCCCTTGAAGGCTCGTCTGCGGGGTTGTGCGCGCTGGGAATGTAACGAGTGAGGAAGGTGCAGTTGGTTGTGGCTGACAGCTTATGGATGCATTTGAATACTTCATTGGTGGCGCGGTTCCGGCTGCGGCCCTTCCACCATCCTTCGACGACGCCACGGTTATCCCCGTAAATCTTGAGGCATGAGTTTTCTGGGCAGTTAGCAGCGAGCGTGCGAGCAAGGAGTTCCATTCCGACTGCTTCGGCCCAGCCAATGTCTCGATTGTCTCTGTCCCACCCTGGAATAAGGCGCCAAGCTCGCCACCAGCCCTTGATCCAGATCGCAACGCCAACGCCTGAGCTAGCGTCTGAGTAAGCTTCAGGTTCGATGACGTCGACGGGTCCTGGGATGGTGCGGGAGACGTTGGGTTGTGCGAGAGTGCTTTTCCACCAGCGGAGGTTGTTTGGAGTGTCTTTTGGGGGGGTGCGAGGCATGTGAGGACGGTTACTACAGATGGATAGCATGGCTTCAAGGGAAACCAGGTATGCTCTCCCGGCAGGGAGAACGAAAGACGCGTGAAGGAGTTTTCCGTGGAGCTGTTGCGTTTCGTGCAGGGTGTGTGCGGGTTGCTTCTCCCACTCACGGATGGCCTCCAGGTATTTCTCCTTCTTCTGTTCTGGGATGGAGACCCTGCGGGTCTCCAGATCCCATAGGAACCCGATGAACGGGGCGCATGTGGAGAAGAGTATGTCCTTGGCGAGTTCCCACGGGATGCCCAGAAAGCGAGAGAGTCTGTTGATATCGTCGAAGCAGTAGGTGAAGCGTGCGTCTTCTGGGGAGCGGGGAGAAGCAGAAGAAAGGTCAATGATTGGAAAGGTGAAGTCTTCGTCGAACTCCTCAATTCGGTCATCGGGCGTTGAGGATCCTTGATACCAGCGACGACCTCCCTCCACAAGACGACTGCCGTTCTTGGCGACGATGAGTGCTCTTGCTGCCCGCAGCCGGTTGTATTCGTTGAGGTATTTGCGCAGGATGCGGATGAAGAAGTGGTCGTCGACCCATTTGGACACAGGGCCGATGCCTTGTGAGCGCATGACATCGGTGCCCGCATCCGCCATTTCTCCGTATGATCCTGCGGCTGATGAACAACCGAAGCAGAAGCTCGTGTCGATGGCGAAGCTGTTGGTGTCTGTGCGAACCACCAATCCCGGCCATTGGGAAGGGTGTAAAGGTACGGTTCGGTAAGCTTCGGCCACGTCTCGGACAGCTGCTTGGGATCCTGGTGGAAGGTGCCAGATGAGGGTGCAGATGGTAGCGGCGGTGCCCCACGTGCAAGGGTAGAGGTTGGAATCGATGGATGAGTTGATGGATGAGATTGGGGGGGAAGGTGATGAAGGAAAGGATAGGTTTTGGACAATGCGGAATCTCCCTGGTTTACCCGGCTTGGGTATGATGGACAAGGGAGCCGTTTGGAATGGACCAATGAGGGTTTCCGTCTCAGTTCTGGTGAGCGGGCCCATATATCTGCCGGTAGCATATTCACATTCAATAATTGCAGTAAAAGCGTCGCGATGTTCAAGAATGGATGGATTATTAGCTGGGGTGTAGGTAGAGGTGATGGGGCGTATACTACCGGTGAAACCCGTGCGCAGACTGTTAGGTATATGTTTGTATCTATGTATAAGTTTGGAACTCGTGAGAATGTGGTGCCAGGCTTCTGCGTGGTATGGGGTGAGGGCGTTAGAGTGTCTCGCTGAGAGAACATCCTTGAGCGCCGTGTTCCTTGCTTCCACACCCTGAGCACTCGTGTACGTGGGAACGGGAGGTGTTGATGCAGCCGTTGGGTCTTTGCCAGTCGTAGCATAGCTCGCGTCCTTCGGGGTTGACCAGGTGCCCCGCTGAATTGCGGGTGCAGCGGGTTTTGGTGCGTCCATCCCACAAGAGCTCGGTGACGCACTTGTGGATGTTGTGACGGAAACGGCCCAAGCAAAGGGCACAGGCGGAGGAGCCAGTTTTGCCTGCGCCCGCTGGAAAAAGCTGGTTGGCGTTGGGTTGTTTCCCTTGCTGGTTTCCCGAGGGACGGCGGTATGGGTGGAAGCGTTCTTCAGACTGAGTGACCCCCGCAGGTTCTTGTTTCCCGCGAGATGGGGCATTTTCCCGAGTTCATACTTTCGACTGTGAAGATGAGAGGGCGACAGAGTTTTGGAGCTGGGTTGGGAAGGTAGGGTAACGCGGCGAGCAGTTTGGTAGCATGGGTGCGGGAAGTGGTTGAGCGGAGTTCATCCAAGTGTTGGTAGCGGGTGAGGGAAGCGAATTGTGGGTGGAGTTGGAACGTTGTGCAGGAAGCAGGTGATGGGAGGTGGGAAGCGGGAAGCATGGGTGCAGCCGTGGTTGAGGCAGGTTTGGTAGCATGGGTTGGTAGCAGGTTGGAGGCGAAGAGGGGAGCGTGTAGCAGGAAGCGGGCAGCAAAGGGAGCATGAGCGAGTTGGGGAAAGCATATTCAAATGTTGTGTAAGTAGGTAGTGAGTTCGCGAGAGGGTGAAGTGAATCAAGTGTGTGTTAGGGTTGGTCAATGTTTGTATGGGGGAAGATGCGTACCATTTTCATCCCTTCATCTCATTCTTCTTCCCAGACGTCATCTGACAGGCTGTTATATAGCGCATTGTTGAATAATCCGATGTTGAAACCTTGATTTAGGGTAAGACGGTCGTGCCAATCTCTGCGAACCATGCTTGCGTAGTGGAGAAGAGTCTTTTCCCCCCACAGGCACATTCTGTGTTCGTGGTTTGTGATGAGCGTGAAGAAAAGTGCAAGCGCCATCTGGTGCTTGTCAGGCCAACCAGCCTTCTCAATATGGACAAGGAAGCTGGTTTTGGCCATGTCAAACTGCCTCCAGGAAAGATCATGATCCTGTAAGGCTTTGTTAGAGGCTTTGAAGGAAGAAAAGGATTTCAAGGCAACGATGCCATCAATCTTTTCGAGACCTAGAGTGTCGTCCACGGAGGACTTGTTCCAGTCTCGAGCCTCACGACAGCCGTCAGGGCTGAAGTATCAGAGTTCAACGAACTCCATGTTCTTGACCTTTTGGAGCGCGAATTGCGAGGGACGCGGGATGATGACATCTGATACCAGTAGGTCGACGTTAAAGTCGTTGATCTTCGGTTTCTTTTTCTCGGTTTCGCGACGTTCTTCTGCTTCTGCGGCTTCTCTTTCTTCGCGCTCGCGATCTGCGGCTTCTTGGATGGCGTGTGCGTCTTCGTCGAGCTGTTGCTGCCAGAGGACGATGCGTTCTTGGCGTTCTTGGGTCCAACCATTGACAAGCTGGGCGAGGGCGGCTTCTGCGGTGAGTCCTGAGCCTATGAGGGCGGCAGTACATGCTGCAAAAGCAGGTGATTCGAAGTTCGGCTGAACTTCGAGCGACGGATCAGAGTTTATGCGAGGTACGATTACTTCCACCATGGTAGAACGACGGTGCCGGGCGTGGGTTTCGATATTAAATGAGAAAGGATGAAAGAATTGTGGGTGTTGGTTTACTTGTAGGTACTTGTGTGAAAGAAAGAAAACAAAGGAGGATGGAGAGAACGTCGACAACGACTACTAGGGAATGACAGTCGCGGTACGAGAAGAAGAGTTCGTGCCGCTTCTGTTGTTCTCACAAAGACTAAACTCTGTTCCTTCGCTCGTGCCTCGTTACGTAACAGAGCCGCAAGTAATTGTGTTTTCATGTGTTGCTCCAAAAGCGGTGGGCTCAGAGCACCAGATATCATGAGAAAATGCAAAGAATCATTTCTATTATGATAGGCTTTTTGTTATAAGACAACGATAGATGCATGACGACATAATTAGTCAAGTGAATTACTAGGTATGAAACACATCCTGATGTACTCCGAGTGTAAGTAGTTGAATAGATACTGGCGAAAGACAGATATAGATATGATGCGCCAATCTAAAATTTTTACAGGCCACGGGCCTCGAGACGACCACGGAAGATCTTCTGGAATTGTGGGACATGGTCAAAGTCCATCAGCGTGTAGTGTTGCCCTGGCACATCCGTATATGACGGCTCGCCACGACTGAACCCAGACCATGGCTTGAGCTGGTTGTTGAGCCAGTCTGACTTGCTGCCGCGCAGAGGAATAGCATAGAAAACGTCTGTAGCAGCTGAAGAGATACGGCATATGAGCAAGCGATAATGAAGTCAGAAAAGAAAAGACATACAAACTGAGCCTGATGGGTTGTAGTCCTTCCCGCACTCGATCAGGGACCCCGCGATGTCAACCCAGTGGTCCAGCTTCTCAGGAGTAAGCTGGAGCTCAACGAGACGGTCAGGAGGAGACAGCTTCCACACAACCTCCAGCTGCTCCTTCCTCGTCATCGGCCTCAGAGCGGGTGCGAGATCATTGGCATCATGCTTCGACACGAGACCGAGGAAGTACGACAAGTTGAGCATGCCGCCCGTCCAGTCGATCTCGTGCATGCGGTCCGCGATATGAGGAGGGATGTTGATCAGACCAACAAATTTCACTTCCTCGCCCATTGCCTCGAGTCGCTTGGCAACTTCGAACGCGACGACACCGCCGTAACTGTAGCCCGCGATGGCGTATGGCCCAGTTGCCTGGGTCCTCTTGACTGCCGTAGCGTAGCATGACACCATCTCGTCCATAGAGGTGAAGAAGGGGTGGCCGGGCTCGAAGCCACGAGCACGGAGAGCGTAGAACGGACGCTCGTTCTGGAAGTATTTCGCGAGGTTGACGAAAATCAGGACCTCTCCGACACCGGGGTGAACGAAGAAGATCGGGGTTTTGTTTCCGGTCAGCTGAAGGGGAACGATGGGGTCGTACTCTTCAGTCTGGCTGTCCTTGGAGAGCAGGGAGTCGACATAGTTGGCGAGGCTCGAGATCACGGGGTGCTTAAGGATCTGGATGGTGGGGATTTCAGGAAGGTCGAAGTGTGCCTCTCCCTCGCGCTTAAGTCTGAAGATGATATGATTAGTGAGAGTCATTTTAGAGCGGGAAGTATGTACTGACCTGATGACATCAATGGAAGTACCGCCGAGTTCGAAGAAGTTGTCGCTGGCCGACATCTCGCTTTCTGCGAGGTTGAAGATCCCAGCATATATCTTGGAAAGCGCTTTCTCCGTCTCCGTTGACGGCGCGACGAACGTAGCCCCACGGGCCTCGCTCAGAAGCTCCTCCGAGCGAGCGATGTGCTTGGCGAGCTGGCCTTGCTTGAACAGACTGATCAAACGCGCACGAGATAGTTTACCGAGAGTGGTCTTCTCCATCTGGTTCACAGGGATAGGAACGATCAACTGAGGCGGCAGCGTGATCATTTTCACGCAGATGTCCCGAAGGGCACGGTGAGTGGCGAACAGCTTTGACGAAGCGTCTGCTCCATCGAGGTCGAAGGTTGGCGAGTAGAAGATGATGAACCCTTCCGTCTCCTGACCAGGAGCACGGTACGGAGCTGCGCCGAGGAACGAGTGAGTCACTCCTTCTACGGTCTGGAGGTGAGTCTCGAGCTCAGGGATGCCGTACGAGACACCGTGGACGATGACGGTGTCCTTGATGCGACCGCTGAGGCGCATGATCCCATTCTCGATGATGCCGACGTCGCCGGTGCGGTACCAGCCGCCCTCGACGAAGCTGGACGACGTAGCCTCTGCGTTGTTGTAGTAGCGTACGAAGACCATCGGTCCGCGAACCTGGAGCTCGCCGCTCTCCCCGTCGGGGCGCAGGGTCAAGCCATCTGCGGGGTCAACGATGCGCATCTCGCAACCATCGATGGGTCTCCCGAGATCAAGGAATTCATGAGCAGGCTCGCTTGTGAGCACATCTACGGGATGGTAAATGCATCCAGCGCTGCAGAATCCCCAGTCAGTTTCTTTATATACCCTATATGGTTTCATGAGTCTTACCAAGTTTCTGTCATTCCGAATCCAGGAGAGATGTCGAACGATACAGCAGGACGGGTTCTTGCTGAGCTGCTTCATGGTGGCAGAGAACGCTTTCGCCGTCTTGGAAACGACAGCTTCGCCTCCGCTGTTGATCCGCTTGATGGATGACAGGTCGAAAGTTCCGAAAAGGTCGGTGCGCTTCTCCAGATCGCGCGTGAGCTTGGATAGCAAGAAGTTCGGGGCGAAACTCAGTTCGATCGACTAATGATTGAATCATCAGAGATAGCTTTTGGCCTATGATTCAATACGGACATACCTTTTCGTCGATCAATCGGAGCAGCCGAAGAGGATCAGCAAGGATAGCAGATGCGTGCACGTGGAGTTGCGAGGCGCCATATAGTAGAGGCGTGATGTGCATTTCCAATGATCCTGCAACGTGATCAAATCCGACCCCTGAAAGTCATGATCAATTTAAGAATAAAGTTTAAGCAACTATCAAGCTTACAGTTCAAGACTCGAGAGTCAGAAGTCAGGCCGTAGCTTTTGCCCTTAGCACGGCATGCAGCAATAATAGTGCGGTGCGTGTGCACGACTGCCTTGGAGAATCCGGTCGACCCTGACGTCAAGAACAGGATCGCCTCGTCGTCTGCCTTGGCCTCGTATGCAACCCAATCAGCTGAGACGTTGAATGTCTCCGCCGACGCCTTTAATTCGGAGAGTAGGTGCACCTCCAGACCAGAAATGGTGCTGATCTGCTCGGCCCCAAGTTCGTTGGTCAGCCAGATAGCAGATCCAAACAAGTTCTTGATGTGGGCGACATGGCCCTCCTTGTGGGCCTGTTGCGCGCTAAGTGCAGGCTGCAAGCAAGGCACATAGCCAGCCAGCAGACATGCCCATACAGCTGCCATATTGTCTTCGTGCTCCGTCAGATACACGACGACGATTGAGCCGGTGGGCTTGCCCCACTCGAGCATGGCAGCGTGCGAGGTTGCGAACATATTGGTTGAAGGTGCTGAAGGTCTTCGTCTGAATGGAGGAGTCATGTGCTGAGGAGGTTATGAAACCAAGCTCGTGGGACGGATAACGGTCGACAGCTTGAGCGATGACGTCGTGGAGAGTATTAGGTTGTGGAGAGACTATGGATGTCTTGAGGTTGGTGAAGAATTCAGTGGTTGTGGTAGAAGCGACTGCGACGGATGCCATTGCGAGATATCTAAATTCTAAATTCTAAAACAGAAAGATGATCGTGAAAGGAGTCTAGGATGTTGTAGTTTTGAGTGCCAACTTCCTTGGACTTATATACCTCTATGTCAGAAAGCAGCGCTGCGGTGAGATTACGGCATCTTGCACTAGTTGATGGCGGTGATAGGGCGACACACCGCAAGTCATGTCTATTGCAAGTCAGGTCGGAGCAACCAATAGTGCGAAACGCATACCTGCATGCTAGCGCGGGGGCTATGCTGTAGCTTTTGCACTAGTAAGGTCATAACTTCCGTACTAGTCGATCCGGTCACTATTGTGACTATGAGCGCACTGGTCGGATATTAGTCCAAAATGTTTCATATCAGGCATTGCAATGCTGATTTGCGTGCGAGCATTGAATTACCGTTTCCCTATTCCGTGGATTCAGGATCCATGTGATATACGTGCAATGTCCCCCGGATTCCACCATGATCGGGACTGAAAGCCTTCAAGCTGTGCTTCAATCATGCACATCTCCGCTTGTCTACTAGGTTTGAGCGGAATTAACTTAGCG
The DNA here is from genome assembly GCF_016758755.1 of Suillus discolor. Lineage (NCBI taxonomy): Eukaryota > Fungi > Basidiomycota > Agaricomycetes > Boletales > Suillaceae > Suillus > Suillus discolor. Next base: position 70,290 of record NW_024541283.1, read on the forward strand.
TCGTTGCGAAGTCACTGCTTGAGTACGGCTCTACTGGAAGTCCGTGTGGCCAATGTACCAGAAAATCATGCCCGGAAGGAGCTCCATGCAGTGCTCAGGCAACGGAGCTCGAATTCAAAATGGTAAAGGTTTGACTATCGTATTGCAAGAGTTCAGGGATCCTGATGCGTGAACTTATAACTGGGCGACTGATCGCATCAAACTGTAATCGATTTCCCGTGGAAAACGAGGCGCCTGCCGAAGATTGAGGATGTTGGTATGTCATGTTATAGGGCTCCGCTGATGTGGAGACTGGTGTACAGATAATTCGATGATAGGCTCGGGCGAGGCCAACGATAGACCGGAGGATAACACCATGCCGATGTCACGCTCGGGTTGTGGGATGGATGAAACCAAGAAGAAACCGAGTTTATATGGCATAAGAGTAAGGCTTGACCAATCGATTCTATATGACTCTGGGAGGGATCGTACACAGAGACTGACTTGTGTGTCGGTTTAAGAAATGAAAGCAAGAACACAAGTACGACGCACCTTGCAGCAACTCGGAGTAACTTAAACAAGAAGAACTCCAGTTCCAGTAAAACTGTAAAAGGATTCCTACTATTAGAGTTGTAGCAAGTACCAGGACGTCTGGCGATCAGCCGCAGCGAGTAAAACTTTGTCTATCATAATCATTGAACTATATTGGTTCATGGATGTCCAACTAGTGACTGTCCACTCTTCGAATAAAACACATCTGTCGTTGGTGCGTGGTGTGTGGCTTGGGCTTTTACGTTTTACATAACACAACCAGAGCGTTCTGTCGGAAAAAACCTAATATAAATTTAATAAGGCCCGTCATTAAATAATGCCCATCAGCGCCTTGAAAAAGATTATCATGATACCCCATCCAAATATTGCCCATTCAAATAACAAGTTGGCCCTTAAAATGTATCAAGCCCGGAAAATTTTTCGACAATTATTCACGAACATCAATTGGTAAACTTGGCAGTAATGGGAAGACCTGGCTTTTGTCGGATCCAAACGTTCAGGCACCTCGGACTATACGCCAATCGATGTGCAGTGGGAACTGTACAGTTAACGAATGTACGATAGCGATGGATCCATGTAGTCTTTGTCATCTCCACAGCGAAGAAGCTTTTGTAGTACGTCCTCTCTATTTCTCTCGGTATCCTTATATGCATGCACAACTCTTGTGTGCATTCCACGTCAGGACGACAATCAAGTCGCCGTGTCTATTGTCTTGGGTCCAGTGTCACTCGTTGCGGCGACGTTGCACCGTGTGTGTCTTGACTCTTGAGCCTCTTGCCTCAGGGTGGCTGAACCTGAAAGGTGTGTTAGATGCCCGTCTGCACGCTTAAGGGAGAGCTTGAGAAGAGAATTGACCTGCATTCGTTGTTTATGTGATCGCCGATCACCAAATTCAATGGACTCGGAGATGAGCCCTGAACTCGAAATAAGCGGGCAGGTGCTGATTGGCAGGAAGTGCATGAATGATTTGAGTTTGGGATGGCTCACATGAGCGTGAGCTGGTTTGAATCATCTATATATTCTGGTTGTATGCACATGGGGACGTCCCTAAACCCATTATAGTTCATCAATCCTGACCGTAGCGAGGTATGTGATACGAGTCAAGCTTGCAGTAGTACTGACTTGCAGTGTCCTTGACAGTATTAGCATGAGTGCTGTGCTGTGTTGTCGCGGTACTGATTTCAAATTATATCATTCTTGTATCTGTCAGTGTATCTGCTATACGATCACTTTGAGGGGATCTTTTATTGGACCTGTAGTACCAGGGTATCGATAAAAGAGGCGATAGGCAAGGTTTGGTGAGTATGCATCCATACCTTTCTACAATTGCTAGGGTGTGGTATTAATACGCTTACTAGGGTGACAAGATATCTACACTCAAACTCCATGGTCTGCATTTTATTATTTTAACCGTATGGAGATTATGATCGCAGTTCATGAAAGACCCTGTGCTCGGATGCCTCCGTGACTCTGTTCATCTCAGGAGATCACAAACACCATGGGGACGACTAAGAGCTTCATTTTCGAAATCTGACATTATGTCCGCGTGCGTACTCGGCGCTCAAAGGTCAACCTAGCAGAACCTGGCTTGGTTATCAGCGCAGCCTATTTGCTGATAGGGGCAGATACACATTTTGATATATACGATGCCGGGACACTGCATCATATCCGCCGCTAATGACGTGGTACATGTTGCTCAGCATGTTCCGTTAGCTTGATCCCCATTTACCCCTCGCCAACTCACATAGGATTCTGTACTTCATTGATCGCAATATACAACGTCGATCCTCCAACTCAGCGTAACCACAGGCACTCACGCACTTTCTTGTGTATTTAGTACAATCTCTTGCACCTATCTTTTCTGCGAGACAGAGGTATATATTAGTCGCGGCTGAGTATCTTTTCTAGTAAGATTCCTTATCTCCCGCGCAACAAACACGCCACTGAAGTCAAGATATGGCACGCGAACACAATCCTTGCGTTTTCAGCCAAGTTCTATACAGAGTGAATAGGCGACCGTGGAACATTGCGTTAACACTCAAACGATCCATAATTGGCGCCACCTGCATGACAAAGGAGGGATTATTATTCCTTTGATATGCAGAGACTATGCCATTCATAGAAAGTGCCCTCCACATCGGTAAGCTAAACGTCAACAAAGTATGAGTCTAGCCTATATTCTTGCATACAGCCTCGTCCCTCTCTCCCCATTAATGCATCTGTATAGCCCAGTGACCAATACCTCCAAATTCGTATTGGCTATGCCATTCTTTGAAGGACGTCTCGACTCCTATTGTTATCTATCAGTACCTATCAAGGCTTATCACGGACTCCGGGTACAACTCAGGTGGGGTTTGGTTGGCGGTGGAGCCAGTTACTGACATCCATACTGAGGACGATTAAGGGTACCTGAGATCCAGAGGGAGAACAGTCATCTATTGCTTAATAGATGCCTGCTCCACAGAGAATTTCAAGTATAACGGAGAGCCCGCTCGTAGGACCAATGTGGGATCATAGTATCGAGAATCTAGAGTCTGCAGCACCGCATAGACGGGGTCGTTAGTAATGTTTGGGATTTGTGACAAGGTGTCTCATGGTCGCAGCCCAACTAGCGAACAACTTCAAGATACCAACGTATGGAACGAAAAGGTTGCCATTACTTGAACCCCGCCGATTACGTTCAGATACGAATTACAAGTAGCAATTGAGGTATGGTTGTGGTAGACCTGGCTGGACATTCATGTGATGCCCATGCATGCATGCCACTGCTTCGGAAGTAAGATGACAGAGTCCACGGCGGCTGCATAATCAAACTTGGATCGAGTGGACCTCACGGAATCGATAGCAATACAGATTTCTCTGCAAAGCTAGAGGCTATATCAGTCACCGACGACTAACAAACAAATAAGACATCTCACTGAAACGGGTGATAACACGACGCCATACTGTTTGAAGATGCTATCGGATTTGCAGCACAGGGGTGCCAAAGTGCATAGCACATTGTAAGCTGTGTTATACATATAAATTACCCTCGAGCACCAATTCTGTCCACCTTACTATTGATCCCATCTGGAGATGCCGCTCTTGCACTAGAAACACAAGAAGTACCCTTGATATCTGAAAAGCAAAACGCTGAATTTTCACTGAAAAAGGCTCATCAGAACCACGCCAACAGAAAGACAATAGGAGAGGATTCTACTAAACAAATGTGGGAATGTGACATGAAAGTCGCAACTTCAACTTACACGAGTCTCGAAACGAATCTCTTCATGATCGGTACCTTCCTCCTCTGAACCTAGTACACATCTAGAACCTGTTTGAGAATGAACAGGCTTACTCAAGAAATGAGATGTATTAGCCGATCAGGGACGTCGGAACTTTGTTGTATCATCGCACTGCCAATTCTCGGCGGCAAGTTTGAATATGAGGACCTGACCATCATAAAGGCATTCCAGTCGCTATAATTATTCGGCCCTGAGGAAAGGATAATTTCTTGTTCAGCTAGTCTTAAAGTGAACATTGCTTGTGGTGGTAAAGGAGTAGTGGTGGATCCAGAATCGTGACGGGCACGGCATGTTTGGCAATGCCTTCTGAAACAAACAACGCCACGTGACACTGCACAGCTACAGACATGCTAACTTCAAGGCTGGGACACAGGTGTTCCCCTCTCCTATTCAGTAGTGGCCGGCATATGGGATATCACCCCACAGATAGAATGTTTACCGCAAAAGAAAGGCCACATGAACTTGAAGGATGCAGGTCAACTTCAACGTTCGTGGAGTCATTCAAACCAAACAAATGATGGACTTCAACTTTTAACATAACATAACAAAAGTTACAAAACAACAAGGTCACAAACAATGATATAAGTACTTGTATGCATATCGACGAAGTAATTTAAGGAATTAAGCACGTGCACTCCGAGTATAGTCGAATAGATACTGGCGAAAAGACAGATACATACATAATACAACTCTCGGAATCTTTTACAGGCCACGAGCCTCGAGACGACCACGGAAGATCTTTTGGAATTGTGGCACGTGGTCAAAGTCCATCAGCGTGTAGTGTTGTCCTGGCACGTCGGTATATGACGGCTCGCCACGGCTGAAACCAGACCATGGCTTGAGCTGGTTGTTGAGCCAGTCTGACTTGCTGCCGCGCAGAGGAATAGCGTAGAAAACGTCCGTAGCAGCTGAAGAGACACGCCATATGAGCAAGTGATAATGAAGTCAGAAAAGAAAAGACATACAAACTGAGCCTGATGGGTTGTAGTCCTTCCCGCACTCGATCAGGGACCCGGCGATGTCTACCCAGTGGTCCAGCTTCTCAGGAGTCAACTGGAGCTCAACGAGACGGTCGGGAGGAGACAGCTTCCACACAACCTCGAGCTGCTCCTTCCTCGTCATCGGCCTCAGAGCAGGTGCGAGATCATTGGCATCATGCTTCGACACGAGACCGAGGAAGTACGACAAGTTGAGCATGCCGCCCGTCCAGTCGATCTCGTGCATGCGGTCTGCGATATGAGGAGGAATGTTGATGAGACCAACAAATTTGACTTCCTCACCCATCGCCTCGAGTCGCTTGGCAACTTCGAACGCGACGACACCGCCGTAACTGTAGCCCGCGATGGCGTATGGCCCAGTCGCCTGGGTCCTCTTGACTGCCGTAGCATAGCACGACACCATCTCGTCCATAGAGGTGAAGAAGGGGTGGCCGGGCTCGAAGCCACGAGCACGGAGAGCGTAGAACGGACGCTCGTTCTGGAAGTATTTCGCGAGGTTGACGAAAATCAGGACCTCTCCGACACCGGGGTGAACGAAGAAGATCGGGGTTTTGTTTCCGGTCAGCTGGAGGGGAACGATAGGGTCGTACTCTTCAGTCTGACTGTCTTTGGAGAGCAGGGAGTCGACATAGTTGGCGAGGCTCGAGATCACGGGGTGCTTAAGGATCTGGATGGTGGGGATCTCAGGAAGGTCGAAGTGTGCCTCTCCCTCGCGCTTAAGTCTGAAGATGATATGCATTAGTGAAAGTCATTTTTAGGGCGGGAAGTCTATACTGACCTGATGACATCAATGGAGGTACCGCCGAGTTCGAAGAAGTTGTCGCTGGCCGACATCTCGCTTTCCGCGAGGTTGAAGATCCCAGCATATATCTTGGAAAGCGCTTTCTCCGTCTCTGTTGACGGCGCGACGAACGTAGCCCCACGTGCCTCGCTCAGAAGCTCCTCCGAGCGAGCGATGTGCTTCGCGAGCTGGCCTTGCTTGAACAGACTGATCAAACGCGCGCGGGACAGTTTACCGAGAGTGGTCTTCTCCATCTGGTTCACAGGGATAGGAACGATTAACTGAGGCGGCAGCGTGATCATTTTCACGCAGATGTCCCGAAGGGCACGGTGAGTGGCGAACAGCTTTGACGAAGCGTCTGCTCCATCGAGGTCGAAGGTTGGTGAGTAGAAGATGATGAACCCTTCCGTCTCCTGACCAGGAGCACGGTACGGAGCTGCACCGAGGAACGAGTGAGTCACTCCTTCTACGGTCTGGAGGTGAGTCTCGAGCTCAGGAATGCCGTACGAGACACCGTGGACGATGACGGTGTCCTTGATGCGACCGCTGAGGCGCATGATCCCATTCTCGACGATGCCGACGTCGCCGGTGCGGTACCAGCCGCCCTCGACGAAGCTGGACGACGTGGCCTCTGCGTTGTTGTAGTAGCGTACGAAGACCATCGGTCCGCGAACCTGGAGCTCGCCGCTCTCCCCGTCGGGGCGCAGGGTCAAGCCATCTGCGGGGTCAACGATGCGCATCTCGCAACCATCGATGGGTCTCCCGAGATCAAGGAATTCATGAGCAGGCTCGCTTGTGAGCACATCCACGGGATGGTAAATGCATCCGGCGCTGCAGAATCCCCGTCAGTTTCTTTATACACCCATATGGTTTCATGAGTCTTACCAAGTTTCTGTCATTCCGAATCCAGGAGAGATGTCGAACGATACAGCGGACGGGTTCTTGCTGAGCTGCTTCATGGTGGCAGAGAACGCTTTCGCCGTCTTGGAAACGACAGCTTCGCCTCCGCTGTTGATCCGCTTGATGGATGACAGGTCGAAAGTTCCGAAAAGGTCGGTGCGCTTCTCCAAATCGCGCGTGAGCTTGGATAGCAAGAAGTTCGGGGCGAAACTCAGTTCGATCGACTAATGATTAAATCATCAGAGATGCGTTTGGCTATGATTTCATACGGACATACCTTTTCGTCGATCAATCGGAGCAGCCGAAGAGGATCAGCAAGGATAGCAGATGCGTGCACGTGGAGTTGCGAGGCGCCATATAGTAGAGGCGTGATGTGCATCTCCAATGATCCCGCAACGTGATCAAATCCGACCCCTGAAAGTCATGATCAATTTAAGAATAAAGTTTAAGCAACTATCAAGCTTACAGTTCAAGACTCGAGAGTCGGAAGTCAGGCCGTAGCTTTTGCCCTTAGCACGGCATGCAGCAATAATAGTGCGGTGCGTGTGCACGACTGCCTTGGAGAATCCGGTCGACCCTGACGTCAAGAACAGGATCGCCTCGTCGTCTGCCTTGGCCTCGTATGCAACCCAGTCAGCTGGTACGTTGAATGTCTCCGCCGACGCCTTTAATTCGGAGAGTAGGTGCACCTCCAGACCAGAAATGGTGCTGATCTGCTCGGCCCCAAGTTCGTTGGTCAGCCAGATAGCAGATCCAAACAAGTTCTTGATGTGGGCGACATGGCCCTCCTTGTGGGCCTGTTGCGCGCTAAGTGCAGGCTGCAAGCAAGGCACATAGCCAGCAAGCAGACACGCCCATACAGCAGACATATTATCTTCGTGCTCCGTCAGGTACACGACGACGACTGAGCCGGTGGGCTTGCCCCACTCGAGCATGGCGCGTGCGAGGTTGCGAACATATTGGTTGAAGGTGCTGAAGGTCTTTGTCTGAATGGAGGAATCATGTGCTGAGGAAGTTATGAAACCAAGCTCGTGGGACGGATAACGGTCGACAGCTTGAGCGATGACGTCGTGGAGAGTATTAGGTTGTGCAGACACAATGGAAGTCTTGAGGTTGGTGAAGAAATCAGTGGTTGTGGTTGAAGCGACTGCGATGGGTGCCATTGCGAGATGAGTCTAAGTTTGTAAGAGGATAAGATAAAGTGTCTAGGATATTGAATGCGGATCTCCTTGGAGGTCCGGGCTTATATAGTACGAAGTCAGGACCCATAATTGAGCAGCACTGCGGTGAGCTTACGCGATAACGTAATACTGTAGTAGCTAGGCTCAGATATGTCGTCGCAGCATGCACCGGCTCAGATCACTGGATGGGAGTATTTTGAAGTGAATAATGGCTGGTGGAGTCCTACAATGTGTTAGCATATGTCAGCACAGGACTAGCTTGTAGCAACATGAAAAGTCACCGAGGAGCCTGGGAGAGCCGAGAAGTCGGATATCAATGTGCTCCATTCGCAAATATCCATGAGACAGACCGATCGGGAGTTACTAGTGAGCTTAGACTAGTACTGGAGTGTACATAACTGAATGGCCTTGGCTCATCGATCGATATGATGATCGGATCTGCACAGCGTGGTGCATATATCCAGCGTATCACCGCTACTGACATGGACACCACTAGTTTAGGAACAAGTTCAATTAGCTGCGTCGTAAAGTCACTGCACCAAGGCCACTCCACCTTTCAAAGGAAAGGCTCCCTAAAGCCAATCTGATCCCCGACGACGCTATATGCAGCTTTCATGAAAGCCGGTGAGGTGTTATCGCTACTCCGCGACCCCCCTCACAGGTGGTAACCACATGCTTCTTTTGCATGGATCTTTGTGGCGATAATCATATGGCACTACCGACGATATCTTACCCTTTGCCTCGACCAGTTCTTCGTAGATTTTGCCAGTACAGTTGCCTGATATTCTTGAAAGAAAGACTAGCCAACCTTTTCCGATTGGTCACGAATTCTCCGCGAATAGTCAATCACAGTAGGCGATGATCGATGATCCGTTGGAATTGGAGGCCGTCTGCGACCATATCAGGCCCTGTGTTTCACAACATCTGTGTCCGGTTAACCTAGCCTATCCTGTCAAACTTACTACTAGGACTTACTGGTATGTCTCGATTCACTCAGTCTTATCTATAGCGCGTAGCGGCCAAGTTATGATCGCGAATCAAGATTTTCATTTCAGGGCCTGTACATGTGGGTGGGATGAGACCATGAATCCGGAGATTTTTTTTAGCGATCAAAGTCGATTATTAATTGTTATGTAATACTATACTCATTCCCAGGGATATCTATGATGTCTTCTCGGTCACGCCTTGTCACGCCTCGGCGCGGCACTGACTTTCACCCTTAAAACTGTACATTGTTGCCGCACAAAATTTAGAATTGAATGATTTGAAATCTTAACTTAATCTCCGTAGGATTATACTACTTGTTGTCAACGTCAGACTCAGAGAGCAACCTTTTTCTGACATCCGTAAAAGGTATTTGTTAATTCTATATACTCCATACTTTAGCAGGATTTTTGTGATTTGTGGTTGCAAATTACCACTGTTTAAGCTGGAACATTATTTATATTCTAGTTGGGACTCTGCATATGCCTCAACGCACGTTGACCACGGTGTTATGAGCTTTTAGAAACGGTTGTCATATTCCAGGGAACGGTAGTAACATACTCGTGCACGGCCCTCGGTGCAAGCACCAGTCACCATGCTTCAAATTTCAACTTGTGACGGTGAGAGTCACTGACCGAAGGCCTGTACTATCCATTCCGGTGCAATGGGCGGCCCGCTCTGCGCAGAAGTCGACAGTCACGCAAATGTCACACATGCTGTGGCCGGTTTCAACATTTGGCGCAAGTACAGTAGATATCTACTTAACTACGAGGGTAGGGACTTGCCCAAGTCATGTATGGATAAGATCGTTTATGTAAGGGGAGATCGGTCATTCGAGGCCGGTCCGAACTAATTTCCGGATTATAGTTAGTATATAGTTGCGTCGAGAGCGTAACAGCATCAACTCTTGGCATTTGAAAGTGGTGAAGCGGTGTGTTGAAACGCAACGCTAGTCTAAACTGCTCCATATAGAGCTCCATAGACCCTGTATCACCGGAGGCAATGTTATTATCGTTGCGCTGATGACTTATCAACTCCAGCGGTTCACGAACCGCATCATATCTCGTCTTATCAATCCCTCCGTGTCTTCCGAGTCAAGGCGTATTGGTTATTGCCTCCAGTGAGTTGGTTGCGCTCGGCTTGCTTTTCAACTGCTGCTTTAATCATTTCTTGTTTAACGTTTACTTCTTTCCGGATCTAGTCGTAAATTCACAATGCAAGCTCTCAAGTTCGAGAAGACTGGCTCCTTGGATGGATTGTCTCTGGTTAACATTGATAAACCCATATTACGTCCCGGCGAGGCTCTCGTACGTGTCAGAGCTGCCGGTATCAACGGGGTAAGCCTACAACTTGGGTCGCATCATACTGCAACAGTATTCTGATCCATCATCAGTCCGATGCTGCAGGCATCCTAGGCATGCTTCCTTTTGTGACCACCCCCCGCATTCCTGGCAGAGATTTCTCGGGGGAAGTCGTTGAAGCGCTGGACGCGTCTGGGGCCTCCAGTCAAGAATGGATTGGAGCAGAGGTGTGGGGAACAGGAAGCGAGAGGGGCTTCACTTCAGATGGAACGTTTTCGCAGTATGTGTTCTACATGCATTTGTCTCTTGTTTTCCTGACATACTCTTCTTCAGATATGTTACTGTCCCTGTCGCTGCATTGAGCCGGAAGCCAACATCTCTCGACCACTCCAGGGCTGGCAGCATGACTCTACCGTGGTTATGTGCCTGGATTACAGTTGACACTCTTGCACACGTCAAGGAAGGAGACAATGTTATTATCATCGGTACATACATCACTTGATATACTCTATTCATCATCCCTAACCAAATCCTCTAGGTGCTCGAGGCGGCATTGGCTCCGCAGCAGCCCAGCTCTGCAACGAGCGCGGGGCACGCATATTCGGCACGTACACCTCGCTCGCCAAAGTGACTCCCCCATCATACATCACGCCCATCGAAATAGGCTCTAAAAACGCCATCCGCGAAGCCATCGCCAAAGCAGGACTGCAGAACAAAATCGACGTTTTACTAGACTGCGCCGGCTACGACCAGCCATTCAACGACGCGCTTTTCACGATGACTCCGAATGGCACCGGTCGTGTTGTGGTTATGGCTGTCCATGCAAAGGACGGATTGTTCCCGATCAGCATGCGGACGTTTTATACAAAGGCCCTTACGTTAAAGGGCATGCTGTCGAGTATTCTTGGCCCGTTGGAGGTTAAGGAGGTATTGGACGAACTTGCGAAGAAAATTGATAGTGGGCTGCTAGAGGGACCGAAGGAGGTCAACGAAGTTGATATGAAGGACATGGGCACTGTGAAGGGTGCTCTGCAGGAGATTTTAACTCGAGCTTCTCATGTTCGTTCAGTGATTATTCCCTGAACATAGTATTACCAGTAGCTGTGTGCTGCTACTTCGATGTTATGGATATTTAATCTATCAAGCGTATTCACGATTTCATCACTAAACCGAGATGTAAACCAGAAGACTTCAATAAGATGATCCAGGCGGCAATTGAGGGGAACGGCATCTAAAACGAGCAAGAACATTCCTCCAGTGTGCTATGACGTTTCAGAAGTCTACAACTACCCCACGAGCCTCAGCGAAGTCACGACGCGTGGCACACGAACTTGCGAAGTTTAATAGAAATGCCAATCCGCAGAACCTTGTTGGAAGTGACTCGTCTTATTGGTCATGGCACACGCGATACCTGGGCCTGAGATCCGTACCAGAAGCTTCAGAACATTTGCCAACAAAGTCGCGACGCTATTCACCATCAAGCTGCTATGCGAAATTCCACAGAAGTCACATAAATAATAGGCGCAAGTAGGGTGTACTAGTAGTACATATGTAGTAATTAATGCGATACACACAATGTACATATCAATGCATAACATGCAATAGATTAGGATAAATGACAATAGCGAGTAGAGTCAAGCACTTTATACATGCAACCTAAAACGGAACAAGTGGCTTGGCGTCGACGGTATAAGATCTAGAGGAAGAATTCCTCCAGTGTGCGGCCAAATGTCGTAAGACCATTACGAATCGTTTCATCTGTGCCAACAAACGTTGCTCTGAAGAAGTTCACTCGCTACATGGTTTCTTGAGTGTGCATTCGACGCGCATGATGCGAGAACTTACGTCATTAATGTGGCTTCCCATCATCCCCGTGCGATCAGCGATGGCAAATGTCGATGCTGGCATCATGACCAAGCCGTTGTTTAGTAGCTTCCGGAACAGCTCGTCCATGAGGTCCGCGGTGTTTGTCGTCGGACCGCCTGGGACCGTCGGGGTCTGAGATGCCGAGAACCGTGCGTGATGCTCAAGGTTGATTTTGATCCAAACAAACATCCCAGATTGTGGTACTTCCGCAGTGGCGAAGCCGGAAGTGGCAACCTTCTGCCGGAAGACATCCATGAAGAGATCCCTCCGACGTTGATATTCGTTGCATAGCGATAAGATCCACTTCATAAAGCCATCGACGCCCCAACCATTACTGCCAAGCAACTCGGCAACGAAAGCTTGGCCCATGCCATGTGGATGTTGCGAGGACGAGTCCGTCAGCATGTCAAGTTTATCTGCGAAGTAGCTGTTGCTCGTGACCCAGCCGAGCCGCATTCCGGGGGCAACGATTTTACTGAAACTGTACTCAGAGTCATATTAGAGTTGTGACTCTAGTGAAAAAAGGAAATGGTCTTACCTATCCAGGCGCATTACGCGTCCATCATAATCCATGGACAGGAATGACCGAGGGAGAACTTCCGCCATGGCACGTGTGTGTCCATACTGTTGTATCGTACTCTGGCTCACGCCAAGATCGTACTGGAGGAAAAAGTAGGGATCATCCTCAAGGATGATGATATCCCAATCGTGTGCAATTTGATATATCTGTTGCCTTCTTTCCAATGAAAGGGTGCTTCCTGTCGGGTTCTGCGAGCACCTGGATATGCATTGTGAGCTGTACGGAATAAATTGAGAGCTGGCGATGACGTACGGGATCGTGTAAAGCACATGGGGTCGTTTACCTTGTTTTCCTTCATCCCAGTTGGATAAAATTCGTTCCAAATCTGAAGGAACGAGTCCATTGTTATCCATCCGAATCGGGACCCATTCAATGCCTAGGGGCAGAGCAGCATTGGTCATAGCAGAAAAGGTGAATTCTTCGCAGAGGAAAGAGTCGCCTGGGTCACCGAGAAGACGGAAGCATTTTGTCAGCGCGTCTGCATTGCCAAGGCTAAGCGAGACGGTGTGATTGGGAGGAGAGTGGATCCTGTCGTTGAGGTCTGCAAGGGCATCGCGGACATCCTTGAGACCAGCACCAGCACCATACGCAAAGGCGGTACGAAGGCTCAGAGCGCAGGGCTCGTCCTTATATGAAGCAATGATATTTTGCTCTCCAGTGCCAGACCTCCATGATTGCACGGGGTCATGCTCGTCAATGGAAGGAACGACAAAATTCACCTCGGATATGGGATACAACGTATGATGCGGATCACCTGCACTAAATTAGCCAGTGTGTTCGTCCTCGATGACAACTCACAAACCGTTTCCCATATTGATGGTGCCAGGTTTGACCTGAGCAGCTTTCCAGATGGACTTAATTGGATTAGGGAGCCTGGAACGGGCTTCCGCTGATAGATAGCGAGAATAGTCGACATGGCTACGCTTGAGACTGACATCGACTGCTGAAGCAGCAGAGGCAGTTGAAGGTAAGAAGACCATTATGTGCACAAGGTAAGAGGCTGAAATTCGAAGGACAGATATGCTAAATTGCGGGGTTTTCCCGTCCTCTCCCGTCTGCTTTTGAAGGATACAGGCGTGACGCGCTGGCACTGCTAGGTATTACTTCTCGATCAGGACGAATCCAAGATTGCAATGCCAGTCGTCACGTCAAGACAATTGCAGCGCCCCTGACTTTGGCTAGTCCTCAGCCTCCTTGAGTCACTTGAACTCAATTCGCATTATTGGGAATCCAAATGAACGCAGAGCGGGTGGAAATCGCCCTTTGCGGCTCTTGTCGACGAGTATAGCATTTGGAGAAACTATGCGACCAGTCGGAAATGATACTTAGTTAGCTAAATAGTTTGTTTCATCAAATTTTGCAGTACATTTAGTCTGCAATTGGTCGCTCACCTGTCGGAGGTGGGTAACCGGTAACGCACTGCGCAACTATAGTATTAGTAGTGTGAACCGGGGTGAACTTGCATGAACCAGTCCATATTTTAATTTAAACTCCGCAAACATCGCGTCGAGTCCAATTGGAGTCTGGTGCGATCCACAGCGATCCACTGGCGCCGTGGCATCGATGATCGGGCTACCATGCTAACGCTATGCTTCATCGATCCTCACCACATGCTCTCGATTCCAACAAATGTACTAACGGCCTGGGTGCTACTATAGGTTGCTACAACTCCGTAGTCCTTCTGGCACCTGGCGACGGTCTATGTAGCAAGCAGCAAAACCTTCAGGAACTCAGTGCGCTCGTCCAAATGCTTCCGGTGGTTACGGATCTGCGACTAGCTTCGGGGCTTGTAACGACAGTCAGGGAGGCTAGGAAATATATCTCAAAGATAGGAAGCCTAAGGAGCAGGAGGTGCTCATACAGATAATCGTCAGTGCGATTACGGTGTTCATTAACGCTGACCAAGGTAGGAGGTTGATGATTCAAAGTAATATTATTCTGACAAATAATGAGTCAACAGTGACGGATCGAGGGCGACACAACCATTCCATTTTGACTTCTGTCCAAAAAAAAATTTCCCCTGTAAAGATTTGTATGCCACGTCTGCAAAATTGTAGGACTGATCAGATCGTTATCCGGAGCATCGCGTTCCCTTGATGCTGTCCGACATCGCACCTCACACGCACGTGTCGTAATCAACTTTTACCTCTAGTACACCATCCAAACCAACTAGACGTCAAAGCACAAGGGCGGCAACAGGGTGGGCTTATCAATCTGAATGTAGCTGACATTTCCTAGAAGGTCTGATGGGGCTAGGGACAATTGGTTTGTCCACCCCATCTCTGGAAACTCGCACGGAGTCGCAGGTACTACGGCACAGTGCGTACTGAGAATATGTGCATCATAATCAAAGTTCGAGAGATGGACCTAGTCGGCACTTAGCCACTAATGGCATGCAGCTTCCACTCTTACTCCTATAATTTAGGCTTCAGGTTCATGTGCTCAACCACTTCCACACTAAATTTATACCATGGCGGTCCCACCACAGGCTTAGACGTTGGCAGCTGCTTGGGATAGCATAGCTCCAATCCATATTCCCTGATGAGTGATAGTACCATTTATTATCATATTCCGCATTGTCTCATCATCTGCGCCACGTTCAGTCCTTGTCGCTGGGGTTTTCAGTCTCCCAAAGTCTTGGGCCATTCGCGGTGATCTCCGTCGACGCCGCACGTTCATCCATTCTGTGAGAACAAGCCTTACACCCCTGTGTAGACCCGGCTCTTTCACAATGTGCATTTGAATCGTCTTACTGGCTTAGTGTTAAAACTATCTCGTAATATCCATTTGGTCATCTTGTGCACATTCGCCAATTATCAATTGGAACAATAACGCCTGCCTTAGTAATGGCTTGCGGCGCACAAAGTCCCTCTGCGGCACAAGTCATTTGCTTATAGCAGCGTAGGATTTTTAACATTACAACTGGCCTGCAAGGTACGCATAGTTCACTTCGCAGTATACGTCAACTAGCTGATTCTGCATGTCTGATAACCATCTGGCACATTCAACGAATTGGCTTTGTAACTGTTTGGGGAGCAATACATGTACAACAATAGTATGTAAATGCCATACGGAGCTCAGAGCTGAATTGCATGATAGACTAGTAAGAATCTCTACCTCCTGTTGGCCTGTCTTCGTGTAGTTACATCTTTATGTCATTGGGTCAAGATCAATCGAGTACAGACACGCCGTGAGAAGGATATTTGGGCATTTTGAAACGTCACATTCGCAAGAGCCTGTCCTGATGGTAACAAAACGGTCTCGGGGAGCTCATGAAGTAATATTCCCATGTCGCATATCACGGAGACTACACCAAACGAATAAAGGGGTGATATCCTCGAAGCCCTAATGCATTTACTATAGCTACTAGCAGTGCCGGAAAACGTGTATGAGAACATCAGACAACGGAACGTGCACAACGTAATAGATAACTTTCAACGATGATGGTGTGGCGCTCTAAGAAATGGAATAGAGATCTTCGATCATACAGATGGGCCACAGGTACGTGGGTCCAATCGTAACCCCGGGCCAGTTTCTGCAATCAAAATGACCAGTCACTATTGATCTCTGGGGACGGTGCTAGTGGTTATATAAGGACGCCTCACACTGGTACTATCTCCGAATCATCCTCAGAGCCTCGGCTCACAGGGAGGCCATATGTAAATGAAGTGATGCGTATGTGCACGTGGTGATATAGTAACAAGGAACGCAGCTGCTAGCGCCTCAGATCTAGGAGAAACGACAAAGTACTAGTACAAGTTCAACAGAGCACCAAAATTACAAGCAACATAACAGAGAGACTCATTGACAGTAATAGTTTCCTTCCATATTATCAGGGTGATCCCCTACACGAGCTCCCCTCGCCGAGGCTTGATGCGGCTGCCCGAGTACTCTATTTCTCTATCATGACGATTCATCAGTACTTAACTTTGTGTTTTAATGAAGATAGGGTTAACGGGGCACATACCTGTGAAAGACCACGCTATCACCCCTTGGCTCAGAGCTGGGCCGATCATGACTATCTGCAGGATCTGGATCGTGCATGCTACTGAGATATAGCACCCAAATCATTTTTTGTCTGGTAAGCAACATGTAACAGCACGCACTCAACCCAAGGAGCGCTGAATACATATATAGCGAGCACAGCGAGAAAAACCAATGTTAAATATGTTATTGCAGTCAGAATTTTCACAAAGAGCTTGTCGGAAGTGAAACCAGCTATAAAGACAGCTGAAAGTATTTTTGATATTACAGACTTCAGATGAGTACGTGCGCACAAACCTGTCAGTAAAGCCAGTGTTGAGACTGCTAAAGCCAGGGAAGGATAGGCCATCAATATAAGGGAGCATACGAGGCGCAGGCGGGATCGCTTTAACGACTGGTGGTTGTTATTACTCGAGCATGAAGAGTGTATGAAAGGCAAATGACACACTTTCAATATCCGTTTCATATCTGCATTTCCATAACAAGTATCATAGATGATGAGGACAGAAGTTCCAGTCATCAAACTGATCAACGCAGCTACAAAAGATGAAACTTGAAGGATATACGACCCTGAGCATATGTCAACCCAACGAAGTTTGAAGAAGAGGATCCGGAAGTTCACCATGCTGAAAAAATTGTTAGCTTTCAAATCCCGGGGAAATAGAACAGGTGCATACGCTTGCGTAGGGCATAAGAGGTTGAAATGCTAAGAATAGTAGATTAGAATTTTGTAGACTTCGTACAAGACAAAGAGTACTTACGAGGTTGAGTAGATATAAAAACAGCACTTGTGGTCAAAACCTATTCAATGAAGTCAACCACGTTCCTTAAGCCTTTCATGATATCAGTACCAGACCCGCCTGCAAATAAGTTTCAATGACTGACGGAACATACTACTGATACTTACCGTGACGTTCATGTTTCCTAATCGATCTGTCACCATTTTCTTATGTTCTACCCATTCCTCCTTTTTCTGACCATTTATGAGGTCATCCCAGTGGTCGACCGATGGCTTCGATATAGCGATCATACACAACGCCTTAAAGCACAGACACCAAAAGGGATGTCGTGGTGGATCATACCATAACGGCTGAGTCTTATCCGACTCAGGACTTCGAGATGGAACAGGTGCCGCACTTGGGGATACAGTGGCGTCTGTCATAGAATGAGTGGAATCGTGGAGAATAGTATCTACGTTACACGTATGAGTACTTCAAGAGCATGGGGGACACGCGGAAGCCAGCAAACAGTAAGCAGAACAGGGAGTGCCGGTAACTTTCTTTGCCGGCTTCGATTACGGGAGGTTCACATACTAGTAGGTGACTTCCCGTAATATCTGTGAAAGTTTTGGTCGGATAAGTATTTGGACAAAATCTGTAAACCACCGGGTCCATAAAACACTTGTAATTACGTACCCACCCTGATGCCCAGTGAAAATCGGTCGGACGCCCTCGCACGGAGATCGACGGATTTGTAAGTTTGGAGTAGTCGGTAGACCTAGATCGATGGAAATCCAACTTGTGCACACAAACGTTGAACAACATGTGTACGATTTGAGCAGTACATGCTCAATGCTGCAAGAAATCCCTCGTACAGTTCAGCATGTTCAACTCAAAGTGCACATCTTGTCGAGCAGTGTTCCGCAGCAAATGGTCCGTGCGCGAAATCCAACTTCAATGTTTCAACTCGCTCGTATATACTCATGTCTTGTGACTTGGAGTTTCAACGAAACTCTTCTCCTCTCCCATCACTGCTAGTATCATCTCACTCGCGGTAACACAGCACGCCCGCTCTTCTGGCATTTTTCTGCCAATGTCTCCAGCCTGGTGGGTGTCAGTGTCTTACTTTTCGAATTCACTACAATCGACAGCCATCTCAACACAATCTCGCTTTTTCTACTACACCACAGCCGCAGATCTCCTGGACAAACAGAGATTTTTCTTGTCAAATGATGTGAGTTCGTTGCCTTGGTTGTGTTGTACTCCGCAAAGATAAATACATTCAAAACAGAGCGCATATAATCATTCATTCAACCCAATCCTCTAGTAACAAGCTCGAAATGAACAGCTAATGGTCTTGACATGTCTCGTGCCATACTAGTGCATTTTTTCACCCTAACGACACCGCATACTAGTACCACGGCCAGGCAAGTGAATTCATTGTATTCTAGTCACTCCTACTCACTCATTTATATGTCGAAAGGTCTGTCATCATTCCCGCAGCACATTCTATAACTTTCGAAGATCCATTGCAAGTCTACTAGTTACGAACTTTTTGCCTTCGCTAACCAGTTTGCAGCAAAGGCGCCATGAAACTTTTGAAGCAGAAACGTGAAGACTCCATGAAACGGCCCCAAACATCGAATCGTAGATCTACCACCACGATGGCAATGCTATCACCTCCGATTCATGACACCACTTCGACTTCTTCAGCGCCTGCCATTCGTGCTGTCGTCGCCGCACCTATAAATACCAAGAGATTCCGTCCGGCTGCCACCAAGAACGGCCTGAGGTGAGTGTAGCACCTTGTTCTGTTTTCCGATAACGCAACATTTTCCTTAGAAATCTTTGCGCTCATCGCTGGCTGAAGCAGCTATAGTAATGCCGAACGGATCCTCGCAAGACTTCAAGGTATATTGGGACTCGCTCGAGAAGACCCGTCAAGCGGTATCTTTTTTCATTCTTCTTATCGTGTTCTAGTCTACTAATTGTAATACCTACTACTGCAGAGCTACGACATCGAGGCTTCGAATCTGGTAAGTACCGATCCTATTTCTGCTGTGCACTTATTCGTGTCTTTTGTTTAGGTTGCCGACAGTGTGTGGACTGCGAACACAGTCGACGTTCTCGCGAAATTATCTGGTGGCACGTTGCATTAGCTAGGCGCTGGGTATCGTGAGCAGGGGTGGGTAGTAGGACGGAGGAGCTGGTGCGAATGGGCGGGCGGGTAGCCTATTTTTATAGTGTTTTCTCGTTGTTTTGTTGCAGTCTAAATGCATTGTTTTCCGTCATTTTGCGTCGATACAATCTGAGAAGCAACATCCATTCAAATCTACGGAAATATAACTACTCGATGTTTTGTATACTGGCGTCAATCAGCGTCGCTACCGGTCGTCTGAGTATCGACGGAACACGCCATTTGTCGATGCTCATATACGGACATCCAGCTGTTCAGGTTCCGTCGATTTCCGTTGTTCTCCGTGCGAGGGCGTCCGATCGATTTTCACTGGGCCTGATGATCCAGGTTGAACGTTGAACGTTGATCATCGCGCATTGAAATATTGATGGCCCGTGTGTTTATCATTCCACGTAATTTTCAGCAAGCTCCTCAACCACATCACAGGAGGAACTCATTGTAATTTAGCAGCGTTGTCGCTGTTATCAAGACGGCACCTGCGAGAGCGGGTAGGGCTGAATAAATCTCGTACCGTGGATTTTTCTCGAGGTTAGGGTCATGATCATTGTCAAAAGGCTGCAGAATCTATTATGATATAGGTTGGCTTGAAACCTGCAAGAAAAGGCCACAAAACGGCCATGATCACGCTTTCAAGATTAATTTGTTTACCAAAATATTCTCCTGCGCTATCCATAACCTTCGACCAGAGTTTTATACAACTTCAAATGCACACTGGCAGGGTCTATATCAGCTTTGAAGTTCTCGCCGGGTGGTGCTGTATTTCCGGGCGTTCAATAGGATAGCTTCATTAGTACATTGCGTCATCCTCACCAGTAAATAGAGTGATAAGCATGATGCTGTGGTGATATAACTGATATTATGGCAACAGTAAATGTAGCCTACTATGACCGCCGTGTGCTCAGGCTATGTCAAGACTGACGTCATAGTAGGCCGGCATTAATGTAGATTCACTTCACTAGACTCTGGGTGACTATCGTAGCGAACAGAAACTATCAACCCATTATGATAAGAGTGATAGAAATGGTGGTTCGCGATCAACAAAATACTGTGTCGCAGCTACTGGATACAACTGTCCCCGCGCACTGCAAAGTGTATGAATTTCTCGAGTAGTAGACAATGCGAGGCGCTGGTAAAATCAACAACATAACAAATGAGCCATCAACAGCAACGTGACCATCTATACTGCTAGCTAATGAGGTGATCCTTCTTCTAGACTGGCAGCTTGCCAGTGCCTCAGGCTTGCTCCTAGGCTGGCATGGCATCGGCATTGCTATGGGCAGCACTAATAGGGCCCAAATTAATTTCTGGTTGTTAGGTGATATCTGAGAGCACATACTTTTTCATGTGAGCTATGAATACGTATATTGCGAGGATTATAAGGAGAAGGACCGTTCCACAGATTGCTGCAATCAGGGATTTCACGAAGACTTTGTCAGATGCGAAGCCTGCAATAAATATGGCTGAACAGGTTTTGAGAAAGGCGACTTGAAACCAAACGCGGACACACAAACCTATCATTAAAGTCGCTGTCGAGAGTACCAGAGCCAGTGAAGGAAACGCCATCACTACAAGGCAGCATATAAGGCGCGTGCGGGATTTCTTGAACGACTGATAGTTGCTATTACTCAAGCCTGAAGCTGTATGAAGGAAGGCAAATGACGCACTCCCAATATGTCTTCGTGTGCATAGCAAGGGTCGTAGATGATGACGACAAAAGTACCAACGATCAAACTGATCAACGCAGCTACAAAAGAGAAAATCTCGAGGGTATATGACCCTGGGCACACGTTAGCACAACGAAGTGGTCAGGGGAGGAACTCTACCATGCTGAAAAACTTGTCAGTTTCGACATACGGGCATGATAAGAAAGGAGATATGCTTACATTTTCGTAGGGAAGAGATTGGATTGCTGAAAAATATAGGTAGGTTAGATTTTCGTAGTCTTCCTACAAGACAAGAATGACTTGCGAGGAGGGGTGGATATAAAAACAGCACTTGACGTTAAGACCTATGCAACGAAGTCAGCCACAATCCTCCAGCACCTTATTCACAGTTTTTTTTACCAGACCAGCCTGTATACAAGTTTGGGTAACGGAAGGGACATACGACGGACGCTTACTGTGATGTTCATGTTTTCAAACCGCTTCAACACCATTTTTTTATGCTTCTCCCATTTCTCGTCTGTAGGATTTTTTCTGAGCTCTTCCCAGTGTTCGACTGACGACTTCGATATAGCGACTATACACAACGCCTTAAAGCAGAGACGACCAACAGCATTTCTTGGCAAAGCACACCATTTGGAGTCATGGAGAAGGTTAGTGGTGGAGGCTGTCGTCGAATACGTAGACATGGGCAGATACTGAGAATATTGCAGCATAGTGTTGCATGCATATGTATATAGCACTGACATATAGGCAGTTCTATAGGGACTGATAGACGCGGCAGGAAGTAGGCTGCGAGTAGAGCAGCAGAGTACACGAAGCAATCTTCATTAGCGGCTTCAGTTACTAGAATGTCACATACATTGTTCCTTAAACGGAAGCTCGCCAATGATGAGATACGAGAAGTATGGAAGTATACACAGAACATTAATTTGTCCATTATGAGCCCGCAGGATCACAACCACAAAGTCCAGGGTTCAAATCGCTGGACAGGTTAGCGTGGCGTCTAATCATAGCGCTTCATCGATACCAGCTGCGCAGAGGCCACAGCCAATACACTCCAAACATGCTGGTAACACAAGTCAGGGTTGTTGCAATGGAAGTGGAATAGTTCTGCTTACCGAGCCCACCACAACATGCACACAAGTAGCACGGGCAACATAGGGGATTCTCAAAGGCGCCTACGTAATAAACATGAGGCAATAAGCGCTTTGAAGAGTGTTCAAACTTCAAGCCAACCTTTGCAGCACCAGAAACTGAGCATTACGGCGGCTAGCAGGACGAGGACAAGGCCGACGAAAATAATAATTAGGTACACTGAAGTGAGTGTCAGAAAGAACAATGAGCGAAGACATTGTTGCCCTACATTTTTTGCTCGTGAAGCTACTAGTGGTTTGGCGCTTGTCCAAAACGCCACTGACATGTCCGTGATTAAGTCCAAGGGCTTCTAACAGATCACCAATCTCCGAGCAATGGGAAATGATCAGAAAGGCGCCTATGGAGAGAAGGGAAAGCGCTATAGGAAGGATAATACGTCGCAGCCTCGATTTGTGGCAGGCACGATGTGATGCTGAAGGGCATTCACACGGATAATTTAGATTGTGGTCGTTGTGTTGACATGTAAGACTTCTCTTCTCGTGAGTTGTAGGAGGACCATACATGTCCATAGTGCTTGTATTGGGCTGGCTGGAGATCAACTTGAAAGACATAATGGTTGCTGGCAAGGTGCGCTACTGCGGCAATTTGATGCTACACAACATAGCCACTCTGGATCAACAACTATGCCGAATTCGGACATTCAATATCAATATTCACTGGCAATGTTCATTGAAGTTGCATGCAAACTTTACGGTGCCGACTCCATGACCACATGCGCACGCATCATGCAAGTAAGTGTGTCGCACATCACAGAGTGTGGCTGTGGCAGTCCATGTCAATCTGGAAAATTCCGGAAAGCGTCTATGTATCTTTTGATGAAATGTACGTTCAGATCATCGCGCTCACAATGCATCTGCTAGCCTTTCAGTGCTCAACTCATTAGCAGGACTAGTCTGTGTGGAAAAGATAAAATGTCCTAGCGAGCGAGCGATCGAACATAATAGTATATCAATTTATCAATCCTGATTCTAAAATAACTGCAAAGGCCCAACACCGCAACCGCAACTAGAACCGCAACACCAAACTTCCGCAGCCCTATTCTAACGGTGATTCGCTTTTCGCCCAACGCTCCAGCAGCATCAATTGCAGCAATATCCTCTTTTGAAAGCTCTGCCATGTAAACATGTAAGGTCACTGACTTACCAAATCACTCCTCAAAATGGCACTCACCAATATCGCCTGCATCTTGATAGCCTTCTAAACGTGTCTTCTTGGAGCTGGTTCTAGAAGAGCATTAAGATTTGATGATCGACATTGGAAAACGAAGTGGAACCTACGTGACGATAACGGCGCCTTTAGCCTTTGTCCAAGCGAGAAGCACCTGATCTGTAGTTGCCCCAAGTCGAGTGGCGATCTCGTTCAGTGGAGCGTCTAACGGGCCACTGGGTTCCTTGGTGAGTGGTCTGCATCCTCACATCAGTCGCGTGTGCGTGATGCAATACAAATTTCCCACCGGAGGGCGCTGTACGCCTCAATGACAATGTCATGTTCAGCAGCATACTCCACTATAGGCGCCTGTTGCAAGTAAACATAGGGATGGAGAAGGATCTTTCTCGAAGGTCAGAACCCTGCGATCAAATTGCATCGTGTTGTTCTCTTACCTGGTTCACAGCAGGTTTGATTTTCGCAGACTCCAACAGAATTTCCAAATCTTGTACACCAAAGTTACTTACACCAATACTCCTATGTTCATTAGCGGTGAGCCAAAATAGCAAATAAGGTTGTTGCAACATACTTTGCCAGTCCATCCTCCACCACCTTCTCCATTTCCGCCCACGCTGTTGGGATGGCCGGTACCGCGAGGCGTGGGTTATGAATCAGGTATAGGTCTACGTAAGGTGTTCCGATCTGGTACCATTAGCATCTAGACTAACCGGTCGTGCTGAGTCACTCACGTTGTTGACGCTGTTTCTGATCGCAGTAGGAATATCCAGCCCGTCGAAGCCAGAGTATTTAGTCGTTATGAATACATCTCCGCGCGACAGACCACTTTCATGAAGAGCGATGCCCACCTCACCCTCATTTCTGTACCCCTGAGCGGTGTCTACAAGATTCTCAGACTTTCATACAACTGCAATGCTCAGTGATGCTTGCCAATGTGGTAGTATTGCGCGTCGAAAGCTTGCGCGATCTGGTCGATGGGACCCTGCCCGTTCCCAAGGGTCCATGTACCATAAGCAATGCTCGGCATAACGTAACCTGATGCCATTGAGTGAACAGGAATTATTCCACCTCATTTGAACTTACCGGAATTCAGCGTGACAAGATCCCAAGTCATAGTTGCAATACCGCTAATCAGGCTTGGGTAGGATGGTTGCCAACTAAGAGGCTGTATGTGAGACGACTGTATCGCAAAGGCCCAGCCTCCACCCATTTGGGTGAGAAGAGGAGGATATGAATAGATACACTTGAGGCTAATCTTAGTATCTCATTCGTATCATATATGATGCATTGATGGTCAATGCTTTCTTTCCAGCACTACTGTACACAATTCCGGGCTGGTCAGATATAACACTTGCCGAGTACATAAAACAATGCAAAGCACTAGTTCAAAGCAACACAAACATCTTAACAAATAAGACATCGACGGCAACATATCCGTTCATACCACCAGCTAATGG
This sequence comes from Suillus discolor, assembly GCF_016758755.1. NCBI lineage: Eukaryota > Fungi > Basidiomycota > Agaricomycetes > Boletales > Suillaceae > Suillus > Suillus discolor. The sequence continues at coordinate 95,036 of NW_024541283.1, forward strand.
CACAACCCTCCCCCTAGACCTGACGGCTGCCCGAATGCTCTGGTTTTCTGTGATCATTAACACTCAAATTAGTTTTCGAATCAAGCAAGATGAATGGGAGGCACGTGCTCGTGAGAAATTCCGCTATCACGGATATCTGTGGTATGATTATTTTCTTCTTCGTGTGAAGCAATCCTGATAGCACAACACCCAGATTAATTTCTAGCCAGTGAGTGACATGTAAAATCACGTACTCCTTTATACGGTCGCTGAATACATATACCGCGAGTGCGCCGAGGAAAATCAGTGACAAATAGGTTGTTGCAGTCATAATTTTTACGAAGAGTTTGTCGGATGTGAAACCAGCTATAAAGAAGGCTAAAAGGGTGTTGGTATTAACAACTCAAAACTGGGACGTGCATACAAATTTACCTGTCATCAAAGTCAAGGTCGAAACTGCCAGAGCCAGGGACGGATACGCCATCAGTATAAGGCAACATATGCGACGCGAGCGAGAATCCATTAACGACTGGCAATTACTGTTACTCAATTCTGAAAGGCATATGAAGGTAAAAGACGCACTTTCAATACCCGCTCATTTGCATAGCAAGTGTCATAGATGATGAGGACAGAAGTACCAATCATCAAACTGATCAACGAAGCTACAAACGAGCACAGTTGAAGGATATACGATCCTATGCACACTTCAACATAACGAAGTCTCACGAAGAGAAAATGTACCGTGCTTGAAGAACTTATGAGTTTCCAAGTGCCGACGGAAGGCAAACAAAAGGTACTCACACTTGCATAGGGCATAAGAGGGTCAAATGCTAAGAATAACCGGCAGATTAGGATTTTGTAGGCTTCCAACAAGATAAAAATGACTTACGAGGTGTAGTAGATACAAAAACAGCAGTTGTAGTCAATACCTATTCAATGAGGTCAGCCACGTTCCTCGAGCAGCTTTTCAAAAATTTACCAGACCCGCCTGTAAACAAGTTTCAATGACTGAAGGAGCATACCGCCTATACTTACCGTGATGTTCATGTTTTCAAACCGATTTACCACCATTTCCTTGTGTGCGATCCATTCTTTCTTTATCGGACGCTCTATGAGGTAATGCCAGTGATCAACCGTCGACTTTGATACAGCGATCAAGCACAACGCCTTATAGCAGAGGCGCAGAATAGTATTTTCTGGTAGAACATCGTGCCATGGTTCGCCATTGTTCATGCTTGGGCGCGCAAGGGACGTGGGACGAGATTCAGGGGGTGAGGTACTAGATGATCTAGTGGGGGTTGTCGTAGCCATGGGTAGAATGACCAAGAATAGTATACCAGCGTTGGATGTATATATACTTCGGCAGCATGTGAGATGGTCCTACCAGGATCTGATACAATCGCGGAAGCGAGAGCAGAACAGCCGCGAGGAGAACGCAAAGATTGCGGGTAATCTTCGTTGACAGCCTCGGACGCTGGAATGATATATACATACGCAGTGTTCTATAAAATAAAAGCTCACATTGTGAATACTAGATGTATGAAAGTCTTATCCATTTCAAGACAGTTAAGTTCACAGAACCATAACCACAGTGCTCAAATCGCTTGAGGCTAGGTTGCAGATAAAGGCTGATCCCCATTACGCAGAGGCCGCAGCTAGGGCACTCTAAACATGCTGGCAACATAAGTTAGGGTCGCGTAAGATAGAAGTGGTATAATTTTGCTCACCGAGGCCACCATAACACGCACGCAAGTGCAAGGGCAACACGACATGTAGAGATTCTCAAAGGCGCCTGTGTAGAAACATGAGGCAAAAAGTGCTTTCAAGAGTGCTGGATCAAAGGCCTTTCCAGCACCAGACTCGATCGATCATTGTAGCATAATGACTCGCGACCGTGACCAAGTACAAGTGCTCTCAATAAATCACCGACTTGTGAGTAGTGGAAAATAACCAGGAAGGCGCCTATGGAGAGAAGGAAAAATACTAGTCACCAGGAAAGATTATCGGCGCCGCACTTTGTTGCAGGCAGTGTCTGTCGCTGAAGGAAAATCACATGGGCAGTGATTCAAATTGTGATCACCGTACGTGTTTACATTAAGGTTGCATTGAGGATTTCTCTTCTTGTTGCGAAAGGACTATGCATGTACGGCTGCGCTGGATCATATGTGACCGTCTCAGTCAGGGCCCTGAGAGCCATTTCCGAATCTGAATCCGAATTAACCAAAATTTTAACATTTTCGCTAAGGTTAACTTCAAATTGAACGCTACTGACATCAAACTGACATGCACTGGCAGTCTGGCAAGTACTTATTATGTGCAGCACATTGCACTAGCCTGAAGCTAAAACAGCAAATGAGGTTTGTCGTAATATGCTTAAAGTTAACAGTCACTCCTTCACCACTTTCACCAATTCTGCCCACGGGCGTCAGGATGTCCGGTACCGAGGGGCTGTTTCTGATCGGATTCGCAGTAGGGATGTGGAGAACAGAGTAATTTGTTGCTTCTGTGAAGAGCAACATTCACCTCGATCATTTCCGTACCCTTGAACGGTGTCTACAAAACACTTGAACCTTGAGGGTTCATACAATGGCCGTCATCGCGATCGCGATGCTTATTGCAGCGGAGGGGATCCGAAGGCGACCTTCATCGGGTAGGAGAAAAGACATAAATATATACTGATCTTACATATATCATGATGGTCAATTTCTCTCCAGCACCTCTACAACGTTGCTCCGCTTGCCTCGACCTTTGAAATAGCTGCAGGCAACCAAGATCAGAATCCCAAACAAAACGCCCACCCCGAGTTTACGCAGCCCATGTCTGACCGTGATTCCTTTCTCACCGATAGCGCCCGCAATATCAATTCTCTTGACGTCCTCTGCAGATAGTTCTGTCGTAATGCATCAGACCTGCAACATGGTCTGTCATTTGCAATAAAGTAACTCGCCAAGATTTCCAGCGGAGAGGTAACTTAGAAGACGCGCTTTTTTAGAGCTGGTACTGCCGGGTTTCGACGTCAACAACGTCACTCCTCAACCGATTCATAAAGACACACGTCACCACGACTGCACCTTTTGCCTTGATCCATGCAAGGAGCACCTGGTCAGTAGTAGCTCTAAGCCTCGTAGCGATCTCGTTTAAAGGGGCGTCCACTGGACCTCCTGGCTCGCTTGTGACAGGCCTTCAAATATCATGAATAGGCTTTCAAATAATCTTGGAAATCATCGCACGTTAAAGCACCGTATGCCTCGATCACGATATCGTATGTAGCGGCGTACTCCAAAGTGGGAGATTGTTGCTGGTAATTGTAGGGATGCAGGTAAATCTACATAATGGAGCGGCCGCGCCTTGAATTTTGGTAACTGCTCGTAATCGGTCCATTTACTTACTTGATTAGCAGCTGGCTTGATCTTTGCGGACGACAGCAGAATCTCTAGCTGCTTCTCATTGAAGTTGCTCACGCCAATGCTCCTGCGGTCGGTGTCAGCTTCCGAATTCGATGAATTGCAAGCACAGATAACTACCTGGCGAGACCTGCTTCTTGGACTTTTTCCATTTGAGACCAAACAGTTGGTATGTCTGGCACAGCTATATCCGGGTTATGAATGAGGTACAGATCGACGTAAGAAGTGTTCAACTGTGATTGTTAATCGACGTCTTCCCACACATACAATACATGACTGCTACGCACGTATTCCAGACTATTTCGAATTGAAGTCGGGATATCGAGTCCATTGGAGCCAGAGAACTTTGTTGTGATGAATACGTCGGAGCGCTCTAGCCCAAGTTGGCCGATGGTGATGCCAACCTCGGCCTCATTTCCGTAAAGCTGAGCGGTATCTGCTTGCTATTGGCAGGGATGCGACGGTCAGTTTCTGTTGTGCTCACCAATATGATAGAATCCTGTATCGAAGGCCTGTGTGAGCTGATCTATTGGCCACTGGCCACTTCCTAGCGTTCCAGTCCCATATGCGAGGCTCGGAATGCTATATCCTGCTCAATGATATTGAGTGACTTTATGTGAGCGTCACTGTATCGTTGAACACACCGGAGTTCAAGGGGATCAAGTCCCAAGGCATTATTAACGTGTTCTCGTATTGACTAACCTTGCAGGATATTACTCTGAGTCGCTTGTCCGTTGTCACCTGTGAGAAGGCACTGGGACCGTGACAGGGCTTGTGCCCATTGACGAAAACATAATGCAGACATTACTCACATGACCTATTCTCACTTAGCTCCACGCGAAGGATCTGAGAAATGGTTCTATTTGAGTCGCTGATCCGCAGCCTGAGACATTTTTGCTGAATTAGAAGCACAACTTGAAGGTGAGCCAGGACTTGCGACATGTGACCACTTGCCGAACGCCAAACGATAACTGTGTATCATGCAGGTACCGAAGAATTTACATATATCATAGGAAACCCTTCTTGATTAACATGGTCTCTACATTTACTTTTCCTCGCCCAAGGCACCCGCAGCGTCGATGGTAGCAATATCCTCCGAAGACAAAGCTACAGCATGTCGTTTAGAATTACTTCAAGTAGTTGATCCAATGAAACTCACTTATATCACCTGCCGCGATGTAACCTTGCAGGCGCGTCTTCTTTGAACTTGAGCTGAACGGAACACCGTCAATGGGAAACTTGCAAGATACTACATGTAAACTCACGTGACGACGACGGCCCCCTTGGCTTTGGTCCACGCCATGAGGATCTGTTCGGTCGTTGCACCAAACTTTGCGGCTATTTCGTTCAATGGTTTGTCCAAAGGACCACCAGGTGACTTTGTGATGGGGCTAGGGATGATAATCAGCACGAACGTATGTGTTAGGGAGTCTGAAATTAACTAACATCAGCGCGCTGTAAGCCTCGATGATAATTCCATTCTTCGCGGCATACTCAAGGATAGGTTTTTGTCGCTCATAGACATATGGATGAAGGAGAATCTATGCCAAATTTTCACTAAAGTTCAATTCAGCTTTGGACCATTCGATGTTGCATACCTGATTGACCGTAGGTTTAATTCGCGCAGATGCTACCAAAGTCTCCATGTCTTTGACGCCAAAGTTACTGATACCAATGCTCCTGCGATAACAAGTCAGATTGTCATACAGCTCCACTTCGCAAGTCATTCACTTAGCAAGACCGTCATCCTGGACCTTTTCCATTTGCGCCCAACATGTGGGGATATCAGGTACTGCCAGGCGTGGGGCGTGGACCAGATAGAGGTCAACGTCCGATAGCCCAAGCTATGTGACCGTAAATGTCATAAAAGCACTGGTTCCAAGCTAAAACAAAACATACGTTGCTCAAACTGTTCTTGATGGAAGTCGGGATATCAAGACCGTTTGTACCGGAGTACTTGGTTGTCACAAAGACATCTGAACGAGAAAGTCCGGTCTCCTTCAAAGCAACACCGGTTTCTTCTTCATTCTTGTAGGCCTGCGCTGTGTCTGCACGATAGGATTGGTGTCGTCAGAAGCTGTCGCTCGGAGACACCTAGGGATCGAGGGCTCACCAATGTGGTTGTATCCACTTCCCAGAGCTTGTTTAACCTGGTCGACAGGTCCTTGGCCATTACCTGTCTTCCAAGTACCGAATGCGATACTTGGCATGTAATGTCCTGACATATTCCCCTAGTCAGTACTGGTTCGGAGGTGATGAAAGAAACACCGACCAGAATTCAGCTTGATCGGCTCCCAAGGCATCGCGACAAATGATAGAGGATTACTTTGAAGGACTTGGAAAAGAGGATGGGTTTATGTGCGTGAACGAACAGTTGATTAATATTCAATTTGGCATCCAATGGGCACATGCTTATCATGCACATGAGTCCTAGCGATATGAATAGACCCAGCATGCTCTGACATAGATTGGTGGATCATGGGGTTTGTCTATCTGGAATAAATGATTGTGAACAAGTGTGGTTCAGACATAACGATGGGAAACTTCTGAAAATGGTTTTATTTGACTAGTCATGCAGCATGCGGTATTTTTGCTGGACTGGCTGAATGATGAACAAGTACTAGAGACATTTGAGCAGTTATCAAAGGCTAACAATCACTTTACATCATGCTAATGCCGAAGAAGTTGCATGCACCAAAGACTGCGGTGCAAGCAATCGCTCCTACGACAACCCTTTTAATACAGTCTTCATGTTTACTTTTTTCTCGCCCAAAGCGCCTGCAGCGTCAATGGCAGCGATATCCTCCGCAGACAAAGCTAACGCAGATTGTTGAGAAGCAGTTACAACAGTTGAACCAATTGAACCCACCTATATCACCTGCCGCGAGGTAGCCTTGCAGACGCGTCTTCTTTGAACTTGTGCTAGATAGGCTTCTGTCAATGGGAAACTCTAAGATACCACATATAGACTCACGTGACGACAACGGCCCCCTTGGCTTTGGTCCACGCCAGAAGGACTTGTTCAGTCGTTGCACCGAACTTCGCTGCGATTTCGTTCAACGGTTTGTCCAAAGGACCGCCGGGTAACTTTGTAATGGGGCTAGGGATGGTAATCAACACAAACAGTATATCAGAGAGCCTGAAGATAACTAACATCAACGCGCTGTAGGCCTCGATGATGATCCCATTCTCCGCAGCATATTCAAGGATGGGTTTCTGTCGTTGATAGACATATGGATGAAGGAGAATCTATGTCCAGTTATGAGGAAAAGTCTTGGACAATTTTGATGCTACACACCTGATTGACCGCAGGCTTGATTTTCGCAGATCCTAACAAAATCTCCATGTCTTGGACGCCAAAGTTGCTGATACCAATGCTCCTGTGGTCGCAAGTCAGACTACCATACGGCACTATCTCGTAAATCATTTACTTAGCAAGTCCGTCCTCCTTGACCTTTTCCATTTGTGCCCAACATGTTGGGATGTCAGGTACTGCCAGGCGCGGGGAATGGACCAGATAAAGATCAACATACGATACCCCAAGCTATTTAGCAGTAACTTAGTCATGAGAGCACTGACTCCAAGCTAGGACAGAACATACGCTGCTGACGCTGTTCTTGATAGAAGTTGGGATGTCAAGACCGTTTGTACCGGAGTACTTGGTTGTCACAAAGACGTCTGAACGAGCAAGTCCGCTTTCTTTCAAAGCAACGCCAGTCTCTCCTTCATTCCTGTAGGATTGCGCAGTGTCTACGGGATAAGATTGACGTTAACATAAGCTGCAGCTGTGAGGTGCCTGGACTCGCCGATATGGTTGTACCCATTTTCCAGAGCTTGTTCAACTTGGTCGACAGGTCCTTGGCCATTACCTAGCGTCCAAGTACCGAATCCGATACTTGGGATGTAATATCCTAACATATGAGCCACCTTGTCAACGCCGGTTCTGAGGCAATGAAACAAACACCCACCAGAATTCAGCTTGATCGACTCCCAAGGCATTGCGACGAATGATAGAGGGTCACTTGGGACAGCTGGAAAAACAGTGGGTTTATGTGGTGAATGGACGGCTGGCTATTCAAATTGGTGTCCCATGGACACACGTCTACCGTACACGCGAGGCCTAGCCTATGATATGAATAGACCCAACCTGCTGACACAGGAATTGATAGCATCATGTGGTTCGGATATTGAGTTCAGGAAGGAAGGATGGGAAACTTTGGAGGACGGTCCGACTGGAGTCCGGGATACATTGCTTCCGATTACCTCACTGGTGGACATGGTTCACTCCAGTGGAAGTTCTCATATTGACGTGCTTATTGCAATGAAGATAATTCCAAGTTTACTCATTCTCTAGGATAATTTGTCGGGAGTGGTAATAGATATGTTTATAGCGTTATTTGTATCCCACTGGTGTGAACACCGAAGCACATGTGACCCTATACCGTGAGGCACGATCTACGTTTCTTCAAATTCAAGAATCTCTCGCGACCAATACACACCCTCTCTCCACCAACGGCATCCTCCCATCTCGACCTCGCGCAGTGTTGGATACCTACTATGCAAGCAACGAACAAGTTTCCGTTGCTTGACGCCTTCAGCACACTGTATGTCCTCGTTTCCCGTCAAACTATGTGATAGCCGAAGTGTCACCAGCTTGGGCGGAAGTGGGGCACGACCCTCCGCCAGCCAACTCAGAAGACCCTGAAAGGATTTTCGTTGGAGCATGGCCTTATCTGCGATTCGACGTACCTGCATGGTGTCCACAGTATCAAGTGGTTCACTAGTATAGTCGAGGCCGAACTCAGAACTTGACTCGGAAAGGGTGATGATTTCTTCCTGTGGAGATAGCGACGCATGAACGAAATTACACAGTATGAAGGCAAATATCACACTGACGGGTGTGAGCGGTGGGGGCCCTGAGATAAGACCTAAGTCCAGGCGATGAAGATCCGGAAGATGCTTCGCGATGGCGGCGAGGTTATCTAAAGTGGGCAGAAAGTACTCGATTGCTAGTTTCCTGACTGGAACTGTGGAACGTGAGATGTCGCGCACGGTCGAGACCAGCTCGGTATGGATAGCATAATCTGGTTGATCGTCATCCGTAGTGACCATCATGAGCACGAGGCAAACACAATCGACCGGTCGTCCAGGCACGATGTATGAAAGTAGGTTTGGATAACCATCGTAAGACCGAAGGGAAGACAGGGGTGGCAACGGGTGCGGGGGCGTAATGTTTGCAGACCAGGGGAAAATCCTCAATGTCGCTAGGGCAGGTGTTGCTGCAAGGAATCTGAAGAAATGGTCGCGGCTCGGGGATGTAACAAATATGCTTAGATATGTGAGGTGGGGAAAGGGCGCCATGGACGAAAGGACCGCTAGTACAGTATGGGTGACAAGAAAATCGATAAGAGTAAGTTTTTGTAGATAGGTTGGGTTACAGAGCACAGAAACCAAGCGTTCTTCGATTGAACGAGGACCGAAGTTGTCTCCAGCGATTGCAAGTTCCTTTAGCTTCAGCGGGCGCTCCAAATGAGATGAAGGCGGGAAGAGGCATGAGATGAGTCTGAGGGTGTCCAGAGCAGGCAGGCATTCGATGATAATCCATTGTTGCCTTCCAAGATTCACGCGGACAAGTTCAAGAGAACGAAGATTACGACTGCACGTCAGAAACGGAAAGATGGCATCGACCGATCTCGAGGCCAAATTCTTCTCCTGCGAGCGCGCAAAGAAGAACATGCTGTTCCTGATCGCGGGTGCAGTCGAGACCGTCCAGTCCTGAACCATGTCCCAGAGTTCACCAGCACTTGGATCTGAATAGAAACTTGTAATTCGGGTAGCAGCACGCTCGAGCATCTTAGGAGCTTTGTTCGTTGAACGGCGGACCAGGTTCTGGTTCAAGGGGAGGACCGCCAGAGATGGCAGGGTGACATTGAGCGACTGAAATATCCTAGATCTCGAGGTATACCAGAATACGCGGGACACGCCGGACACTTGGAAAAGATCCCGTCGTCTGAGATAACTCCAGCAATGATCAAGAATTTCGGAAGGCAGCCTCAGAATCGGTGGGTTCTCCAAGTTGGAGTTAAGTTTGGAGTGCTCCGTATCGAAGTTGAACATCGACCAGCGATGATAAAATACAGGTATACCACGAAAGAGAGGGGCGGACTAGTTTGATGTAGGGAGTGGTTGCGAGCAAAGTTACCTTCGCAAGACCGGGAATTTCCCCGGGAATATTCGTTTGCGTTTGTGTATGTTTGCTTATAATTAACATTCGGTCGGCATCCGGGTAACAAGAACGCTAGCAGGACACCAGGAACTCCGAGACGAATTCGAACGTTGCATGTCAAGAGTCGACAATCACCGGTGAAGACATTGTATGCAAGAGGGAGACGGCCGTAGCCTGGTTCGCCTATGACCGGGTCACAATCGGAAAGTACTTAATCGTCCTTAGGTTTTTTCCGACAATTTGGGCTCAAGGTTCTGGGAGCATTGGTCGCCCTCGTTCTGGCAGGCGATGTTCTCTACACTAAAATACATCAAGGTTACGCTTGCCTCTTCCTCCAGGACCTCCCGGATATTGTCTATTCGGAAATCCTTTACCAGGAATCGAGTGAGAACAGGAATAGAGCACTCTTTGGGTCTGTGTGGACCCTAACAGGAAACGTATCACAGCAATCTCAGCAGTTTGCTGAATATATCAACTCCTACGGGCCCATCATCTTGCTTCGGGTCGGGCATAGCAAAGTCAAGGTCATCACTGGCAGACATCAGGTAAGACAGTTCTAATACTGGTTACCACGTGCTTTCATACTCACTTGCGCAGGAATCGAAGAGGTGGTCTGCCAGCGAACCGCCCTCGCATGGTTGCAGCAGGAGAAATCTTGTCTTGTGGGCTGCGCATAACCCTTGCACTCACAGGAGAGCATTTCTGGAGACTTGGCAAGTTGTGTTGATATTTTCGCTTGGCGAATTGTTTTGCTGAAGTCGTCTCATCCAGGGCAGTGCACACTCATTTTTGGGGGAAGGTTGTAGACTCATATGCGCCGATCCAGACGGACACCACCCGTGATGTCATCCTTGACATCCTTGAAAATCATCAAGGACATCAAGCAGCTGCAAATCGGTGTGTGACACTTCGTGACTTCTTCTATAACCACTTTAACGCATTCGACACAAGATATGCCGCCTCTGTCATCCTGCGGGTCACATATAGAAAGTCCACCCCCACCACCCGAGATCATCGTCATCCACAAAATGTTCAAGCACTTCCAGATGCTCATACGGCCTAGGGCGTGGACTCCCAGTTGTTTGTAGACGAGCGGCAAAGCCGGTCCTTCGTTTACTGGGTACCTTCTTGAGAACGTTTTCGCACGAAGAAATGGCCTATGGATTACTCCAGCTCAGACACGACTGCTGTGGCGATCATGTATGTCATCATGGCTTCCGCATGTTATCCTGAGGCGCAGGAGAAAGTGTAACAGCTACTGGATATCGTCGTTGGTCGTGAAAAAGGTATGCTGAAGCTCATATTAGTGAACAAATTTCAACTCTTGGATTGCTCACTGTGCTTCGGCCGATATCATTTATAATAATATACGTTTCCACTGCTCTGGCACGATCTTCTGATTCTTATGACTGCTCGAGCAAAAAAGCATCATATTGTTTCGTGATTCGCCAGTCTCATCCAAGCATCAGTTCGCTGACTTCCTTCTTGCTTCCATCCCCCAGTACTTCTCGACGCGTGCAACACCCGACCTTCCGAGCGCAGTGGCAAAAACGGAACTGACTTCACCTGAATCGATCGGGTCAACTCTTACGTTGTCAGGTTACCTACACAGACCCCTCGACACCCAATTTATCCACATCTGCATGGGCTAAAATTCGAAGTTCGAAACCTCATCGCGGAGCAGCCTCGTTGTAAACGAGACATGATGTTAAACGAGATCTCCTACATAGAAGGCAAGTACGTGCATGAGCTGTGGTAGTACATAACGCCAAGAAGTTGTGACATATTGTCTTTCGGGTATGCATATCCGGTCCTCATGCCGCTCCTTGCGTTGCAGATGCCATCAATGATTGATGAGAGGGCCGCAACATGATGCAGGACGCCACTGATCTTCTCCCGGCCGTTACAGTTTCCGAACCGGTCAAGGCACGGTGGTCCGATTTAGATCTAGCCATTGGTCGTAAGTTCGCACAACCACCAGGGCTTGTGGACAACAGGCCGATTCAGTATATGTTGGTGATCACCATCACCAATCTCTACTGAATGGCCTGCTGAGAGTGTCTCTTTGTCGGTGCGTTTATGTAATTAGGATGCTCAAACCTTGAGCTTGAGGTATGAGGCAGGAGTGGATTGAAGCATTTCTGACGTTCGACCAGCTCAACTACCTTTATATCCGCGGAAACGTCTGAATCCTTGTACTCGTCGTGGGCCGAACGAAGTATTACAGACTGGACAATAAACCTCACCACCCTCCTCGATTCCTACGCAGGCATCTCCTAAGAAGAATCTACATGCGCGGAACCGTCTGCAGGATGGAATGCCGTAAGTGAACTCAACTTGCTGCTGGATCTTTTCTCAAGGGGACTGCAAATTTGGTGCGCACAAAACGTTCATCTCCGCACATTGCCTTCTCGTATACTCTGTTTTAATACTTAATAGTAACAAAGCAAACCTGCATGAAGCTGCCGCAACTGCAAATCCAGGTGCTACAATACTTGGGCAGAAATTTCCAAAAAAAAAAATATCGTTATGCGGGCTCCAGTGAAAGAGTTGGATCCTGACGTCGTGAACAGAGGTAATGGTCGATTAATGATGAGCAGTCAATGACACAGCGAGTCCAATTGTGACCTACGGAAGCATTCATCACGATAAGTTGTAGATTGGATGAAGCGGTCGAAAAGCACATTAATCATGGAAGACTACTGGTATCCACGATTTGCTATTGTTTCGGGGCTATTGGGTAAGTCAAGCCTCGGGTACCTGTCTTATCAAATGAGAAATATGGCATTGATCTGGGGATGTCAAAGGATGGCAGGGAAGCTCCCAAGTTAAAAGCTATGAAAATTGACATGTGCACGAGCTGACAGGCTTGAATTGGCCCTTGATCAACCCTGGATGTCTCGATCTAACCGTTTGTATGCATTGCAGGCTACTCCTCGAAAATCGAGCTCTGCGGCAACTGTCATTTCGTGGCGTTTGCTAGGTAAAACAATGCCATAATGATATCTTCGGGCACCAGGAAGGTCTTACTCACAAACAACTTATGGACTTCAGCATGACTGGAAGATGGTGGGGGACATGGATAGGCGGAGAGAGGAGGAGGAGGAAAGATATTGTAATCAATACATCTATGTTAATCGCAGGCCGCCAATCGGCTATAGTTCGTGCTATACTTACATCCCCCCATACCACTACAATATTAATATCTCCCGAGGGCATCGCGTCTTAACTTGTAGCGGTATGCAAATACAGAAATTCTCTTTCGGTCTTAGACTTGAAAGTTTGAAGTTTGAAGATGCCATATGATAGCTATACCCCAGATCTAGGCAGTCTGACTATCTAGGAAAGTCTTGGGCGTGTCGTGGAGTGACAGAACGTATGTAGATGGCCTAGGGCTTCAGTCAAGGCCGGGCCGGGGCACCCTTTTCGTGAGCTAACGCGTATTCGGCAGACTACATCTCCGAGCTTACTAGTAGTAGTACGGCCCAGCTTATTCTTCAATGTAGTACCGGCAGTTCTTGGACAGAAATTGAAAATGAAGAGCTTTTCAGCATTATCTCTCGAGTTAGATGACTTGGTCGATGCGACCGGAGGCCTGCGGAATGCTTTACCAATTATTGATTAATGCTGTGCCAACAGGTGACGAAAGCTGGCTTGGAAAGGGATAGATCAAATTCTCTATAGTGCGGCATATGTAACGTTCCCTGCCTTCATGGACACTAGCGCGCTGCACTGCGCTTGCTCCTGCCAGTGAGAGCGGGAAAATGTAGTAATGGCGTTTCAGCATCTGCTCGAACATAGACAAACCCGTGTCTTTCGGGTTCAATAATATGCCGAGAAGGAAGGATCAAATATGCGCGTTTTTTTTCCTGTCAGTGGAAGTCACTCACCAGTGCACCATGTCTTGTGTCAATCCATGGCTGTCCTGTCCAGCGCTGCGCGCAGTAAATATTCGCACGGTGGTCGTATATAAGGTTGCCTTTATACTTATCCGATAGTGAAAGGTGTTTAGGTGGTTACAACAATTCACTAACTTGAGCTTGAACGGTTTTTATCATGTCTTTCCTTGACAAAGTCTTAGACTACGCAGAGCGACTCCCAGAGGGCATTGAAAGGACAAGAGATCAGATCATTGGTACGTTGAAATTACTCCTGAGGCCCAACCCTCATGATCATTATTACCCCAGGAATCATCAATCCTGATAGTGAGCACGACACGCGCATCATTTGGTTTTCACCGTATCTTATTTGGCTGGTCAGGACGTCACGATAAACCAGAGGAGAAACTAGACGATGAGATTCGAGCCCAGATCAATGCCAGTCATCGTTTTGATAGCTTCGCGGATCAGAGGTTGGACAATTCTATCAAATGGTATGTTTTCATCCATATGGCCAATTCGGATGTTCAGATACTTTTCAGGCATATTGATGGTCATGACTATATGTATGCATTGTCTGAGATACTCGACAGTGCAAAAGAATGTATCTTTATATTGGTATGTATCTTCAAGACTATTGCCATTGCTAGCTCGAGACCAATGCGCTGTCACAGGACTGGTGGCTCACACCCGAGTTATACCTTCGGTCAGTATTTGATTGACGGTTGTGGCGCGTGAATACCAGCTGAAGGTGTTTATGCCCAGACGACCACCCGCAGATCATCCGGAATGGAGACTCGACCGATTGCTTCAACGCAAGGCTCGACAAGGAGTAAGAATATATGTTGTTGTCTATAAAGAGGTACCGTTTTATCGAGGGTCATTCAATCCTTATTAAGCGCTTGCGCACAATTCAGGTCACTCAAACCATGTCCATGAACTCGAAGCACACAAAGGTCTGCATTTTTTCTTTTCGCGTTTACTCTTGAGGATATTTATTCTAAGTCATGCAGGCCGCGTTAGAGGCCTTACACCCCAACATCGCTTGTATGCGACACCCTGACCACATTGGAAGTAAAGGTAAGAACAAGTTGTGATCGACAACACATATACATAACCTTGAGTCGCAGATACCGTAGAATTCTGGTCTCACCACGAGAAGGTATGCACATTACCTTCTGTTTACTGTGAACCTCATACTTATTTCCAACAGCTTGTGGTTGTCGACAACCACCGTGGATGTGTTGGAGGACTTGACATTTGCTTTGGTCGCTGGGATACACACAATCACCCTCTTGCAGATGTACACCCGACAGATTGGTCACGCACTCTCTTTCCTGGACAGGATTATAACAACGCCCGTGTCCCTTGACTTTCAGAATGTTGACAATTATGTTAGCAATGCTGTTTCGATCATGGAAACACCCAGAATGCCATGGCATGATGTAAGTTTCAAGTCATTTTCAGCCCCTATACCACATTGTGTGACCCTTATTTGATATATCAGGTTCATATGACGATATGTGGTTCTGTTTGTTTAGATCTTTCTCAGCATTTCATTGAGAGATGGAACGAGGTGAAACGTAGGAAGGTACGTGGTCAAATGGTCTGATAGACGCTTAAAGTCTGATGTCAATACCACGTTCTCAAAGTACCGTAATGACGAGTAAGTCCAACATTTCAAACGAAATATACAATCTTACCACTCACTCCACAGCCGATTTGACTGGCTTGCACTTCCTCATAACGTGGCGCTTTCTCCAAACGAAGCTGTCGTCCGTACGTGGATGGTTGCTAGTAACCCTATTTGATACTAATCATTCAGGCCATCCCCATCGTGAGAAAATGGCATCAGATGGGTCGTCGTTTCAGAACACGCTTCCACCTCGAACAAGATGACGAAGTTGAGCCGCCTTATACTCCTCCCCCGCACGGAGCTTGCCGCGTGCAGGCCGTGCGGAGTGTTTGCGACTGGAGTCAGGGTGTGCTTACCGAACACAGCATTCAAAATGCTTGTACGTCCTCCCCATGCACAAGCTGCATGCTTTCTCTGAAACTTTGGTACAGACATTCAATTGATCAACGAGGCTAATCATTTCATCTATATTGGTAAGTTCTGATGCCTACTGGTTTATCCCGATGAAATATTTACGTTTGTGATTGATCTAAAGAAAAACCAATTCTTGTGAGTACGGAAGCAATGTACACGACCCTGTGATCTGATCCCCTTTGCTATATTTAGCATCTCCAACACACGCGAAGAAGGCCCTGTGAAGAACCAAATAGCAAAGGCACTTGTCGAGCGGATCATTAAAGCAGCCAAGGATGATCGAAAGTTCAAGGTCTGTGATGTCCTTTTCTGCTATTCGCTTGACCGTTGAGGGATAAAACTAGGTGATCGTTGGTTATACCCGAGCTCCCTGGCTTCGCCGGAGATGTCAAGAATGATAGTGCTCTGAAGATCATCATGCAGCACAGTACCGTACGATGAATCGTGGCGGTCATAGTATTAACGAAGAGATCCGAAAGCTGGTTTTGAGCCGTAAGTTATGGTCGTTGCGACGGTTATTTTTTTTGTTAACAATCGTTTTATCGGATATTAGGATGGACTACAT
Source organism: Suillus discolor (assembly GCF_016758755.1). Lineage (NCBI taxonomy): Eukaryota > Fungi > Basidiomycota > Agaricomycetes > Boletales > Suillaceae > Suillus > Suillus discolor. The sequence goes on from NW_024541283.1 coordinate 111,138, forward strand.
TCGTTTCTACCACTTACGTTCCTATGACAGGATCAATGCTCCGCAGAGTAAGATATCTCTTTGATGATACTGCAGGTTATTCTCAACCGTGGCCATAACAGAAACGTTGATATCCCAAATGGAGGCAAACTCGGGGGTCTCATTCTACGAAGCCCAGGTCGCTCTTGCGCGGTCAATGGGAAGGTCCCCGCACCACTACGGGCGACGCTCCCAAGGAAATGTTATTCAAAGTACCTCAGCCTGCGCAGGAAGGAATGGTTTTGAGCGAGACCAAGATGAAGCCGGTGAAGGTATCTCTACCGGCCTCGTACGATGAAGCGTAGTGAACATTGTCAGGACATTCGAGAAAGGTTCAGATGACATCAGAGGCGACGAAGGATGTATCCGATACCGTATCGCAGCACAGACTGCTGGACCGAACACGCTGAGTGATGAGATTTGGTATGGTTCTGAGGCAGAGGAACGGGATGCGTATGTCTATTGTTGCATCTCACTGGTGCATACAGCTAATTTCATCGAAAAGATACGTATCGGAGCTTCTCTATATTCACACAAAGGTTATGATCGTGGACGATAGACGCGTCATCGTAAGTACTTCCAGAATTGGCCTGTATTTTTGGTGATTGACGATCCGGGCTAGTTGGGTTCTGCGAATTTGAATGACAGAAGTCAAAAGGTAAGTCGACTACTACTGAGCAGGTAATCTGACAACCCTCGACTTCTAGGGAGATGGCGATTCTGAAATCGCGCTTGTTGTCGAAGACGGTGACATGGTACGCTCGACGATGGACGGACATCCATACATGGCCGCACGCTTTGCTACTACTCTAGCGTCGCAAGCTCTTCCGAGGTGAGGATCACGCAAGACTTACTCGAATGTTGGTTCACTTATACACACAGAGCACCTTGGCCTTATCGAGCCTCAGAACGTCTTGCATTCCACTGAGAAGGTCACCTCGTTCATGCGATGTGCACCAGAGCCTAACGACAACGAGATCGGGATGCGGAAGACACTGCCGTAGCGGATCCGCTTGCAGACAGTACCCTGGAACTATGGAATCATACAGCAAGAGTAAATCGCGAGATTTTCACGGAGGTCTTCCGCCCTGTGCCCACCAACCTTGTTCGTTCCTGGTCTGCGTACGAGGCAAGCAATGATGCCTATGAGTTTCATCGGAACATGTCTGACGGTTACTATGCAGAGCTATTTGCCAAAGGTTAAGACTGGTCACGTTGTACCAGGAATACCGCTGCAACGTATCAAGGAACGCCTTTCTCAGGTCAGGGGTTCATTGGTCGAGTGCCCTCTGGTGGGTCCAGATGTTCTATGGGAGATTAGCGCTGACATGTCACCCCAGGATTTCTTGATCGATGACAAGGAGTTCGTTGAGGGTGTGGACTGGCTAGGATTGAATCCGACTCTTCCGATTTACATATGATCAAAGTGTCATCATAGGACTTGTATACTGTTATCTATGATTATGTATGGTTGTGAAGTTCTGAGTTCTGGACTATTCAAGTATACCATTTCAAACATCAAAACCGCGGCGAAGTGCATGGATGAACGCATGCGCTGGTCAGGAGGACACGGGAGAACATGAGGCTTTAATTTCAATGAATCGTGGGCAAGATTAATGCCCGAATCGCTTGAAGAGTTCAAGCTCCACTTGTGAAGAAGACTAAAGCAGCATATTCAAAATAAGGGTTGCTGTGGCAGAATTCGCCGCAGAACGGGGATAATAATAAGATCACAACAACTGGAATAGTCTCAGAAGCGCTTCCGACTCCATTGTGTTTCCCTTCCCAATTGACCCTTACTTTTCGCCGTCACTGCTCGTCGTACTCAACGATGAGTACAATGTCTGACTCTCAGCGGCAGAGTCTTTCACATCCATTTATTTCTCATCTCATCGCTCTCCTGTCAACTTATGAACTATGTCCTATGTCAACACCATCTCCACAATATAACGGGCCTGCAGATTGGCAAACAGACACCATCCTTCGCTCTCTAGGGGCGGTTTGCACGTAGAATGTACACTGCGGAAGAGACCCTGGCTTCAATCAAAGCTTCTGAGTGTTGGCAAACAAATGGGCCAGAGACAAAGAAAAGACGCAGTGTAGGCGACACTCCCATGTCCTCATCTTCATCTTCTCAGAAAGAGACCAACCCATCTTCTTCCCTCATGCAGTCCAGCACCAATGCCAATGCTTTTGCTATGTCTTCCAGTTCACCAGGATCAACTTCTTGTTTTCAGAACAACTCCTCAAACCTCACGCCTACTATAGAATCAGTTGATGTCGACATGCAGGACGCCGATAGCACGAATGCTGTAGCCAATAGCGATCGCACACCAGTCGCCAAACCACACTCCGCTCGTGCAGGTTCGATGTCCTTATCACTCGACGGACTTCCAAGTCATATTGATGCCGCGACACTCCTTCGGTCATTCTCAAACGGAAGCTCAAGCTCGGCACCTCCCACATCGCACATCGAACACATGGCCTGCCCAACGTGCGGGAAGGCTATCACCGACACTTTGATGATGAGCCGAATTAATAGCAGCAGCTTTGATGGCTCCCCCAACGGATCTCCTCTCGTCGTCCCCCCTGGTCCTCTTGCTGCTGCGGCATTCGAAAGCGGCATGAGCGCCGTCGAAGAACTAAGATTACTCAAGGCTCAGGTTCAAGATGTCGCTCGTGTTTGCAATGCTGTGGCCAGAGGTGACTTGTCCCAGAAAATTACGGTTCCTGTGCAGGGTGTGGTCATGGTTCAATTGAAGGACGTCATAAACACTATGGTACTCATCCAGAATCTTATCTCAGGATCTTACTCATGCATATCATCGTCAGGTCGACAAATTGGGACAATTTGCCAAAGAAGTCACTCGTGTCAGTCAAGAAGTCGGTACAGAAGGGTAAAGTGACCGCTAACCCAGATCTTAAACGATTTGCTCAGTCTTCCGTAGTAAACTCGGTGGACAAGCTCTCGTGTTGGATGTCGAAGGTACTTGGCGGGAATTGACTGGCGTCGTCAATAAACTAGCTGCCAATTTGACCAGTCAAGTCCGAAGCATCGCCAAGGTCACTAAAGCTGTCGCGCAGGGGGATTTGTCGAAACAGATTGATGTCGATGCTCGTGGCGAAATCCTCGATTTGAAAAATACCGTAAACGGAATGGTTATCCAGCTCCGTGCATTAGCCGCCGAAGTCACCCGAGTCACGTTAGAAGTCGGCTCTCAAGGCAAGTTGGGCGGTCAAGCGCACGTACCAGATGTTCAAGGTGTTTGGTTCGAGTTGGTTCGCAATGTATGCCCCTTATTGTGTCTTATCGGCAGTGGCCTAATCTGCGTCTTAAGGTTAATCGGATGTGTTCAAAGCTTGACGGACCAAGTGCGGTCTATTGCCAATGTCACAACAGCTGTTGCTAGGGGGGACTTGACACAGAAGATTGAGATCCAGGTCGAAGGCGAGATGTCAACATTGAAGGGCACTGTCAACTCCATGGTGGACCAGCTAAGCGCCTTCGCATCCGAAGTCACTCGTGTCGCGCTGGAAGTCGGTACGCAAGGTATATTGGGTGGTCAGGCTCGCGTAGAAGGTGTGCAGGGTACCTGGGCTGACTTGACACGCAATGTGAACGTGAGTTATATGAACAGTGTTCTGGTCTCGTCAGTGTTACTGATATGCCGTGGCACAGAAAATGGCTAGCAATCTGACTGACCAAGTACGATCGATCTCGGAGGTCACAAAAGCTGTCGCCTTGGGCGATCTAAGCAAAGTCGTCAACGTCGATGTGCAGGGAGAAATGCTAGATTTGAAGATGACTGTCAATTCTATGGTTGCCCAATTGTCTACGCTTGCCAATGAAGTTACTCGTGTGTCTTTGGAAGTCGGTACGGAAGGTATCTTGGGTGGGCAAGCGTATGTTCCCGACGTGCAGGGCATGTGGAAGGTAGGATGTGACGATGCGAAATGACATCATTTCTGACGTTCGCTACAGGTTCTTACAGATAACGTCAACCTCATGGCCATGAATTTGACCAACCAGGTGCGGTCGATCGCAGAAGTGACAAAGGCTGTTGCTGGTGGTGACTTGACGAAGAAGATCGAGGTCGACGTGCGCGGCGAGATCAAGGAGTTGAAGGAGACTGTCAACGGCATGACCGAGAGCTTGAGTCTCTTCGCCGATGAAGTCACCCGTGTCGCAAGAGAAGTCGGCACGGAGGGACGATTGGGAGGTCAGGCTCGTGTAACTAACGTCGGCGGTACATGGAAGGTGAGTACGTTGCACAGACCTGTGAATCAATACTTATCTCAAGTAGGACTTGACGGACAACGTGAACGTCATGGCTGCTAACGTAGGTCCATTCCATCTTTTACGCCCCTAACGCTGATTGTTCGGCATTCTAGTTGACCTTACAAGTCCGAACCATTGCTGTCGCGACCGTGAGTGTTGTTCACCGCGACCCAGTCCTTATGTTGAGTTTGTCATCAGACTGCTGTCGCTCGCGGAGACTTAACTCAACAAATCACTGGTGTCTCTGTATCCGGAGAGATGCTAAGCTTAGTCAACACTATCAACGACATGATTGCTCAATTGGCAATCTTCGCCAAGGAAGTCAAGAAGGTCGCATTCGAAGTCGGTACAGAGGGTAAATTGGGTGTCCAGGCTGAGGTGGGCAACGTCCAGGGTATCTGGCAAGAAATCACGTAAGTAAGGAACATGATCCGCGGAAATGGGTGTTGACATCGTTGTAGGATGTCCGTCAACACTATGGCCGGTAACCTGACCACGCAAGTGCGTGGTTTTGCCCAGATCTCGGCAGCTGCTATGGACGGAGATTTCACTCGTTTCATCACTGTTGAGGCCAGCGGAGAGATGGACTCTTTGAAAACACAGATCAATCAGATGGTATTCAATCTACGTGACAGCATCCAGAAAAATACCGCTGCGAGGGAGGCAGCTGAGCTGGCGAACAGGAGTAAATCTGAATTCTTAGCGAACATGTCGCACGAAATCAGGTAACGCTGTTCTTACTTCTCATCTCGACATTCTGTGCTCAATGTCTCATAGGACGCCCATGAACGGAATTATTGGCATGACGGAGCTTACTCTTGACTCTGATTTGAACCGATCGCAACGAGAGAGTTTACTCTTAGTGCACTCATTGGCTCGCTCGCTGCTCCTCATTATCGATGATATATTGGATATTTCGAAGAGTGAGAGTTTTTTTTCCCGATATCAATGCGTTAATCTGATTACATATTCTACAGTCGAGGCTGGTCGAATGACTATGGAAGCTGTCTCGTACTCCCTTCGTCAAACAGTTTTCGGCATACTCAAGACCCTTGTCGTCCGCGCCTCTCAAAACAACCTCGATCTTACATATGATGTCGACCCTGACATTCCTGATCAACTTATCGGCGACTCGCTACGACTTCGTCAAGTTATTACGAACTTGGTGGGTAACGCTATCAAGTTTACACCGTCCAAGGTCTCCCGCAAAGGCCACGTTGCACTTAGCACAAGGCTTCTGGCGCTGGACGACTCGAGTGTGACACTAGAGTTCTGCGTCACCGATACGGGGATCGGCATTGCCAAAGACAAATTGAATCTCATTTTCGACACGTTCTGTCAGGCAGATGGTTCGACAACGAGAGTGGGTCTATATCTCCATTTGTCGCAAGTAGCTGATCATCCCATAGGAGTATGGGGGAACCGGTCTAGGCCTCTCCATCTCCAAGCGCCTCGTTAACCTCATGCAAGGCAACATGTGGGTCGAGAGCGAGGTCTCGAAGGGAAGCAAGTTCTTCTTCACGATCACATCGCAGATTTCCCAAAGCACGCTGGAGACCACACTACAAAAGATGCAACCATTCCACAGGCGTGCTATTTTGTTTGTTGACACCCTCAACGACACCACTGGGGTTGTCCAAAGGATCCAGGAGCTCGGGCTGAGGCCATATGTTATTCACGATGTCAGTGAGGTGGCTGATAAGGAACGCTGTCCGCATATTGACACTATCGTCGTGGACTCGTTGAGCATGGTACGTTATTTAGGTGCCATATAAGTTCATGCTTACCTCATGTCTTCATCATAGACCGAGAGTATCAGGGAATATGAGCATCTTCGCTATATTCCCATTGTATTATTGGCGCCTTCGATGCCACGTCTGAATCGTGAGTATGCGAGGATGTGCTCTGGTGATATGGGGTTGACAGTAGTAGTTAAATGGTGCTTGGACAACAGCATCAGCTCGCAGGTTACGACTCCAGTCACAGCTCAAGATCTTGCTTCCGCCCTTATTTCCGCTCTGGAGTCGAATACTGTTTCACCTGTCTCGGCACCAAATGATGTTGTCTTTGACATCCTGCTTGCCGAGGATAACATGGTTAACCAGAAACTAGCAGTCAAGATCCTGGAGAAGTATGGCCACACAGTCGAGATCGCAGAGAATGGAAGTCTAGCTGTCGAAGCTTTCAAAGCACGGGTACAAGTGAGCAAGCCATTTGACATTATCTTGGTGAGTCATTTTTTACTCGATAACTCACCCACAATAATAATATCTCCCCAAGATGGATGTATCCATGCCTTTCATGGGAGGAATGGAAGCTACTGAGCTCATCCGAGCGTATGAGATGCACAAAGGACTCCTTCGGATTCCTATCATCGCCCTCACTGCTCACGCTAGTACGTTACAATCTCGAGGGTTAGGGATGGGGTACTTGCTGATCTTCTTTTTCAGTGATCGGTGATCGCGAGCGATGCCTGCAGGCAGGTATGGACGACCACATCACCAGTATGTGCCTCATTTACCCATGCCTCCGAGTCTCACGGATACTTGTTTCGCAGAGCCTCTTCGTCGCGGAGATCTCTTGAATTCGATCAACAAGCTTGCAGGGGAGCGCGCACAATTAGCCACGCAGCATCACCTCCTCCACAGACCACCTGCCCTCATGGCACCATGACTGATGTTTTTTTGTGTCATTTCATTGTTTCAGGTTTTGTATACCCTTGTATGATGTGGATTCCAGTCGATGCTTCTACTGACGTTTACGGCTTTCCAACGCTACCCCTGTCAGATTAATCTGTACGATAGCATGTTCGTGGCACTCAGAATCATTGTGTAATCTCATATTCGAACACCATGTATTTGGATTGGTTCATTATATATGCAATTGTCTTTCTCTCAATGATTCTGTCTGTTTAGTGCAGTCTAGGTTTGATTCTTATTATTTGTGCCTTGTCGACCGAAACGTTGTAACTTACATAAAGGTACCGATACCCACTTTAGCCAAGAATGACGCAACAAACAAATATATCCAAACTTTGACCAGTCTCCTAAAGACTAAAGTGACACTAGATCTACTTTCAACGTTCAACGTTTAACGACGAAAGCATTCGGCAAGACTAGCATGAAGTTGCTTCATCTGATACATACATTAATCCCCTTCTCTCACCATCGTTCCACTGTTGCGGACAACTTGACGCCAACAGAACCTGCAGCATACATCTATCGGCTGCCAGTGGAACTTCTACAACGAGTCTTCCTATTCATCGTTAACGACACGTCAGCCTGTCCCATTATCAACACATCAGAATATTGCACCATTTCGCTCGATGTTGCCAGCCCTCCCCTAGTACTTGCCAGAGTGTGCCATTTTTGGCGAGTCGTTGCATATTCAACGCCAGGAGTCTGGTCGCGCATCCAGGTCGTGCTCCCTGAAAAAGCTAAACAGAAACCATTTCTTCCATATTTCATTCAGTGTTGGCTTGATCGCTCCGGTGGGCTTCCCCTCACCCTTATAATCATCGACAAACACTGGTTCGATGGCCGCCGCAAATACCGTCGGATACCAGCGGCGGCAGGCTCTCAACTTCTCGATATCCTCTTTTCTGAAAGCCAGCGTTGGCAAACGGTGGTTCTATCATCCGTTGAAGACTGGCATCCTGATTTCAACACACCTCAGTTGAGAACCTTGGAGTGCCATCATTCAAATATCAGGAGATTCAATGCACCAAAGCTTTCCCGCTTATACATTGATGGCACCTTTTCTTGGACCGTTCCAATCGGACAGCCCACCCTTACCGGTCGCCGCGCCCCCCTTACTTGCAAAGATCTACGTCACATCCATATTCCGGCCGCTTCTGCGGTTGCTATCTGCCACACTATAGCCAGTTTCCCTAATCTGGAGACCATTGTGGTTGATGAACTTAAATCCTGCGGTTATGTTCCTGCCCCTATAAATAATTTGGTGATGCTCAAATCGATGACCATCCCCCTCTGCTCCGTCTTGCCAGATAACTACCGGCAAGAGCTTATCAAAATATTCGCTGTACTTCATCTTCCCATGTTGCGGAAATTGACTCTGTTGGGGTCGCCGGAGAAACCACAAGTTGATTGGCTTTTGGCGATGCTAGGAGTTGCATCTTTCCAGGTGCCGGTGGTAGAATTTCACATACCGCAGAACATGGTTCCGTCTGCAACACCGCTGAACAACACTTATGTGGAAAATATTGTACCGTTGCTTTCATTTGTGGGAGAGGTTATTTTTTGTGGGTAAGTGTTCTGCCATCTCGCCTCACGCACTTCATCATGTGAACTATACAGTATCGGAATTAGCTACGACAAGGAAAACCAAAGGCGCATTTATCGACGTAATATACGTACATGAAGTAATAAAATCTGTCGTGTCGGATGCGAACATGTGGACCTGAGATTACTCGCCTACGTCTCGAGAGGCGCCCACGGGACAACTCATTTTTGTCGACTTATAGGACTGTCTATTTTAAAAACTTTCAAGTTCGAGGCAGTGTACAAGGGGTGTTTGAGCTACATATCACGCATCTGCCAGACTATGACATTTGATATAGAGATGACGGAAACCAGAGAACAAACAGGTACGCATTGCAAACCTTGTATTCAATTTGTCTTACTTCGGACGACCCTCTTCGAGGCTAATTCTTCCTGTTTCAGCGATACCAACGAGCAACCGTGCCCGGGCCATAGCGGCGAATAATTTTACTAGTTAAATTGTTCGATAACAGTAGGTGTACTTATGCAGTGTTAAGAAAGGAGGGTGTGGTTATGCTGATCATCTGTCAAAGAAAGGTCCGCCCTAAAAGACTAAGGTTGGCACTCATGTTCAGAGTATGATAATACCGCAAGCAATGGAAACGATCAGGCCAAGTGCCCCAATAGCTGTCTTTATGCTCACAGCATCACCTGTCTTGGTGGTGAAAGGGCTACTGCCACTACTACTACTACCAGTAGCAGTAGAGCTCTTCGCAGCAGATGTCGAAGTAGAAGTCTGTCCACTGGGAAGCTGTAAATGTGAAACACTGTCAGGGCACCATAAAATCGAACCCGTGAAACCATCAACGAACAGTAAGAGATCCACCACAAGCTTCGTTCCAGCTGTCGATGGCGGAATCAGCGTCTGTCGAGGCAGATGGTTCGGCCGTAACAAGGCAATCCATGCATGTTTGAAGCTGGGTTCCGATGGTCGACACGCAAATGCAAGATAGACTGTTGTCGCAGTCCTGGGGTACGTCTAAGCAATGTCAAAAGCTCGAGTTATTTGGCGTGCTCACACTTATCGTATTGATGACTTGGCACGTGCTTTGGCATTGAGAAGGGAGGTCGCTCGTATTTACCTGACGGACGGCGAGGGCGTTGGGATGGACATTGCGCGCGACAGGAGGGGCTGGACGCGAAAGAGACGTGTTAGTTGACCAATAGATATCAGTGGGTCGAGATTTACCTTGCGCGACAGTGACAAGAGCCTGCCAGAGGAGGGGGGTAATCTGGACCATTGGTATCAAGCCGTGATACTGACAGCTTCGTACAGAAGAAAAAAGGATGGTCCAGGAACAACGAACGTGAGGTGTCTTTTAGCAAATTTCGGGAGCTGAGATGAACCAATGTCAACGTTCCCGTCTGTGATCAGACAGCGGTATCCAGGACAAGTGCGAGAGCCTAGAGGCTAGAGGTCGAGTACGAAGTCGCCCTTTCAGGAAGAGGGTCACGACCGATGACTCCCTGCACTGCCAACTTAACAAAATTTATCAGCTGGTGATTGATTGACCCTGGTGTAAATTTGCGTTGTTGTGTGCCTTAGAGCTCTTGTTCAACTCGAAGCTTCAAAGGCTTCATGTGTAGCTATAGCGGGAGCCTAGTTGCGGCAGTGTAAGACTCAAAGGGTGAATTTGGCATCTTTTTCGGTCATTGACTCGGTACTCATCGGATTGTGGTTGGCCATGTCCAGTCGATGCAAGTCGGATAGTATAAATCATACGAAGCGGTCACCGGCAATGATTGACAGGAGACTCAGGACCAGGTACTACCAGTAATTGCCATTATTTGTACGGTAGTACTGTCGGCTAACGCCGTGTGAGGCGGATGATATTTATGTAGCGCTCGGCGGGCGCTAGTTCCCGTTGATCGCCCCGTTCTTCGTAACGTTTGTCTTGACAATATCATGGTATACCGTGACTATACCCAGCAGGGTGATTTCGATATTTTATGGCGAACCGTGGTTTGATCAGAGTGTAAGTATGCTCATGAGTTATATCATTCATTTGATCGGCAGGTGATCATCGGCAACCGGAAAGCGTTTTCCATGCATTAAATGACAGACGGCATGTCTATTTTCCACAGAACCCTCTCCCACTACTTAATAGTACTTGTTGGGGACAGTTACACGCTCCCATAATGCGAACGCCTGGCATCAACTTTTAGCAAGCAAACATTGTGCAACCAAATTTTTGATAGCATGAAACTGATCGGCGCCAGTGACCGGTTATCACGTTAGGAACTGGACTGACCTGGACCACGCGGAGCCGGAGCATCGTGAGTATAAACCTCCAGGTTGCGAAGGCTTGCGCACTCGACCAAAGAGCTAATTCTTATCCAAAGCACACGCGGTGGCCTGGCTAATACTATAATAGGTCTTCCAATAATATTCCGCATTCGTCAGCAATCTCGTTATCATGGCCGCTGTGCGACCTCTGTCCGATGCTCCCAATCACCCATGTCTGCCGGGATTAACGTTACCGAGGAGCAGCCTTTGCTGTCCAACTCCAAGCAGTCAAGTTATCATGATAACCCCCCAGACAGCTCAAGTCGCACTCAGGACGAAGAGGCACTTCCCTTGACAGACGAAACGAGTGACTCATTGAAAGAGCCGTGGACCGGGAAGCGAATAACTGTCTATGGTGTTCTGACATTGTTAGGAGTGTTTATATTGGCCACATTCATCAAAGGCTTCATTGACGCTGATGATGTGAATGTAAGTCGTGGTCTGCTTGTATAATATCTATTTTCTTCCTCATGTTCGTCGTTGCTAGTTTGACTTTGGAAAAGCGTTCAAGAGTGCGCTAGGAGGAGGGTTAAGTGGTGCTGCAGGTAAGCAAATCCATTCATTGGAACATCTATGTCACAATTTTGATGTCATGGCAGCCATGGTGTTGCAGGTTTTGGCGCTCATGGTATGATGCTCATACCGAATATCTCCGATTTCCGCTGAAAATCATGTAGCCTCTGCGCACCATCATGAATTACCAATACAGATACGGCACAACAACGACGCAGGCTACCAAGATTTTATACGCTGATGGCGGTTGGACACGGTATTACCAAGGCCTCACTGCAGCTCTGGTTCAAGGGCCAGTATCCCGTTTTGGCGACACCGCTGCCAATGTAGGCATTCTCGCCCTCCTTCAAAGTAATTCATACATGAAGACCCTGCCGACGTTTGTAAAAACATTGTTCGCAAGTGTTGCTGCGGCTTGTTTCCGCATGACATTGACCCCAGTTGACACGATCAAGACGACTATGCAGACGCAGGGTAAGGAAGGCATCGCATTACTGAGGGCCAGGGTATATCTTCACATATATAGTATCTGCTTGTCCTGATGTTCTCTTAGGTTAAGAAGTATGGTATTGGCAGCTTGTGGTATGGTGCTCTCGCGACTGCCGCTGCTACATTTGTCGGTCACTACCCAGTAAGCGCTTAAATCTGGGACATACATTCTTTACTGATTCTTTACCCAGTGGTTCGGGACGTACAACTATCTCAACGCGGTCCTCCCACTTCCAACGACTATACTGCAGAAACTCCTTCGTTCTGCTATAATCGGCTTTGCAGCTTCCATCACCTCTGATACCGTCTCTAACTCTCTTCGCGTGCTGAAGACCTACCGACAAGTCAATGCTACACCAATTGGATATGCCGATGCTGCCCGCGCCGTCATCGCAGCAGACGGCCTCAAGGGTCTGTTCGGACGGGGACTCAAAACCCGTATCTTGGCCAACGGCCTCCAAGGAATCATGTTTTCAGTGCTGTGGAAGTTATTTTTGGATATGTGAGTTATTCGTGCGCATGTCTTTATGATCTGGTCCTGAGTATTCCCATCATGTCCAGGTGGAATGACAAGACGAATTAGATACGTTCGGGTGTAATGCATATAAGGAAGGGCTTGTACATCACTGTTACCCTGAATACCAGGTCACTCCGTTACCTTCTCATTGTTCTTGATCCTGCCAAGAGTTTGGTCTTGTGATATCGTGATACATAGAACATATCTCACTCTTGGATTCCAAAGGAATGTATGTATGATATTGACATTTGTCTTGTACATCACAAGAGACAGCTTGACTCGTTCGGAACTGATCGATGATCATGAACCATCGTTGTGTTGTGTTTGTTTGAACAGATCCACGGCGCGACGAGTAAACTTTTATCAGAATGCTCTCACTCGTGGTATACCATCTGAGTTTTGGACGCCTGTCACAGAAGCACATGATGATGCAGAGCCTTACTGGCTCTCACATCCTTTTAATTCCTCGGGATTGGTGAACCATATATTACTACAGATGTGCACTCAGTCGAATGTGCAATGCAAGTCTGTCCAGCTTATATTTGAGCAAACAGGAAAGTATTCCAAGTGGGACCCACCCTGGGAGATTCTAGTATGTCTGATCAATGGCTCACATCATCTTTAGTTGTATGTTGACATTGAGCAGATTAGGTCATCTAGACACCTTATATCAGTATCCCTCAGTCTGATATGATGGACTGAGATTGCTCTGTATCTAGACACCTTATATCAGTATCGTAAGCATGTATGTGAGTGATCTTGTTACGACCAGGGTTATCTGAATGGCATGAGCACGAATGTGCTGCCACATGTCGAGGATGTCTTACAAGTCAGCAAATGCCGACAGGTCTCTCCGTCTACCTCAGTAAGGTTTAAGGGCCTCATTGAGATGAAGGGCTAGCAAGAATATGACTAAGGCACGGGGAGCGACTTAGAAGTGCAGATCAAGGGTTGAGGATCAAGGAAAGCGAGTTGATTAGACAAGCTAGATCTAGGGAAGACCTGGTAGAATAAAGTAAAGAACTAATACAATGTCCTGTCTACTTATATACGCTGTACATAAGTGTTCAAGCTCAGTTCGTATCTGGGGGATCTATGCTAGTCATGGCGAGTCAGAGATAAGTGTACATGAGTCGAGCCATGAGGATCAGATAAGATGCATGAGGCTTAACCTCTAATCAAGCATGAGGCACCATGCTGCGCTTGAGTCATATATAGGCGCCATACGATGCTCTAGTCATAGATACGGTGCCATGTGTCTAACATGCGCCGGTCTAGGTGTCCATGAGGCGAACAGCCCCTGGAGATCAGGTACAAGGCCATCTAGGCCTACCATGACTCACAGTGAGTCATAGCAGTTCCAGACCACTGTCGTTCTAGGTTCTAGCAGTGTTCTGCTGTGTCGGTCATTCCAGCAGAGAGGGGCTCTGCCAATGTTACAGTTGACTGTAACAGATCTAGGTATGGCGTGATGAACACAAGAGACTTACCCTCAGTCTGATATGATGGACTGAGGGAAGAGAGAGACAATGGAAATAGAACATATATACTAAGTACACCCATTCCAAAACTCATACTCCGACAGTGGTCACATTGTTCACGTGCTCATAGCACCAATACATATGGAAGAATCAACAAAGCCACAGGCAATTTTTTACCCAAAGACTCTATCAACTCCAATGAGTTCCAGCCACTTTTCTGTCTTGCAGGTATTGAACCTGAGTCTGATGAACATCTAAAGACTGTCTGGAAGAGTCTGAATTTACTACATGGTCAAACAATTTAAATTGAATACTGAATCTCATGCATGAGTCAACAATAGTGATGTGCAAGGCCCGGCTCGGCTCAAAAGCTGGGGCTATGGCTTGGCTTGATAGGGCTCAGGCTCCTTCAGATTGCAGGCCAGGCCCTCCCCAACAGCTCAGGCTTGGTCAGGCTTGGCTTAGGGCTCAGGCCTTGGCTTCATATTACAATAGTGCTACAACATGTCTAATGATTGAACAAATACATCTTCATCATCGGAATCTCGCTGCACTTCTTCATCATCCAATTCTTCACCCAATACATCCAGTAAGTCACCCATCTGAGGCTCAGGCTGGTCCAAGTCTCTGTCACCCTCAGTGATGATGGAAGGATCCTCACAAAACAATAACCCTCATTTGATCATACATTTGAGGCACTGAAGTGCCTCAACAATATCAGGTTTCAGACAGTTACATTGCTTACTGATCGTGATTCCTGCTGATGAGAAAGCTCGCTCACTCGATACAGAGGTTGCCATTACAGAAAGGAAGTCGCAGGCAAGTGAAGCCCACATGGGGTAGTGTGGGGAGTTGATACCCCACCATTGAACAATGGACATCCCTCCGAGATGGTCCTTCGAGTTCAAGTATGCGTGAAAGTTGTGCAACCACAGCTTCAATGGATCTACCGAGTCAAAAAGACAAGCTGAAGATGTGCGAGACAGAGTTGGTGGATCCTGGTATGGTGTGTCAAGTGCATCTTCATCACCATCAGAAAGCTCATTCAGCAAAACATCCAATCTGTGGTTGCCGGTGCTGGTGCAAAGCTCCGTAGATGCTGAGGACTTCCCTGCATCATCACCATGCATCTCAAGATAGGACTCCTTATACTGCAAGAAGAACATCAACAACAGTTTATAAGTGAGATATAGACAAACGAACCATTGCTTTAGCATTCTCAAGCACCTCGTGCAGTAAATCATTCCCCCAATGACGACGGATATGAGCAGCCTTTTGTGTTGGGTCCAGAACTAAGATACTCAAATAAGTTGGTGTAGAAGTAAATCGGATGCGAGCACACTCACGCATAGCCATGATGTGGGCATCTGAACTGGCAGACTTCATGTAATAATCTGAAATTTTATCAACGGCGGCATCCAACGCTTGATGAAAATCGATATATTTGATCCATGCTGAATGAGATGACCAGGCACTGTGTAATGCTTTGAGTGCTGGCAGTGCCAGGTGCAGTGTTGGACCCTCCTCAGAGGAGAACGAATGCTGTGCTAACTCTGCGAACTATCATGCACGATTAGTACACCAATGGCCCACAAATAACATGAAAAATACACCAAGAATCAAGAGAAGTTTTTGGACTTGAGACCATTCATCTTCAGACAGCTCTAAGCTGGCAATCTTTTTGCATCTCAAAGCATCTCTGTCTTGCAATGTGAGTCGGCCAACAAAGTAATTAACATCCTAGCAAAATGAAATGTAAGCAAGGAGACAACAATGAAGTCTCATTACATACCTCACACATTTTGTATGCACGTCGGAGCATGACAAAGGTCGAGGACCATCGTACTTTCATATCTAGAAGAAGCTGGTGTGGATTAGCTGTAGGAACATGACCATCCTTGTCACGAAGTTGAATATTGCAGAAAAGTTCTTTCTGGGAGGCAGAAGAATGTTCCTATATGAAGATGAGCCACATGGATCCAAAAGTCATCAAAGACAAACCTTAACAGCAATAGAGCATACAAGCCCAACCTCATCATGCTGCCCATGGCATAACACAACAAGATCATTGTCGGGCTTCATTGCATTGACATGCTTAGATTTGCTGTGTGTTGAGAGCAGGGCTTGTGTTGTGAGATTAATAATATGCGCGAGGCACCTCAGCCGCCGTTTTTTAGGGTCAAACTTTTTCTTTGTCTTGTCTTCAATATGTTTGCTGAAATGTTCCATCATGGTGTCATTATTGGCCGTGTTGTTGCACATAACATAACTAATCTAACAAATGGCAATGTTAGTTGCATGAATCGCACAACAGCAAAATTGAACCAACCTTGTGAGCAATACCAGCACGTTTCACGACCTTGAAAAGTGCTTGACCAAGCTGTTTACCATTGTGTGCATGGTTCAATCAAGTGAAGCTGAGAAGTGCACTTTTGACCTTCCAAACACCAAGACTTTGTTCTTCGATCCAATGGCCTGTCACTGCGAAGTAGCCATCGGTGTTGGAGGCCAGCCATCCATCACAGGTGACATTGACACAGCCTTTGACAGCCTCACTCTAAAACATACAGTGAGACCCAGAGAACTTGAGTAAAAGTAAACATACCAGTAGTCTCTTGTGAAGGTTTGTGAGATTTTGTTTAAACAAGTCAATTATTGCACACCGTGTCTGTCTGTGGTCGGGTAGGATGACAAGAGAACAGTGCGTCGATATCACAACTGTGTTGCTCTCGTCGAGGCTTGGACGGTTCATCGATACTCATGACTTTGATATTGGTAAGAAAGCCTTCCGCATCGACTGAATCAGCATTAGGTAGGGGTACTACAATCATTTGTTAGTGAGTTAGCATGATAAGAGGATAACATAAACGTACCTTTCTTTTGCCGTTTTTTCAGTGGTTTCATTGACATGAGGGGGTCTTTGTCTTTGTCTTTGTCCTTGTCCTTGTCAGAAGCAGGAGGCTGTGCAAGGTCGATGTCCTTGGCATCAGGACTTTGTGCATCCTGTTTTCATCCTGTAGGAATTGGGTTGCAGTTAGTAAAGCACATAAAACTAAAGAAAACTTACCTTTGATGAGCTGTTTTTTGGTATGGGGGCTCACCAGCTGGATTGTGTTATTGTTGGCTCCATCTAAGTCAGTAGGGTCCAAGACAACAGCGGTGTGGTTTGCAATATGAGCTATTCGGTGGGAAAGAAGCTCTTGATCAGCGGCATTGTCTGTACTAATCACCTTTGCTGATGGCACAGCAACCCATTTAGGATGTGGCACAGGTGCTTCCTCAGTATCTGAGTTGATACGCAGCACCATTGGGAAATAAGGTTAGTTAGGTGATTAGCAAAAAGGAAGGGTGATCCAGTAGTATGGACCAAAGAAACTATGCAGTTTTTGGATATCACCGCAGGTCGTAGATACTAGATTAGGTTGGCGGCTCAAAGGCCCAGCTCAGGCTTGAACAAACCTGAGGCCAGGCCTTGAGCCTACATAGGCTGCACCCCAAGGCCTGGCTAGGCTTGGCCTAAGTCGGCTGGGCTGGGCCTGGCCCACGGCCTGAAGCCGGGCCTTGCACATCACTAGTCAACAATTCATCTGTCCTGATTAGAAATCAACAGGAGTATGGGTAACCCCTAGAGGTCAGGGGTAAGGGTACTTGAGGGTAGGAGTATGGGTTTGGATCTGGAGATCCCTGTGTTACGACTGGGGTCATTCTTCTCTACAATGGCCAGATAGCCAAGTCAAAGTGTAGAGCAGGATCTTCCTATGAATATAGGCATCAGAGTTCAGGCTAAGGACAGTGTCGCTGACTGCCTTAGAATAATGGTTCAAGACAGTAAGGTTGGAGACCTTACTGAAGAACTAGTTTCCAGGTAAAACCCAGTAGATTAAAGTGAGAAATACCAGCAGTAATTACTGTGCTTAAATAGTCCATATGGTGCGCACAGACCAGGCTAAGAATAGCAGGCATAGCGATATATATCAGGAAGGAAGCAAAGGAAAGAGATAAGAGCCCGTCTATCAAGATAAGGGCTGTGCATGATGTTGGTTGCTAGCATGATAAGACATTCTCGTGATAATGTGAGTGATATACTGGAAGGTGATACATGCCTCGGAGGTAGTGTTAATGATGGCCCATTGTCTAGTGAGGGGAAAATAAGTAGGAATGTACCTTAACTATAACACCCTGTACCCCTGGGCCTAGGCATGATATATACCCAAATTGACCATAGGAGTGATGGATAAGTATAAAATTTTGAAGTTTTCAACAGTAGTACAATGGTTATTGGGCTTATTGTGATTTTATATTGTGAGTTGGTTATTATTTGAGTAAGATATAAGTAAAATACAATCAAATGACCTTCATTTGCAGAAGTTATAGGTACATATTAAAGTCAGCCTACTATGTCTCTTCTAGCCTAGATGGTGATAATACTCCTGTACCCTTGCACCCTTGTAGTATACTTGGTTGGGTAGAGGTGTGGGTTGGGCTCAGGATACCCAATGGTTTACCCCTGTTGATTCCTAGTCCTGATATTATGTTCTGACCAGCTTTAAATCCTGAGATTGCCACAGCTGATATTAAAGGAATATGTAAGGTCAAAAAAGAAACCACTGGCACTATCTTGCTCATGTATAAACCTCACATGGGAAAATCTCTTGAGCATTCTCAAAGCACCTTAAGTCCAGGCATCTTATTGCTAAGCCCTTTATTGCCCTGTCTTCTCCTTGTACCTCTCCAATAAAAGTTAGTGTACCATACTATCTGAAACTAATATAGTCATTTAGGTGCAAGTGAAGAAAAAATCTGCATTACTCTTCTAGCTTCTGCCCCTGTTGCTGGTGCGATGACTGAGATGAAAATTTATGAAATAATGGGGTATAGAGTTACAGAAGTTAAGTCCAGAACCCTAAGGTTCAAATCTGAATCTCTGAACTGGACCTACAGGTTCAGGTTTAGTTTTGATTTAGGTTCAGCCCTTGGATGTGAGGTTCGGTTCCAGTTCAGGGTAGAGGTAGCCTCTCTGAACTTGGTTCAAACTGGTCCAAACCTGTTTGAACCAGCTAGACTCTTGTTTGCCAATATTTAGTGGCTTTTACAGCAGTACTATACAGTAATTACCATATTTTATCAGGCATATAACTCAATTTTTTTTTGGCTAACAACTCTTAAACATTTATCTACACAATGTTCAATGCTGATGAAAGTCAGTGTGCATCCAATCCAGATGGAACTTTAAAGGATGTATCTGAAATCACATTCTATGAGTTTGAATCTGATGAGACACCTATCAACAAAAATTCTGTAACATTGAAAATACCAGCTAAACCAGGTAATTATATGTTAATTGTACTATTCTTATCACATTAACTCCATCTACATTAGCTCTGAGTCAGTTTGATATTCATTCAGCCCTCACAAAGTCTGGCACTTTACCTGCAGCCATAGTAGCTGGTAGCCGTATTTGAAAACCAGCATGGAAGCTTACTACTCATGAAAATGCTGCATTATCGTCATCATCATCTGTGGCAAATCACAAACACAAATGTCAGTTGTTAGATCCAAATGATTCCAAACTAGCACTGATCAAGCACAAGACTTCTCATATGTGCATCAACTCAGAAGATGAGTCCCAAGACCCCTCCACATCTGTTCTCAAGCAAGATGCAGATGGTCACAACAACATACAACTGGAGGATGAAGAGGACAACACTTTGAAGTTTTATGCAGAGATTCAGGATGAATGTTGCACTGAAACACAGGTATGGTCTCATTATTTTTTGTTTTAAGGTCAAGTAATCTAATATTCATTTGCATGTGTTTGCACTCACATCTGCATCCTGCAGGTTCATTTTTTATTCTCTTTACATCCATAATACTGATTTCAATCCTTTATCTCATTTGTTTGCATTCACACTTGCATCCTGTCCTCATTCTCATTTGTGTGTGAAATGTTTGCGCTTATCGCCCACACTTCTTTGTTTGCATACATTTGCACTCTAATTGTCTGCGCTCATTTGTTCACATTTGTTTTGCACTCAGGTATGTTTTTTTGTTCAAAATCTATGTATGTTGTACTACTTACAAGCATTTGCATTTGTTTTGCACCATCTACCCCTTCTGAGTGCTCAATCTTAGAGGGTGGCTTGACTGTCACCATCAGTGCAACAACTTGCATGCTGAGACAGTTGAGGTACTGCAGGTTTTGAAGGATAGTTATGATTGTGGTGATTTGTCTGCAGCTGTGGAGGCAAAGAAGTGAGAGAAAAAGCCCTGGACCTCCAAATAGACATAGATAACAATTGCAGAATTTTGATATTTTATATATCCAGGTTCATAGGTTTGAACCAGTTCATGTGAAGTTCAGTTTAGGTTCAGGTTCAGGTTCAAAAAAAGTAGTTCTTGAACTGAACTGAACTGAACTTTGGCACTCTAGTGGGGTGACATACATATCAGATATACAACAGATGTGAGACCTAGGAGCATTGCTTCACTCTTTTGTATGAACTTTTGCATGACAATCACACCTGCGATAAACAGGCATTACTGTTGGAGTAGGGGACCCCAGGGGCAGCAGCAGAGCAGCAGCCGAGGAGCACCATAGATTAGTCAGCCACTCAGTGTCCTTTGGGCTTTGTCGTAGTGTAGGGTTCTCACCACTTCTTGCTTTGCTTGTTTCATGCAGGCACATAGTTGTGGATATACTGCTCCAACTGGTGAACAGAGTGAGATTTGAATTCATTCCCCCTCAGAACCCAGAGTATAGCGTTTAGAGCAGGGCCCCAAGTTTTCCCTTTCCCATGGGTGATATGTAGCTGAGTGGGTTCCATGGTGGTTAGGACCTTTCGCGAGTGAGTATGCAAAGCTTTGAGTCATGCAGAGCGACGAGGATGTGGTGGTTGAAGGGCAGGCATGAATTTCGGACTCTGCCATCATGCCGAGGCGTGCTGCATGTCCTGCGTGCATTGGGTGGGTGGCTTGGTCCAGCTTTATCCAAGTTTGGTGCCTTTAGCAATCTTTAGTGAGTTTCCCAAAGCTACTATGAGTCCCACTAGTGTTCTAGCCACTGCTTTGGACAGTCTGTGAAATGTGCAATGATTTTTATTTTTAATATTGTTCTTTTTATTCCAACTATTTGTATTTATACCATATCTTAATATTA
This sequence comes from Suillus discolor, assembly GCF_016758755.1. Classification (NCBI taxonomy): domain Eukaryota; kingdom Fungi; phylum Basidiomycota; class Agaricomycetes; order Boletales; family Suillaceae; genus Suillus; species Suillus discolor. The sequence goes on from NW_024541283.1 coordinate 132,158, forward strand.
TACTTGTTAAGTACCCTCCTCACACACTCATCACTACCTATTATAAGACTATAGCTTAGGTGTACAGATCCAAGTAACTGCTAGTATAGGTATGAGTCACTATTGGGTGCAGATAAGGGTCTGATCTTTAATTTACCTATGCCAATTCCTATCTTGGCATGAGGTTAAAATTAAGACCATGATCATTTTTTTACTTAGCTAGCTATACTATTAGGTTGCAAAGTGTTTTACTAATTATCTGCCTGGTCTCATACTATTTCTTTTTTGTATCCTACTATCAATTTACATAATGTGATTGTTTTTTTGATGAATTATCCATATATCAGTGAGCTTTGCAATATATATTCATTTGATAGGCATTTATTATTTAATAGTTTGTTATTGTGATTAAATTTGTAGATTTTCCACCCTTCAGAGTAGTACTAACCTGCTTGCATACCACCTCAAGCTAACACTTAGTCCAGCTCAAACTACTAGATCATGTTAGTAATTTTTGAGTGAGATGGATATCAGATGTATAGTTACTGGTACCAGTACTGTAATGAATACTAAGAAATATTTGTCATATCATATAGCTTAACTAATATTCAAACCATTGCTAACTCCATATAATTAATTCTAAGACCTTTATTATATCATATACAGTTGATATGCTCATAATGCATACCGTTGGGGTGGCAAAAACTTGATGCATTATAAGACATATGCACGATGACATATGTCACACAGGTGTGACGTTTGTGACGTCTGCCAAATTTGTGACACGAAAAGTACAGTATCCACAATGCCTATGTGTATTATGCTTTGAAATAACAATCTATAGAAGTCTGCTTGGCATTCAGTAGCTCCTCTCGCTGTAACTGAGCACAAAAAACACGGAGTTGTGATGACAAATTAAGGGAAACCTGTGGATCACAATGTTGCATGCATCCAGTTTCGAGCTGCTGACACAATTTGAAAACTTCTGCGCACGTGAATGATGGCCCATCATCTTCTGACTCATCATCTGAATTGATCTCGATAACTTCACCATTTGTGACTGCAATCTTGCGACGGACTTCATCAGCAATAGCCTGCTCACTGGCACCTTCAAATTTCGGGAGATCTCCATTATCCCTCTCCTTGGCAGGGTCCACAATTTCGTCAATGGTTAGTAAAGTACCAAGAGTGTGTTTCCATTCCTTGAGATCATTAATTGATCCCATAAGTTCCTGTTCTGCAGCAGCGAGTTGAGCTAGTTTTTGTTGACATGCAGGAATTTGAAGTTTGAGACCAGTACGTCCAAATGCAGCCTTCTCGAGTGAATTGACTGCCCTCAAAGCAAGATCCATATCTCCCTCAGCATCCATGACAGCTTTGAGTGCTGGTCTCCAGTTGGCATCTGCAAAACAGTCACCAAGATGGGCTTGTAGTTCACTTTCTGCATCAGGAAGTGACATCTCGGTCCCTGCAAACTTGCGGACAATGATCCAAGCAGCAAGATCAACATGAGGTTGTGGGTCTGTGAATAAATCACTGTATGATACATGATGTTGTAAATTAGCATTGATGAAATCAGAATAACGAAAAATTTAACTAACGGTTGAATTTGGGCATGATCCCAGCAGTGTTCAATTGTTTCTGATGACACCACATTCCAGGCTTGTTTTGCCAGTGTCATGCCTTCTAGAAGGTCAAGCTTATAAATGTTCTGCTCACCAGCCTCATCGAGATTAATGGCGCGGGCACAAAAACTGCGACAATACAAAGCCTTGAAGCACCGGATTATCCCAGCATCACATGGCTGTACATATGATGTCATATTGGGCTTGAAAAATTCAACATCGATGTTTGAAGGCTGATATGAGACATAATGGGCCGAAAAATTGTCAACAAACAAGCAAATGTGGCAATGTTGCTGCTTCATTTGAAGATCAAGCTTCTTGAGCCACCTAAATTATGATTGATTAGACTTGGACATGAACATTGAACCATCGAACTTACTCTTCGAAAATGTCTGATGTCATCCAAGCTTTTTTGTTGTTGCAGTAATAAAACCCATGCTGTTCGGGTGTTTGCTTTTTAAAGCATCGTGGTTTTGTCACTCTTCCAATGAAGAGAGGTTCAAGCCGTTCACTGCCATCAGCGTTACATGCTAGCCCAATAGAAATGCGAAATTTTTCTTTCTTCTTGCCGCTCATCTGCTGTGATGCAAGACCATGGTCAGGGGGCGCACTACAAATAATTAAGTTAGCCATCATTATTCAGGAACTAATCTACACACTAAGGAAAGAATGATGTCTCGTCAAAGTTCCACCGATCTTGTGGGGCAAACTTTGCCAAAATTCTGTGACAACGCTCCCTCTCGTGTTCAACAGCCTTGCGATCAACAGAACCAGCCTCACCATGTCAGCGGCATTCACGGAGCTTATAGGCTTTACAGAATGACTGTACCCATGCCTCGCCAAGCAATCTCTCCTTTTCTGGCACATCAAATTCATTTTTGAACCTCTTCTGCTTCTCGTATAACATATGTGATGTTACAGTTTCACCTTTATGTTCCATGTGCTGGATCCATAGCACTAAGGCACGCTCAACGTCTGGTCGAGTGACAACTCTCGGCCATTTTGATGACAGTGCATTTGGGTTCTCATTGATGTGAGCTTCCATATTTGGGTGGGTTCGTAATTTGCGAGAAAGTGTTGACTGATTGAAATTGAGTGCACCGGTTGGGAGTGATTTGAAGTGTCGGACAATGTCAGCCTGGCTGGCATGAGGATGAGCATCAACAAAGGCATAGACTGACAGCCAGTCAGCAAGAGTAAGATTTTGACGTGAATTTGAGCATTTAGGAGGTTGAGCAGATGTACGAGGAGTGTCACTTGTAATCTTCTGCTTCTTTGCAGGTCGAGTGTATGCGGCAGGCTTATCGTGTGGCTTCTGTTTCAAGTTCAAGGACATTTTTACGAGTCAGGACATCAATTCATTCCACACTTACATAGCTGGGTAGGACAATGCTTGTAGAACAATGGTTTGAGCGCTACTTACTATGTCTCGTTGCCCTAGTTACAACCCTCTGATAATGCATATCACCCATATAATAGCAATGCATTATTCCTTATGCAATATGTTTGCATTTTAGTCTGCCTATGCTGGGATCCTCAAAACTCCGTGCATTATGACATATATGCATAATGACGATATGCAGTATGAGCATATCAACTGTACTAATCATTATGCCTATCCCACAACTAAGTACCTCTGCTTCATAAAATGTTAATCCAATATACATGGCAATCAACCAACAGCAACATACCTATGATCTTTCCAATTTGTTCTAAAGGATATAGGCTAAAGTATATTTCTAAGAATGCAAGGACACAGAAGACTGTGGAGACATAGTGATATGCATGGTATATGATTCATATTATACTAGTTATATAGAGAGTAATAAGGAGACTGTCTACCTCTTTGTCATTGGGTTATCTCTGTATTTTTTCTTGGTTCATTGTTTTGTTTTGTATTTAGCTTCTTTCAGCCACCAGATTTGTTTGTCAGCACATCATATGACTGGGAAATGATCTAATTTGTAACAATCATGACTCATTATGTTTGTCATGACTTGCAATGCTTTGTAATATACTTAGTAAGAAGCTAGTTTATTACATTATATGTGCCTAGTTTGTAAGCTATATTCTTACTAATCCATCTGATAAATGATGCTTATTAAGGGATTTTCCAAAAGATATAAAAAAACCTCATTTTCACTATGTCATAATAATCCTCCCACTTGACTTTTATCTTGAACTGTATAAGTGTCACAAGTATCCAATACAAATCACTATTCTTTTCTGAACTCTAAGTCCTTTAAGCACCTAGTCACAGTGTCTACTTTGAAGAACATATTTACTGTGAAAGATATTTGATATTTCCATGATTACATCTATTATAGCATTACCAAAATCACCTATGCCTTAGTCATATAACTTATTGGAAGAATCTGAACTTGATGATATTATGACATGTGATACTCTTGGAATTTTCCAGAACCTTGCTGTGGCTGTAGCACATGTTATAACATCATAGATATATATGGAATTGTACAATACCTTTAATTATTCTGATTGGTAGTTAGTTGATACTCAGTTTTGATCTCCACTTTAACATATGTATATAGGAAGCTCATTTGTAGTTACTAGTTCCTTAGTTTAAATCTCTTATCTGTACATTACTTATCCTAGCCCAAACATACCTGCTCAATACAATCTTCTTTGTTGTGACTATCTTATGTTTGAGCCCTAGTCTCTGCCCAGTGCTAATTTGTTATTGGGTTGTAACAATGAGATCAATAAGATTTAAAGTACAGGTTAATACAGTGCCTTAAGGTAGCATTGATATTATTATCTACTCTAAGTTATATCCTATCTTCCAGGGGTTGACTATATAATTATCAAACAGCTCACTAACTAAGTTTTACATATATACTAATGACTCTCTCTTTTAATAAAAGAGAAAATATGAATTAGAAGAATATGACTAAGTTGAAATAGACTTTCATAGGTTGAAATATACCTAATGTACATCCAGAACACAGAATGTCCTTGTTTGAGACTATAGAAAGAGAACAACAAATGAAATCCTTCCAAGAACTCATTATATTACCTTCTATAAAAACTAAAAAAGTCGGAGATTGTAAATTTAAGGACTGATAAGAAGTCTGACTGTATACAATTATATTTTTATATTATATAAAACTCTTAAGTAACAAGATAGTGGTATGAGATCTTATTGATCTACTTAGCACTTTTATATGTACCATCCAGTACAACAATAAATATAACTACTACTATCACTACATAGATGCATGCCACAACTTACAATGTTATGAACTGTATGATTATTGACAAATATAATTGTTATTGCTGGTTGGCTATGGAATGTGTGACCTCTCTTAAATAATATAAGGACATACTGAATGCTAACCACATGAGGAACTACAAGCATTCTGGATTCATAATAAGTATCTATTCTGTTACTATTATGCTACAATAAAACTTACTTTTAGCTAGCCATCCTAATAGCTCTATCTTCGTTTTATTTTTATTTTTATTTTTATTTTTATTTTTATTTTTATTTTTATTTTTATTTTTATTTTTATTTTTATTTTTATTTTATTTTTATTTTATTTTTATTTTTATTTTTATTTTTATTTTTATTTTATTTTTATTTTATTTTATTTTTATTTTTATTTTATTTTATTTTTATTTTTATTTTTATTTTTATTTTTATTTTTATTTTTATTTTTATTTTTATTTTTATTTTTATTTTTATTTTTATTTTTATTTTTATTTTATTTTTATTTTATTTTTATTTTTATTTTATTTTTATTTTTATTTTATTTTTATTTTTATTTTTATTTTTATTTTTATTTTTATTTTTATTTTTATTTTATTTTTATTTTATTTTTATTTTTATTTTTATTTTTATTTTTATTTTTATTTTTATTTTTATTTTTATTTTTATTTTTATTTTATTTTATTTTATTTTTATTTTTATTTTTATTTTATTTTTATTTTTATTTTTATTTTTCTCCTCTTCTATTGTCTTTTCTTCTGCCTATAGGTTTCTTCTTACTAATCATACATCTAGATGTACAATGCCTTGGTGATATATTGCTTAGGCTACTTGAAAATCTGCCAATAGCTCCTGCTTGATTTTTTCATTTGCATTTTGAATAATATTGATTGGCTGCTTTGCAGCAGATGATAGTACTTAGGCATTTGGATTTGCCATGTGATGATACTGCTCAGTTTATTATAGTGAGTAAACCAGTAACTAAGTACTAAATATGAGACATTGATATATAAATATATAGTGATTTGAATTCCAACCTCTGATGTGCCAGTCACTTGGCTAGTGTCTCTCTGTCCCACTTGTCCCTCATATATTAAGGGAAGCTTCAACTACTGTGAAATGGATTGGATGTATGGAGCCAATGCAGACCCATGCCTAGATTATTCAAATACACTATTATTTACTATCATGATTCATTATAAAATGCACATCATACAACAGCATCTGTAGCTACTTGAATTTGTGTAATTAAACTAAGTTAGTAAAAATATAAGACCAGAAGGTGTACATGGGGGTACCTAGGGTTAAATCGTTTTTGGTACCTAAATCTTATATTTTCATGATGTAGATCTAGGTAATAATCCCTAAACCAGAATAGTGCAATAGTATAGTATGGTGGGATATTTCCATGAATCTAGATTTTCAAAGTGGGGACACCCAAGTGGTTATAGGTGCTGCCCCTATTCAATACATCAGATTCTGGAGGGTGATTCCAGGGCTGCCCTGCTGCATCAGTGGAGAGCATAGAGCCAACATGGTGTCCTATGCAGAGCACAACAAGTCTAGCCATCACAACATGATTCAGATGGGTGATTATCTCTATTGAGCGACTTTGCCCTATGTTAGTGTCTTGAAGTAAGACTAAGTCATGTTATTATTCTATTCTAAAGTACATACTACCTTGTAAGAATTAACTATATAACTTTCATTATTATTATTCTACTCTAGGTTATATACCATCCTACAGAGGTTGACCATATAACCTTTTACCATCTATTGGTTACTACTGTCAATTGCTTTGAGGTGGTCCATAATTCTACCTTCATTGTGGTGGGAGTATTTACTATAAGGGCACATATACTTCAAGTCCATATAGTGATATATAATATATACAAACTTACTTATTTGAAGTTTATGGGAGCATGATTGTAGAACTAAGGGTATGTTACTGGAGATGACTGGAGTTGGCTTCCTGTTGCTTTTGGTTATGAAAATGCACTTTCAAGGATTTGTTGATATTGTCAATAAGAATGTTGCATCTAGGACAGAGCACTTTTTCACACTCTACCTGAACAGCTCTCATACTAAGCTTTATGTGTATACATAAGACTCTCTTTCAATGGAAAGTGAGACACAAATCTAAGAATGACAAATTTGAAACAGACTTTCATAGATTGAAACATGGCCTATTAGACTGAAAGAAATTTAAAGAAATATCCAAAACACAGAACATTATATGACACTTTATGTAAGACTACATAAGAAAAGAACAACAAACTAAATCCTCTCATGAACTCACTACTACAAAAACTAGAAAAGTCGGAGACCATAGACTTAAGGACTGGCAAAAAGTCTTACTATGTATAATAGTGTTGTTGTTATACATAACTTTCATAAATTGCCTATCAGATATTATGAATGTTATGTCTTAAAGCCATGACATATCATGCAATAGATATGGAAGAATCTGGAGGTTTTTGTTGAGTAGTGAATGATAGAAAATAGATACTTGACACACACCTAATTATTCTAGTTTCTGTCTTTGTTTTCATTTTGACCCACTCTGATATTAGCATTGGTATAGTGATCTATACTAAAATGATAGATATAGGTTATTATCATAAGTAAATCAGTAAATCAATGTACTGACCTTTGTTGCAGTAAGTGAGATATTTCTAAGTACTGTTTAGGGCAGTGATCTATTTATAGTGTCTTTATCATTTCCTAAATAGCAGCAACTGACTTAATATTTTTGATTACTACCTTGCATTTACTAGATCATTTATTTCATTAGCCTCACTTTGCTGTCCTAAGCTGCTCTAACTATTACTAGTAAGACATCTGATATTTATAAATTTTATCTAGCTGCAGGTATCATAATTGTACATCAAAAAAAATTAATTTTTATAGATAGTTAATCTTATTGATGTATTGAGGTGGAATCTTTCGGATGGGCTGAGAGGTGATGATCTTAAATCTGATGTTGAGGCCCAGTGTCCTGGGGTAGGAATTTGATGTTGAGGCCCAGGTTGATGGTCTCACATTTCACGGCCAGGCCTGAGGGTCTGATGGTTGAAATCCACTACCAAAAATGATGAACCAAACTAGATGTGGATGAAATAGTTCGTATGTCATCAAACAATCATCCTTGGTCTGGTACAATGACTACCGGAAAAAGTTTCCTTTAAATATGTGCTGATATTCATCTACTGCCCCATTGTATGACCAAAACATCAAACCTTGTACTGAGAGTGATGATCCAAACCAGAAGTGTGCTAAATAGTTTGGATAACATCAATGAATCATTCTGGGTGTGGTAGAATGACCACCATAAGATGTTTCCTTTCAATATGTGCCAATATTTATCTATGGCCTGATTATATGACCAAAATATAAAACCTTGTACCGAGAGTGGTGATCTGAACCACAAGTGTGTTGAATCTATAGCTTATATGATAAGAAAAAATGTAAGGAGACACCAGCACAGCAACAACAACAAAGAGAGTTGAACAGGTAGTATTGGACATTATCACAACATGGCTAATTAATGATAGTATTGTGGAGAAATGAATGGTAGAGCAGTCTCCTGGCCAAAATCCCACACTGTATCACAACAGGGATCAAGTTAGCACTAGACTATCCAGCTGATATTGAGGAAAGAGGTACTAAGTATATGTCACCTAAATAGTGTAAGAATTGCAAACAACAACCTTATGGCACAATTAGACTGCTAAGCCAAGACAATAGTTCACTAAGACTGCAACTTTGATCACAAACAGCTTGATTCACATATCTAGCATCACACATCAAATGCACATAGTTAAGGATTGTTGTAGGATGGTAGATGAATTTTGGCACATACTGAAAGGTAGCTTTTGGCAAAAGTCATTCTACTGGATCTGGTATGATAATTTGATGTTATTCAATGTGATTATTCAACACACTTCCAGCTCAGGTCATCACACTCAGTACAAGGGTCCACATTTGGGTAATATCATGGGGCACTATATATTCATTTCCATATGGAAATAACCTTGTGCTTAGGTATATCTTCTGTCATGATCTGGTTAGTCTTGTCAACTAGTGATATTTGTGCAGAAGAGTGGTCATAGTTTATAATGCAATACTACCGCACTGCCTCTTTTAGTAATACATCAGTTGAATACAAAGTCAGGTACCTCTAGTAACATTCTGTTTATGTACAACCTATAGTAATTTATATGTATCAAACTAGAGGTTTGTGGGTTTCATAAGGCAGTCATTAGAGGTATAGTGCAATATATAGTGCTTATGATAGTAATACTACAAGAGAATCCATCAAGCTGCTGTGGGTAGGTGTGAAGATGGAAGATTTAGGGTGTCTTGGTGGTTAGTCTGTAATTAACACTATTTAATATTTGAGTAATTTCATTGGTGAGAGGCTGTAATATTGTACTGCTGGAATCCAAAGAATCAAAGATACTAATATATCTGATACTAATGTCTTCATCAACAGTCACACAGTGCTTAGTGTGACAGATTGAAAAGAGGATGTGCGGAGTGTCCCTGTCTAGCACTAGTAGTATCTCCTATACCTTCCTTTGACCTAATTCTTCACAAATTATGCTAGTTTGAATATGTATACCAGAGATAGGCAGTTTTCAAATTTGAATAACTTCTAAGATAAAGTTAAGTACTTTATTTCCTATGCATTTGTCTGAGAGAAAACTTGTCAAGTGTTAGATGTTAAGTTTTTAATAACCTTTACCTGCAACATATATAGACTGTAATGAACCTTGTAGTACTTAGCATTTACAACCCTTTGATCACAAATTATTGTATAAAGTGATAGAATTAATATCTATGTAGTTTCTTTTGAAAAAAATCAGCACTTTTACTCAATGATCACCCATGGAAGTACTGCCTATCTTCCTACATTTATTAGCATCTGTACTTGGACCTGTAAGGTACTTGCTTAGTTGTGCATGGAGTAGTACAAGAGCACATCACTGGTGATTCTTATGACTCTAGCTCTAATGAAAAGTAAGTGGAATCACAATCACATTTTACACCCATAAACTAGCTCTTATAATGCTGGTATGTCATGGTATCTACTGTACTCAAAATTCCTGAGGTACTGAGGTTCCAGTGAATGGGTAGTATGATATTAGCACTTTCAAATATAGAGTAATCTGCATTCTTGGCAATCTTCCATGTGAATCTAATTATGGACTTCTTCATCCTATATAACTCCTACTCCAGCATCATCATAATGGAGCCCATGTTGATGTTAGGTACCAATGTCTATAGAATTGAGTGACATGAGTTTAAGAGCAGGATACAGGCTTTTTACACTATATGTTATTTGCTGAGTGTCATAATTTCCTTTAGTTCAAACATAGTATTCCACTGACTCTACCTAGTACCAGTCATAATTAGTGACCTTCATAGGTTTGTTGAATTGAAGTAGGGTAGAATATTGTCTAATGAAGGATCTGAGAGAAAGGAGCTCAAAATTGGTAATATCCTTAGATATAAGAGTCTTGGATGCAGTGGAGTTAGGGCTAGTGCTCTTATAGAACATAGCTTCATTTATTAAAATGATGACTACAAAGTCAGCCTCTAGATGTACCATAACTTCAGCTTATATCTTTGAAAATGTATAATCTCTGTCTTCCATCAAAACATACTCTCCATGGATCCCTCTATAGCTGAGATAGTTATAGTCATATCAGGGATCATAGATTTGTGTTTGATTTACAGTTTGTAATGCATGTAAATTTAAGGACAGACGATCATATAATCATAAGGAATACTGGTGATGGCTAAGATGAGGCAGTCCTGATAATTGAATAACTTTTCAAATACTTCAAGACCTTACTCACACTTTTTGATCCAATCAGAATACAATAAATTATGTCTTACCTTTTTTTAGAACTAGCCAATATGTTAACCTGATTGCCACTTAAATATAGGATGCTGACTATAAATCCAAACCAAGAGATGATTTTAATAATAAAAAAGCTGGTAGTAGTAAGCTAAACAGAATATTTCCATATTTTATGTATTCATTTGGTTTTGTATTGGGATTGAGAAAGTCAAACTCAAGTTACTTGGTTGATATAGAAGAATAAGAACAGAGCTAGACATATGTTTATCTTTTTTATCTGTTTGTCTAATCATCTGAGATAGTTCTAGGCATTAATAGGATACCGTACACATTTTGATAAACCTACTCATCTTGATCTGAAGATTTTTTTTTACAGTGTTTATTGTCCATTGGGGTGGCACCCTATGGTAGACAAAACATATAGGTTCATACTATTTAGTTTACATTTAGCTCAGAATTATTATTTGGTGTGCGTTCATTGGTCTAGGTGTGAAATGAGGACAGGTAAAGCCAGCTAAAGGTGATAGGGTTTAGAGTTTGTGTGTGTTTATTTTTCCTCTTCCTTATCCACAGGGGGTGACATCTCTGAAGATCTGTTCCATGATCTAAAGATATGAGATAGTATATTCATATTTTTAACATCCTATGTATTCTCTAACTAGCTATAGCATGAAAATAAATAGTAAAGTTTTTGAACTACACATGAAGTACTTTGTAAATGAGCAAGCTAACAATAGGTAAAATAGCTTATGAGTTGTAATATGTGAAACTATATCCCCACCATAAGCTAGCATATTTCAGGGCTGCAGGCTGGCCATAAGAGTGAATTAATTAACACTGGGAGAAATTTGTTCATTTGGAATTCAAAAACTCATATGCTTCTTGGCATGCAGCAGCTGATGATATTGATGAGGTATGTACTAATACTTTTAATTTTATGTTACTACTAATCTACTTTAACACTCAGGATGATGAATCAAGCATCTTTGACTGACTCACTGCACTCGCACATATTAACACCGCCTCTAGTGGTAAGGAACTCAAAACCTACCTTAACACCGACATTGAAGATATCACAGATCTAATTGCCTAATGGTACAGACACTGCAAGACCTACCCTCACCTTTCTTGAATGGTGCTAGACGATTTAACAATTCCGGTGTCTTCTTAGATAGATGATCTATAGATAAACACCTACAAAATCAAATATCTCCATGGTCAGCGATTCAGACAAATACTAATGACTGATAATGTGGTTGTTTGTGGGTGGCTGTTTACACTTCCCCAAGCTATGTTCAGACAAAAGTACTTCCTGTGAGGTTAGTAGCAATACCTGTCAATCCAACAGTATGGATGAAAAAAAAAATAGAAAATAAACAGAATATAGTCACTCCAACAGTATGGTAGTGAAAAAAAAACAAAGAAAAAAAAGTCAGCCCAACAGTATGGTAATGAAAAAAAAGAAATAGAATAATAAGAAAAACCCTTCCTTCAGTAACAATGCTTCTCGTAATAAACTTACTACAGAAAGTCATGCGAAGTTATAACAATTTTTATCTTAGTAGTATAAGTCAGCCTCTAGATAGGCTAACTTTTTGTCATTAGCTTATTGTAATCTATTAGCTGTTCTACTATATCATATTATATGTGCTTGCACCCTAATATATTCCAACTATATTCTTAATATAATAAGTAGACTTGTAGGCTAACATAAAACACAGATGATATATGAATATTATTGTCTTACTGTTACGAACTAGGATAGTTCTAACAACGACAACTCGACAGAGTTTTCGGTCGTTGAGATTCTCAGTCTCTCAGACAAGAGAGAGTTCTGTGGACTTAGTCAAAGGAGTGCTTTGACTAAGAATCGGGTTTCAAGGCGACTTAAGATTGGAGGTCTTAAGCGAAGGATGTTCCAGGTAAAACCTAGTAAGATTCAAGTGAAGAATACAAGCGTAATACATGTGCTTAAATAGATCCATATGTGCGCACAGACCAAGTCATCGTGAGATAGTAAGTACAAGTTCAAAAAAGGAAGGCATATCGTAAGAATGCAAAGAGTATGAAATAGCGGTTGTAACATTACCCCCTTACTAAGCATGAAGTCACCGACTTTACTCATAGTCTTGATATTCACAATGGTTAGAGTCGTCCTGGTTTGCCCAATAGATAGGGTCGTCGGAATAGTCAAGCTGATCGTCTCCTCCAGTAAGGTACTCCGCCTGTCGGAGGGCTTCTTCTTCCTGGCACTGGCTGACGTAAGCTTCATCTAAACTTTTCTCCCAATGAGAGAGTTCTTGGTAGAATCCTTCGTCCTTCCAAGTAAGCGTAGTGGGGGAGCTTCCAGTGAATTGGTGGCAATACAAGGATAGATGTCCAGGGGAGAGTTCCCTGCATATCCTGCAATAATAATCGGGACAGTTGGTTTGGCGATGGCCAAGGGTTTTACAGTATCTGCAGACACGGTTTTCGTCTGGGTTCGAGGATGAGGGGCGTATAATGGGAGGAGCGGGACGGCGACTGAATGCTTCATCATCGCTAGAGGCTCTTTTCTTTCCCTTGCCTCGGTACCCATGTTTAGGGGACCTTCTTCTTCTTCGAGAAGATTCTTTAATCTGGGCTACGTCTTCTTTAGCGAGTACGTAGATGGAGGACAATGGCATGGGGATTCGTTCTGCTTCCGCGATTAGCTCAGCATACTCTGCAGGGGCGGTAGGTCCAAGGGCTTGTACTGGGACAAGGCAGTCTACGAATGTCGGTGGAGTAAGCGTGGATGGGATAGTCATTGGTGGATGGATGTGTAGCGCTTTGAGTGCTTCAGCAAGCGCGATGGTTTCGTCGGGAGGAGAAGTCGACTGTTCCATGGTTATCTCTTCGTGCATAGAAGAGAAGGCAGTGTAAAGGTTTTCCTGGGTGCTCTACAGTTTCTTCTGGAGCAACGACCGTATCAGATGTGGTCGCGGATGCTGTGGAGGCTAGTTGTAATGCAAGTTGGGTTTCTTCTTGTAGGTTAACGATCATGGCATTGGTAATCTCCGTGAGGCTGTTAACAGCAGCCAATAGCTTGTCAGACACACGAGGAGGAGGAACGGGAATTCCACCGTCATAGGAAGGTGGTGGAGTCGCAGTTGTTCGTTCAACTGGTTGTGGAGATGGTGGGCGAGCTGACTCCGGTGACTCGTTCAGCAATGATGTGAATAACTTCCTGGATATCTGCCCTAACCTCCTGAGGGATAAGACGCAGAGTGTAAGCACGAATGCGTTTCTGTAAATGCATGATGCCATGTTGAACACGTGGTTCTTCCACATGTCGTACGAGTCTTTCAATGAGTTCGGCGGATCTGATGACGTTAACGAGGAGATTGATGGAGAAGGCGTTTCGGTTGATAAGGATCTTGTTGATTTCAATGGCATGTTGGGGACAAAGGATAGCGGCTTCGATGAGAGTAAGGTCTTCGATTTCTGAGATGAAGGATTCAAATCTTCCTTCATCGGAGGATAGGTCAATTGGGGCGAACGTGGATTCATAGGGGAGAGTGTAAGAAACTGGGAAGGACATAATGTTTATGTTGATGGGAAGATATCACAGTGAGTGTTTTCTTTTATAGATCGAAAGGGTTTCTCCGGCGTTTTCCAGGTTTTCTTCCGGGATCCACTCGTTGCTAGCGGAAGAATATCCTTTCCATGATACAAGATAACGGCAACGTTTGCTGGTGCCCTTGTGAGCCAGTATAGCTTCTATTTCGTATTCTTCTTCTTCTTCTAGAATGTCGGGTGGTGGTTCCAAGAAGTTCGGACCGTGAACGTCATTTTCACTGTAGGACGATAACAGGGAAGCATGGAACGTGGGATGTATTTTCCATTGCGGAGGTAGTTGGAGTGTGAACGTGATCGGAGATAGCATGGCAGAAATGGGGAAGGGGCCATATCTTTTCGGGGCGAGTTTCCGAGATGGGAGTTTTAGACAGAGATTGGTTGCAGATAACCACACCTTATCGCCTACTTTCCATGGTTGATACTTCTGGCCGAAGGATCTTTCCGCCATCCGTTGCATAGCGATGTTGTGACAGGCTATCGCTTCTTCTCTGATCTTTTGAAGAAGTCGAACTCGTTCCTCCACGGCTGGTACTGTTGAGTCTGCCAAGACATGGGGGATTCCTTTAGGCTCATAACCCATCATAATGTAGAAAGGTGAAGCATTTCGGGCGTCATGCTTTCTATGATTGTGAACAAACTCTGCCATGGGAAGGTGTTCTACCCAATTAGTTGGGTCGTTGCTGCAATAGATCTGTAGGTATGTTTCTAGTTCTTGATTGAGTCGTTCAGTCTGTCCATCAGTCTGCGGATGATAGGCGGTGGAAGGGGCGATAGAATAATCAAGGAGTCGAGCTAATTCCACGGAGAATTTTGAGAGAAATTGGGGTCCTCGGTCTGAGATTACTTTGTCGTGTAATCCGAAGCGTTTGAATACGTGTTTCAGGAATAGTTTGGCTACCCCTTCAGAGGTAATATTTTTATGGCAAGGAGTAATTATCACCCCCTTACTAAGCCCATGGTCTACCACGACCATGACAGAATCAAAACCAGAGGAAATGGGAAGATCCGTGATAAGATCGACAGAGATCTGTGAAAAGGGGCGGGTGGCAGGGGAAGAAATGGGGACGAGAGGTGGCGTAACGGGATGTGTATCGGCCTTCATTTGCTGGCAGGTGGCACATCCTTCAACGTATTTCCGGATGAAGGCTCCCATACCTGGCCACCACGCTTCTCGTTTGACCAATTCCTCGGTTTTAAAACGTCCGGGATGACCAGCGGTTGGATGGTCATGGTATCGAGCCAACATAGTTTTGCGATGATCAGGAGCAATATACGCTCGGTTCTTGTAAGACAATATCCCTGAATCTACTTTCCAATCACTTAAAGCGGATTTCATGGGGGGAAGACAGACACCGTTGAGGGCGTCTATGGCAGTAGCGAATAGTGGGTCGTTAAGTGCATCTGAGCTGGCAAGGGTAGCGCAAAGGTCATCATCAATGAGTCGGACAAACATGGAATCGGGAAGTAGGATGGTGTTATCATTATCGGAGGATCCGGTATCATGGTCTGATCGCCGAGAGAGGGCGTCAGGTACAGCTAATTTAGAACCAGGAACGTGATGTAGTTCCAGATCAAAGTCAGTCAGAAGCATCTGCCATCGTGCTTGTCGACGAGATAAGTGTTCAGCTTTCTTAAAGTAGAGCAAGTTCATGTGATCTGTGAAAACTATAATCGGGGAGGGGTGTCCTTCAAGATAATGTCGCCATTCGGTTAGCGCACAAATTATGGCAAGGAGTTCTCGGTCAAAAATTGGATAATTTTGTTCGGCTGGATTGAATGATTGCGATAGATAGGCGCAGGGGTGATAGACACCGTTTTCGTCAGTTTGTAATAGAACTCCTCTGGTTGCCACTAAAGAAGTGTCTGTGGCAATAGCGAATTGTTTTAACGGGTCTGGGTTGCGGAGTACAGGATGGGTGGTAAAACAGGTTTTCAACTGGTCGAACGTTTTCTGATGTTGAGCGTTCCAAGAGAAAATGGTATCCTTCTTGGTCAGATCGATAAGGGGGCGAGCGATGTCCTAAGTAGTGAGCGACAAATGATCGGTAGAAATTGCAGAATCCTAAAAATGACCGAACTTCTTTAACAGAAGTAGGAACGGGCCATTCTTTGATGCCATTGGTTTTTGCTTTGTCCATTTCTACGGATCCTGGTTTAATGATCATGCCAAGAAATTCGACTTCTTGAGAGTCGAACGTGCACTTTTCTGGTTTCAGAAATAGCTTTTCTGCTCTAATCTTTGTCAAGATCCGCCTTGTTCGTTCGTGATGTTCTTCAAGTGTCTTTGAAAAGATAAGGATGTCGTCCATGTATATTACCAGCCATCCTTCGTTGATTTCCTGACGGAATTCATTATCCATAAATGCTTGAAAGGTGGCAGGTGAGTTGCATAGCCCGAAGAACATTACACTTGGTTCAAATAATCCGTGCTCCGTGGTAAACGCTGCTTTCCATCGATCATCCGGGTGGATACGGATGTTGTTATATCCTGATCTAATATCCATTTTCGTGAAGAAGTTTGCCCCGTGTAGTCGTTCGATAAGAGTTGCCGGAAGTGGAAGGGGATAGGAGTTCTTTATCGTTTGATCATTAATGCCTCGATAATCTTGACAGGGACGAAGCTCTCCACTTTTCTTTCCTACAAAAAAGAACCCACTAGCTTGTGGGGATTTCGACGGAGTGATAAAACCTTTTTCCAAGTTTTCGTCAATAAATTTCTTTACCGCAAGCCTTTCTCTTGGTGAGAGGGGGTATACTTTAGACGTCCTTGGAAGGAACCCAGGTTTTGTTTCTATGCGGTGGTCTATTCCTGGTCGTTCCGGGGGAAGTTGTTTTAGTCCATCTTTGGCAAATACATCCGCATACTCATGGAGATAAGCGGGCACGAGTTCTTCGAAGGGTTTCTTCTGTTTTTCCTTTTCTTCCGTTGCAAACTCTTGCGCCTTGTTGCTAACTTTAAGAGGGGTGATGATCGGAATTTGTTCCGAAAAGGATGTTCCATCCTTTGTGAGAGGAGTGTCGAGCGAAATTTCTTGTATAATTCGAATGAATTCTCCATCAGCACCGTATTCAACCAAGAATTCCCCGTCATCTAGTTTATAGGTAGAGACGTCTTGTACCGGTGGAGCGCACCAAACGTCTTCCTGAGTGTCAAAAAGATCGTCATCCTCCGTTGGTAGCAACAACGGTACATCTTCGGGGATTTCCTCGATGGAAGCAGAGAACTTGGATGGTTGTTTCTTTAGTTTGGAATTTGTCCACTTTCTTTGTTCAGGAGGGGTGCTAAGTTTTCGAATTCTTTCCGAGATTTCGATAGACTTTGGGGTACACGGAAGTGAGAGAGTTCGTTCTGCCCAGTTGATAGAGGGATTCATCTTTTGGAGCCACGGAATTCCCAAGAGAATTTGGTCTCGTGTTCCTAAATTGGTAATGTTGAATTTTCCTATCATGGTTCGTTCATCAATTTTGATGATAAGGGTGCAGTACCGATTTACTGGTCCACTGCTGAAATAGCTTCCATCTGCGGTTCGGATATTGAATGGTTTTTTCAGTTTTCAGGTTCTTATCCCAAGCTTTTTCACAAAGCTTTCGGAGATATAGGTTCCAGAAGCG
Organism: Suillus discolor; assembly: GCF_016758755.1. Lineage (NCBI taxonomy): Eukaryota > Fungi > Basidiomycota > Agaricomycetes > Boletales > Suillaceae > Suillus > Suillus discolor. The sequence continues at coordinate 150,072 of NW_024541283.1, forward strand.
CCAGAATCGATTACCGCGCTTGTTTCGACATTTTCCTGTTTTCGAGATATGAGAGTAATGGGAATGCGAAGTTCTTTTTTATCATTGACAGCTCGTATCAAACGTACAGGTTCTATCGGAGATTCCACCGTCGATATGTTTCTCCGTTTCAAAAATCCTCTTGAATGCACCTAGTTTCTTCTTCCTCTTCTTCTACTTTGCGGACAACGGGAGGTCCCTTTTTCTTCTGCGGACATTCCCGAGCACGGTGTCCGATCTGGTGGCAAGTGAAGCACTTTCCAACACGCATGTGTTCTTGGCGACTTTCATCCGTGAGTCGATCAATCACCATAGCATCGCGATCCCTTGTGGGTACAAATCTTTGATCCCCAAATCTTTTCTTCTTCTGTTGTATAGGGAAGCGGGATCTAATGGATTGTAACTGTGTGTGGCAGTTATCGATGTCGACTACTGCGGCGATGTAGTCATCGAAGTTCTTTGGGACGTTTCCAGCATTGAACATCTTGATAAGGATTCCTATATCGAGTCCTTGCTGGAAGTGAAAGATTTTGGCGGTTTCTTCTTTGACTTTTGCCTGAGCGATTAGCCTCTGATAATCGGCGATATAAGTCTGGAGGTCTCCGGTTTGTTTGAGAGCTCCTAGCTTGGTCATTGCTGTTCCGGAAGGATCGATTGCAGAGAATGCTTTATTGAAAGCTTCTAAGAAATCTTTCATGGTACCATATCCTTTCTTTTGTCCAGAGGAGTCAAGGAATTGAGCGTCTTCCAGAAATTCTTCTTTCCATAATCTGGCATTTCCTTTGTTCATCAACGACATGATGAAAATGATGCGATGTTTGTCGTCTTTGTAGAGTTTATTGTTGATATCCATGTAAGCGTTACAGGATAGGAGGAATGATCTAGACAGATCCCTATCTCCATTGAATATGGGAGGGTGGTTTATCTTGTATTCGAATTCTTTGCCGCTGCTAGTGTTTGATGTCGACATATTGAGCGGGGGTACTGAAGTACCAAGGTTCAAGGCCTGTAGTCTTGGGGTGAGTGATGTCAGGTCTGCTGTCTGTGCTGGCTGTTTTGCTCAGCAGTTCTTCTTTGTTTTCGGTTTGTCTTCTTTGTTCTGTTGGTATCGGACACACACAGATGTGTGATGTCTTTCGACTTGAATCTTTTGTTACGAACTAGGATAGTTCTAACAATGACAACTCGACAGAGTTTTCGGTCGTTGAGATTCTCAGTCTCTCAGACAAGAGAGAGTTCTGTGGACTTAGTCAAAGGAGTGCTTTGACTAAGAATCGGGTTTTAAGGCGACTTAAGATTGGAGGTCTTAAGCGAAGGATGTTCCAGGTAAAACCTAGTAAGATTCAAGTGAAGAATACAAGCGTAATACATGTGCTTAAATAGATCCATATGTGCGCACAGACCAAGTCATCGTGAGATAGTAAGTACAAGTTCAAAAAAGGAAGGCATATCGTAAGAATGCAAAGAGTATGAAATAGCGGTTGTAACACTTACCCACTACAACAACCAAAACATTATGAGTTTAATCATATTCTTAAATTATGTACTGTTGAATTTGAATTAGATATAACCTTAAAATCATGGCCAGTAGTCAAGATCCCTGAATTCCAATTTAAGACTAAAGATAGTAACAAGACAACAGCCACTTTACTAAAGAATATCAAAGTCATCTATGACTTTTAATGCTATATTTAAACAATGGTCCTTTTAATAAAACCATTGCTTCCTACACACAATGGCATGTGATGGTGAATTACACTATAAAAGCTCTTAATAATTTTTGTAAGAATTTTCAAACTTTCATAGATGGAGCTAGGATATAATCTCTAAAATAATAGTATTCAAAGTAAAATTATTAAGGTTCTAACATGCTATCAAATTCTTTCAGAACTCTATTGAATATCAGCAGACTACTGGCAGAGTCTGAAATTGAACTTTGGTCCATGTGTACACCATGCCTTCTGTACATCCTTGAGTATGACATTCAGAGTGACTCAAAATGCTACTTCAAAAACTCACTAGTCCACTGATAGCTATCCAAATGCAACCTTCCCATGGTACTAGGGGAAGGGGTGCGATTACTCGTAGTACAAAAGGATGTGGGGCAGCTGCTACCTCAGCCAGTGCTGCCACATCTCATGGTGATACTCCTACTGGTGGTATCAGCAAGATCCAGTGGGAGACACCAAACTGCAATCAAATGTCTGTGCTTGTGACATACCTCAGCACCCATCCTGCCAACTGTCAAATATTATTTTATGAAGGAAAGAAATCTCACCCTACTGATGATAATGTAGAGATACAACAATTGCTGGTTACAACACCTGGTAAGCAACCAGCGATATAAAAATGTTGTGGTCTTGCACAGCCTAGTCTGCTATACTTGCGAGACAAGTATGTTCAAGCTAAGGGGTTTGCTGTTTGGTATTAGATTAATTAGTTATATGAAAGGGAAGATAGTCCGAGCACAGGAAATAAAGTCTGAAGGTATAATTACGAGTCTGATGTCAAAGCGTCAGGTCCGATGTTTTTGGGTTTTTGGGTTAGTGTTGGGAATGTAGCAAATGTTGGGGATAGCAAATGTCAGATTACTATTGGATGTTTCAGAGTGTTTCAGATAAAGAAAGGATGATATTTGCAGAATTCAGCTAAGAACTACTAATATCAGATGATCTCCTTCTACTTAGAGGTAGAAAGGTAAGTAAGTAATAGGTAGGAGGTATGCGAAATATATAGTGTCTATGTAGAATTTCAGAGTGCTATAGGCCAAGGTAGTAGTGATAATTTTTGGGTCCAATGTCCTATGTAATAAGACATGTGGTACTGTGGACATGTAATAACACGGTCTACAATGTTAGTGATATGAAAATGAATAACTGTGCACCTAGTGGGGCTAGCAAGATGGGACAGGACATGGATAGGATGAGTGCACAGGATTTCGGGTCAGCCAATGCAGCCAAAACATTGGATCCACTAGCCAAAGTGCCGGGTTATGTTTGATTGAGCGGGTTAGCATCGGGTTACATCAGGAAGTGATTTGTGTGTGATAGGCATTGGATGTGTATTAGGGAATAACAGAATATGAGCTCAGCGCAAGGCTGAGTGCTACAATGGCCCTCCTTCTGGGAGTGACAAGGGCAAAATACACACAGTAATTGCCAAACATATATTTGAGAAGGATGAGATGTATCAGTTAATGTATGCTGAGGATCAGACAAAGTTCACACAGGCTGTGGGTAACCATCTCACTTAGTATGTTTTTTATATACTTCCTCCCCTCTTTTTATGTACACACTAAACACTATATTTAGTCTCAAGGGTAAATATAAGACTCATCATGCACACTTCAAGCAGATGGGCACTGGAGTCAATCCAGAGAAACCTGTCACTGCAGTGAATCTGCTATGTATGTTTTCTTGAATAATAATCAAGCAAATTTAAATTAGTTGTAGCATAAGTTTTAAGCAACTTTCTATGATATGAAGATCTTGATGAAATCTGGACAGATAACCCTGTGTATGCTGCCAAAGCCTTTTCATCCACCTCTGGTACAGATCATGTAGGGGACCTTAAATCCCTGACACAACCACAAAGCAAAGAAAAAGGAAAAGGAAAAGCCTTCCTTCCTCTCAATTCTGATGATTTGATGATCATCAATGACAATGCTCCCAACACTCGTGATGTTGAAGACAAGCACATTGACAGCACTGAAGACCATCCTCCAACTAACCCTCTTAAAGATCATTCTCCCACCAACCCTCTTGAAGACCATCCTCCTGTCAACCCTCCTCCCAATATCAAAGATCACCCACCCTATGATACTATGGACACTGTCATTGTCGACTTCACCATGGGTGAGGAGCTTGATTATGACAGAAACGAGCAAGACACCACCATATAGGAGGATCAGGGGGAAGTAGAGCATGAAGAAGGACTTACAATCCAGCAGTCCCTCTCTAACAAATGCCCGCTCTCCTCCCCCTCCCCACCCTCTACACATACCCGCAATTGCTCATCTCACAGAATATTCAAAACTCATGCCAATCATGTGATGGGCTGTAGACCCATGTGCTCACCAAAACTGCCATCATCTATTGCATCATCATCCATGAAGATAATGACACACTCTATATCCTTAGAACTTTTGTCACCATCTTCCTCCTCACACCAACAGACCACCATGCTCAAAGATAGTGGTGCAAAAAATCTCACCTTGGAAAGAATATTAGGTTGGAGGTCAAGAGTGTCTGTGAGAAAGTCGAGAAGCTAACTAACAACATATTGTATATCTATACTGCGAAGGCGGCAGCCTCTGAGTATAAGATCACCAAGGTCAACACTCTCCGTCAGAAATGTGACCTCGACTTCCAATGTGAGAAAGCTCAGCTTAAACACAACAAGGCCAGCATTGTACATCAGTGCTGTCAAGAGTCCAAGACTCTTGACCTTCAAGTTCTCAAAGCTCAAACCAAGGTTCATGCTGAGCAAAAAGCTGCCCTTCAGCTTGAAATCAAGCTTCTCAAATTGAAGAGAGGTGTGGCTGATTAGGGTAGGCTTTATTATTGTTATTGTCTGCTTCTGTTGTACTAGTGGTTTGTCATTCTCTCACATCTCATGTCTTACATACCATTCTTGTTGTATGTTCTCTGACTCATCATACATATGTTTACATATTTCTGAGCCCATATATGTTGTTACATGCTTGCTTCTATGTTTTATATATATTGCCAATACATTTATCTTGTTAGTTCAACAAATATTCCATTAACTTTTCACATACTTGGTGGCCAGAAGTATCTTGATATGAGGTATCTCCAGGACCCACCTCATCTACATCATGTTCTGTGTCCACTGCAGGCATATAGGCCTGGAGGGCTGATTCTTCAGTTGTACTTTTGATCTCATGGTACTCTTCAAACCAAATCACCATGTTATGAAGAATAAGGCAGCACTGGACCTAGTAAAAAATATATGTAAGGTGTTTGTCATGCTGCAATGGGTGTTGAAGTTCTTGAAGAGACTGAAAGCGATTTTTAAGAGCAGCAAATGTATGCTCTACCCAGACATGAACCTAAATCACCAAAAATAAATGAACACAAGGAAAAATAAAATAACACACATACTCTGGAAAGGGCAGTGTTAAATGCTTCTGGTCACTAGTTAAGGCCCCATTAACAGGCTTCTTGAAAGGAGGAATGCACCATGGTTCTAATAGGTAGGCACTATCTGCCCAGATCCAATGGTTATCTCCAAGAAGTGTTGCATAATGATGGTAAATATGAGTAGATCAGAATGCATATGCATCATGTGCACTACCAGTGTGACCAATAGCATAATCTGCTATAGCAAGATTATGGATCATAACAACTGCCTAAAATAATTTAAATTAGAGAAAAGACTGTAAAATAAAATAAAATACCTGGCAGTTGAGGGAGTACTGAGACTTCCTATTATAAAAAGTCTCACCATAGAGACCTTGCTTGTCACAAAGGGTTATCAATGATCCATCAGCAGCTAGGATACCATTACACCGCTCTAGGAAAGTATTGTCCTGAACATACTTCCAGGAATGACCAGCATCAGAGTCAAGAATGAGGAAGAATATGAATTTGTCATGCTTGGCAAGCAGGAAAATCATGACATGATTGGTGCAGTTTGTGACTGATCTAATGCTAATACCTGCCTACTGGCAGACATCCTCATTTGAGATTACATTGCCATAGTGGCCAGCTGTTAAGAACATGCTCAAGGGTCGGATCCGAAGGGCTTGGCTTCAGCTCATGCACTGCGCCCCTTACCCAAGTACATGCCCCTAACTTCCAAAGGCTGTTGGACGAAGTCCGAAGGTTGTCGGACAAGTCCGGAGTCCAATGTCCGATGCACAAAAATTCCGGCGGATGTTCAGGAACAAGGGATAAGACTAATCCTGACGATGTCCGAACTAGAAAGGAAACAGCAGAGGACTACCAGAGGTAGAGGCGGAGGTGAGAAGTCTATAAGAGTTGATCCTAAGACTAACAGAGGACAACGAGAGGAGAAACTCAAGTTGGATGGAGGAGGGAATGAGCAGAGTCTAAGATAATATTTGAATTAAGGAAGTACAAAGATTCTACAGGGTTTATATACTACTGAGGACTTAACGGAGAATCAGTCAGCACAGTCTGAAGCTATGCGAGGCTGTGGATGGAGTGTATAGAAAAGTCAAACACTAGTCTATCGGAAAATAGTAAATGAAGATGAAAATAAGAACATAGGAAAATAAAGGCGGAAATGAAATGAGGTATGGAAAATGAGTATAGACTAACTGGAGAAGGAACATACAAAGGGAAAAGGCACAGAAGATAGATGCAGGTTGGATCCAGATGTCTGGAGATGTTCGGAGATGAGGGCATGATTGGTCCGGGTCCGGAACACGGGATATGCCACCAGCACAGTTAAGAAATATTGCAAGCTGGATGACAACAGGAAGTTGGGAATTGTTGGATTGATTATGGAAAATAGAATCGTCACTGATTTCATCAAGGATATCATTGAATATTTCTAGAGAAACATGTAACTTCTTTTGGAATAGGAGGGGGCAATGAATAGTGAAGTGATCAAGTAGCTGGATCTGTGGAGCTTGCATAGGGGACTCATCAGGTGAGTAAAGGACATGGGTCATCTCTACCTCATCTAGAAGAGCAGTAAGTGAGCTAAGAAGTTGAGCAAATTGCTCATGGATTGCAATTAAGTTGACACTTGAGTTGCCAGAATATTCTGAAGCATTGAACATAGGAGATATGGGGAACATGGGGGATGGGGTCCTAATATCAGACATAGCTGAGTCTGAACTATCATCATCTTGTATGGCATGTTCAACCCATATTATAGCCACATCTAAGCTAGCAGAATCTATCTGTTCAAGGAGTGCTTGACATTGTGACTGGCAAGGCATTGGAGTTGATATCTTATCATCATCTCCAATCAATCACTCAAACTGATCTATGCAAGATTTAAGCAGAGTTTAAATTTAATGTGGCATGTGCTTCTGTCGTCCTCACTATGCCAAATGACCACCTCAATGTCTCAAGGTAGCCGCCCTCATCAAGCACACCACTGTCTCCACCAAGAAGTCTGAGACATTCTCGACATTCTCGACATTCTTGACATTCTCGGACAATCAACCTGGTGTCTTGATTCAGGTGTATGAGGGTGAGCATGCATACATGAAGGACAACAACTTGCTCAGCAAGTTTGAGCTATCTGGCATTCCCCCAGCACCTCATGGTGTTCCTCAGATTGAGGTCACCTTCGACATTGATGCCAATAGTATTCTGAATGTCTCTGCATCTGACAAAACTACCAGTGTAAGTCAAATCACATCACAATCATCAATGATAAGGGCTGCTTGTCTGCAAAGGAGATTAAGCAGATGGTCTTTTTTCATTTTAACTCTCTTCAAAGGACAGGTAGGCACATCCACACTCTTCTTAACTGTCTCCTGAACATCTCCACATCTAACAAAACTACCAGCAAGTCAAATTATATCACAATCACCAATGACAAGGCCACTTGTCTGCAGAGGAGATCAAGTGGATGAATGAGAGAAAGGTTCAACCAGGGCACAATTATCATGAACCTTCTCTCTGATGCTACACAATCACAGACATGGCCCACTATTGCACCTCTGATCACCAAGGGCAAGACCCTCTACTTCTTGCATGGTGTCTCTGTTGTATACAAGGAAGACACAAAGGTTATACCCCCTAAGGACATTGATGTTATATTAGTTGCACCCAAAGGATCTGGTCATACTCTACTCATCCTCTTCAAGGAGGGTCATGGAATCAACTCTAGTGTCATCTTCCAGGATGTCACTGGTAAGGCCATGGAGAAGACCATTGCTATTGGTGTCGCTGTCAGGTCAGGGTACATGCATTCCTCTACCAGTACTTTGTTCTTTATCATTGTTTACTAGCTATGAAATACATGCTTTTTTTTTGTATGTGCATGTGTCTAACCCTAACCCTACATGGGGTCTTGTGAGATTTGAAGTGATTGAAGCGCTGTGACACTTGGACCCGCACTGGGCAGGAAAGGGCCTATTTTCATATTGATGTCAAGGAGTATAGAACACTATTGTTTCCCTATCCTTATCCGACCCTCATACATCAAGTAACCCCTGTACAAAGCTGAACCCGCACTTTCCCATGCATTGGCCACATCAGATGTGCATTCCCACGCTTTGGATGCCTTGGAAACGCATTAGGAAGGTCCCTCATCTATCCATAGTCCATCCAAACCCCATTATTATGTAAATTTCCTTACCTCGAGGCTTGTAAAATGTGTTGCAGCCTTATTACACGTCCTTACATATTTTCTATATTTCCTATCCCTTCCTTCTCTGAGTGAGAGTCTAGGTAGTATAAGTTGACTACTTCTTAGTATTACTTACGACACTTCCCTCGTACTGGATACCTCTCCCTATAGGTTTACCTTCGAAGTAGTCCCTTGTAGTGTGCACTTTTTAGCCCCTATTAGGTTCCTTATACCTCTCTATACCTAGACTTTCCTTACCTCACAATATACCTTTGCCCTCACTCTCTCTGAACCTTGTTCCTTAACCTCCCTATACCTTGTCCGCACTTTCCCATGCTTTCCGCACCTTCGGCCGCACATTCCCGTGCTTTGGATACCTTCAGATACATTCCCATACCTCACACATACCTTGTCCACTATTTTCCCATGCTTAATGCGCCCTCGGGTCGCACATATCCACAGTCATTCTAGTAGCAATTCCCATTAGGGTCAAACACATCTGTATAGACATAGCAGCTAGGCATTAGCTTGACCCAACCTTTTCTTGCCACCCAGCAAGATTGTTGTTTCCACAGTGCTAAGTGTTTTGAGCACAGTTTAAAATAAGCTTTTCAAGCAATTTTCAGAACATCATTCAGAATGTTTCAGAGTGTTTCAGAGTGTTTCAGAATTGTTTCAGAGCCTTAATATTTTTACTTTAAATACCATTAATACTTAAGTTCAGCATAGAGAGGTAAGATAAGAATTGTACCAGCTGCCAGTAGCATTTATCTTTACTGCAATCACAGATTAGCAAAACTGGAAGTAAGAATAAATCCAATTATTCAAATACCAATACCCATGGTTATAATAAATGTATAATATTTCTGACTCTCATATAACACTTGTCATAGAGTATTGTAATATAAGTCAGGAAGTAGTTGAGTGTGACAAAGGTAGAGTCATCTAGGGTTTCAGTTTTCAATATGATTAAGTTGAGTGAGCTCAATTCCAACAACCAGTCTAGCTACTAATACTTGTATGTTATAAAAATTCAAAAATAATTGGACATATAATAAAGAAAGCCAAACCAATATCTGTAGTGAGTCTAAGCTATACCAATGTTACTTTACTTGCAAGGCAAGAGCATTCAACCATATAGAAGTTGCTATCTGATGAAGTATAATATTTGGTTATATATAAGGGAAGATAATCTAAAAATAGAAATGTCTAATCCAAAACTTTTAGGTGTTAGACGTTGGAGAAAGAATATATTATACTAGTGGATGACTTCCCGTGGGATTTAGAATTCCAGATATGTGATTCAAACCCTATGTGCTGAGGAGCCACTGTGAAACATAAGCAACTTCCAACTCCACACATCAAATGCACCCTGTTCCAGACCCTAATCTGGAAGGGGGGGTACCCCCCCTTCCAGATTCAGACTGTTGTTCTAAACAATATTTCAATGTCCACAACAGCAATGTCAACTTTTCTGGGTGATTATAGCACATTTCCATGTGATGTGGCGAGGATTATATAACGACTTAGCTACCCTTACAATGTTTTTTGTATGTTCAGCCAAGTCTCTTTTATGTTAATCATTGTTTGTTTCAGGTGTAGTACGCTGCATTCTGCACCATGTGCAAATGTCATTTGACCTGCTAACTCACACAAATAACTACGAATGAGATATGTTCTTCTTGATTGTTGGCGTTGAACCAGAGTGTTCATAGTGTGATTGTTCAGCTCTGACAAATATCAGGCCTTCAGGATTGATGCCAATAGTTACTAGTTATGATACACATTGCCTCCTCTGTAATTCATCATCTTCGTCAGTGTTAATGATGCTGTATGCCATGTTTAAAGTTTAGTAAGTAGAATTAGATCAGAAAGTTCATTTGAGAGCTTGTGTCTACTGTGATGGTTTGGAACGAGTTTCTAGATACAAATTCCACCTTGCTGAACCTTCGAATTTTAAGGTTTAGAATGAAATCTAGAATGCTAAATCCTGCAGGAAGTCATCCAGTGTTAGATTGGTAAGGAATGTCAGGGAAAATGAATATCAGGTTACTAATGATATAAAAATCAATAAGATCAGTTTTTTTTTCAAGGTGTTTCAGATAATGATTAAATGATATTTTAGAATTCAGTAAAAAACTCCTGGTATTGGGTGACCTCTATCCTATAGGAAGGTAGATGTAGAGTAAATAGGATGTATGTGAAATATATACTGTTAATGTAAAAATTTGAAGTGCATTAGATAAAAATAGTAGTGATAAATCAGGTCCAAAAATGTACGCAAAGGCATATAAGAGACTGCACCTTGTAGATAATGCTTTAGTAATGCAGAATTAAGTAACTATACACCAGTGGAGGTAGATATGACTGGATAGGACATAAAGAGGACAGTTCCAAAGGTTTCTGAAAGTTTATCCAATAGTCCGATTGTCAGGTCTAACAAATGCCTGATCAGAAAGCTAGAAATAAAATAGCTAGATACAGGCCCAGTGCTCACCTGAGCAATACAGTTCTGCTAGTGTCCTTAATTATTCTTTATAAATCTGTACTTGAACATAACTTTGTAACATTGTGTGTGGACAATTTTCATAGACTTGTGCTAGACTATAGTTCCTAGAGTCAATTTTGACAGCTTTCAAAATTTTATCTAAGTGGCTCTAAGTTTGCATGAGAAGGTTTTCCTGATGCAAGTGAGTACGATCATACTCATGTCATGACTACTTATTGAAGTCTTTTTAGCTTAATTCTTCAATGGTACAAGCTATCAATGATGCTGATATTACCAACCATGGTATCCAAGTGCAGCCCCAAGGAGATGGCATGGTGGGCAGGATGAGAGCCAGTGAGTACCCTACTATATTCCAATATCAATTAGGCATATGCATGGGTTTTGAAAACCCGTGCGGGTACCCCTCGGGTATGGGTGGGGGTTTGCATTTTGGGTACCCAGACCCTCACCCACACCCACGCTTGGGTTTGACCAGTACATTACCTAATCGAGAAGTATAGCGGTACTTACACTTGTACTCAACTGCATTGCTAATACTTGCCTACTATAGTGTGCTATACCCCTCCATCTTCTTCAACACAATGCCTACCTTCAATTTCCACAGACAAAATGAGTGTAAGGGTCCTTTTTCAAGCGCGAGCCACACTGATCTTTGCTCACCATTTGCAGTTGGTGAGTGTGTCAATCCTCGTTCGAACAATGGCCATGCTCATCCAAGCCGTTGCCCACCATCCATAGTTGGTGAGTGTGTCGATTCTCGTTCGAGCAATGGCCATGCTCATCCAAGCCATTGCCCACCATCTGCAGTTGGTTCATTCTCGCTCGCACATGGCGCATGTAGACTCAACTCTGGATGGGCACGACACTCCTCACCTCACTTTGCCCTGCCCTCGACTCTCATTCATACTTGTTCACACTTGTTCACACTTGTTCACACTTGTTTACACTCACTTATGCTCATTTGCGCTTGATCTCACTTGTTTGCACTTGTAACTAGTAATGTAAGTCTGTTTTTTTATTGTTTCAGTGTCTAATTTTATTATTTGCATATGGTACATCAGGAAAACCACTGGCTGGTTTTTCCCACTTATGTCACTTTTTGCCCCTTGATGTTTGGTAAATGCAAGTCAAAACACTGCTTTTCCAACTTAATAGACTTTCGCAAAAGCAAATTCAGGGCGTGCCCAGGCAGATCACCAAAAAGCCAGAAAAGTTGTATTAAGTATAATAAGTCATAAATGATAATACTACTACTAGTACCACAAAAATGTGTTGGCCAGCATGTTTCGGAGGGGAAGAATAGTAAATAGAGGGATGAACCTGGACATCATAACGAGACCGCACCCATGCGCATCATATTCTTCCGAGATGGTGAATGGGTGCCATTGTGTGAGGGATGGACCTGGAAATCGTAACAAGACTGCACCCATGTGCATCATATTCTTCCTAGATGGTGAATGAGTGCCGTTGTGCGAAGAAGTGGAGGGACAAACCTGGAAATTGTAACGAGACCGCGCCCATGCGCATCATATTCTTCTAGGATAGTGAATGAGTACCACTGCACACCAATTTCCAAAGCAGAACAGACTTACCTAAGATGCAATCTCAAATGCATGATGGTCTGCAAATTTGTTTACATAAAATGCGCAGAAGGCATCATATGAGTCGTAGTGCTTGAGGTCCTTTGGGATGGTGTGCGTGCCATAGATTGGAATGAGGTGTGCAGCCCAGTAAATGGAATTGATATGGATGATTCCAACTAGCAGAGAATGATCAGTATCATACGAAGGCTTTACAATCCACATGCCGGTGTCTTCGTCAGGTCCATCATTGGCCTTCTCAAACCAGCGCACTACGGCACATGGGTATGAAACTTCCTCAAATGTAAAAGAGAAAAAGCACATGACATGGCCTATGTCCATCCCCCCCATCCCTTCAACAGCTGCATCTGTGTTTACAAACACACAATCATATCACAGTGCCTCCTTTCTCCAAAGAGGACAAGCACGTATGTGCTCTCGGCGCATGCCACCGATACCACTGCAGTCGCTAGGCGCATAGAACATCGAAGCAGCAGAGTTGAACACTTGAATTTGCCCATCAAATCGAAGGCAGTGTGCAAGCGGGACATCAGACAGTTCGTTGTCCGGATGTAATTGTTCGAATAGGAATCAGCGGAGGAGGTTGTGGAGATGGGGGATAGAAAGTTCTGTACTTAAATCAGGTACAGTTCGTGCACATTTGTGTTCTGTGCAATATTGAAAATTATGAGATATTCATTGGCAAATATAAACTGACTTATGGTGCGTCTTTGCTAACTGAACGTGGGCCTGGACCAATGACGTTGGTCCATCAACGATTTCGCCTTCTTCATTGTCACCCTGGATAGTTATGTTGCGGTCAGGCAGTGGCGTGATGGTATCGTCATTGAGCTCATTGGCTTCAGGCTCATGATTTAACCGCAAATGCACTAGTATAGATGTTGAGCAAGCAATGCAAACAATGATACCATACAAACTCACTTAGCGCTTGAAGAGTTTCGGATAGACAGGTGCTGTTCAGCATCCCATGGCTTTTGAAATTGATGCATGATGCTGCCAGTTTGTCAAGGCACTGATTTGTTACCAGCATTTGACCGAGGGCATGGTAGCGACTTGAACGCCTCCATGGTTCCTTGACAGCTTTGATGTGTTTTGTCTTGGTAATCGAGGAACATAGGCCATCGGGTGCACCAAATAGTCGGATAAGGAGGGCGTAATGAGAGCAAGAATGTTGTCGAGGGAGAGAGAATGTGAATACAACACCTGTCAACTCAAAAACATTCCTGTAATGATGGAATCGGTCGAGAGCGTCCTGGATGTAAACGAGTGTGGATTCCGTGATGATGTTACGCCGCACGAGATAGCAGAATTTGAGGAACGCACGAAATGTGCGCACCACGTCTGTTGGGACATAACCTTTGATGGCGGGAAGATAAACCTGAACTACTGTTAGTCTGAAGGTCACAATGTCAATGTTAAACTTACCTTCATAAGCGCTTTTGAATCGTCGCTGGTCCATTGTTTGAACCCTCAGCCTTGAGGGAAATGTCGAAGACCTGAGAACGAGGCAACGACAGCAATTCTTTCATGACATCAGCTTTGAAACGTTGAATTAAGACAAAAGGACATACCTTCAATCAATATCATCTAGAATCTTCTCTGCTCTTTTCTTGCCATGCACATGGTGCAGATATTGTCCCACCCACTCGACTAAATGGTCCTTGAAAGTACCTTTAATCAATTGATGTAGAATGTCCGGTGCAATAAGTTCGTGAATATCGCCTCGGGGGAAATCGTTTGTAAAGGGCTAGAAAAACTTAAGTCTCGACTGTGTTTCTACAAGACAGGCGACTTACAACAAGGTCAGCGATGATCCCATACTCATCCCACAAATCACTAGATGTTACTTCATCGATAAGAGCTTCTGTATGGTCACGATTGCGACACAACGACTTGGAGTCCAAGTTTTTGCAGTGTGACATGCACCTGTATGTTAAAAATGTCAAATCAGAGTGTATATTGAAAAAATACATTGAGGAATATACCTTGGACACCAAGAGCGTACTATACATGCCAATAAGACCTGCTCCTCGTAATCTGCGATATACGGTCCAAGCCCATAGATAACACGCCGATAGTGCCCATCACCGAAACGCACAACTTCTGGTTTCATCATGCCTGGCTTGAGGTTCTCGAGAATCTTCGATATTGATGAATGAAACAATTGCCGGCGATACTTCCGATATTTCGGGCAGGCCGCATGCTCCTTGGTAGCTACTCAACTATAGTTAGCACAGAACGACAATAGTATGGTAAATATTACTTTTTGGCATAGCTAGGGACCAATGATGGCAACAGCATCGCGATGTGTGCATCGGACATTATTACGAACGTTTCCGATTGATGTGTACAGCGGATAGTAGTCGTTGGCACCAGTTGCGACTGAAACTGTCGTTTTGTCGCTTCTGAGAATGACTGGCATGAAGGTTGAGCCAGCTGTATCTGAGTCTTGAGAAATGATATCCTACCAAACACTGTCAGTGCATTAGCGACACAATAAGGTAAGATAACATACAGCTTGATTCCAAGCCCAGTCACTGGACATGAAATCTTGCCATTGACGTTCATTGTTGTCAGTCAAGAACTCACGGTAGGGCTGGTAGTCCATTTCCGTTGCATAATCTGGGTTTGCTAACATGTTACGAATGACCTCGTGGGGGTCTCGATACCAGACGTCATGCGATTCGGTCATCCAGGGTGGTACATCGTGTGCCGGCTTCTCCCCCATATACTGGATCTTGAAAGATTGCCATTTGACATCGCCTACCGGCGTACTGTCAATGGTCTTATATAAATCGCGGCAGTCTGCAAATGGCGGTTTGTCGTTGTGTTTCAAAAGGGTTGCGACCCAAAGATCCAGTAAGATATTGATATTCCCTGCTGACATCTGATTGCGCGTGTACAGAAATTCCACAGTCTCAAACTCGATGCGATTTCGGTAGGGAGTCCAGTCATCACGCGATTTGCTTGGTGGTGGTGCAGGGGTTGCTCCGTCAGCAAGGAATTGACCTGTTGCATCACATGGGTGACCTTCATAAGTAGTATATGTATTAGTTGCAATTTACTAGAAGATTTTCAAAAAAATGTACCGTTTAGTTTGGGGTGATAGTTGCAATATAATCTATCGCCTGGTCCCCAAAATTCCATGTCCATATTATCAGGCTCGTTGAGAGTCTGACCTGCGTCAAACGAGCCTGCAGGGAAGTCATCATGCCCTATGAAGAAGGTGTCGTGCGGTTCCTCCGGCTCATCTTCAACAGTAGCCGAGTACGAGACACTAGCGGTAGGAGCTGACGTGAATGTTGGATGGGAAGTGTTCCAGTTCTTTGTGCGCCCTGCCTGAGTCTTGAAGTGGCATTCACAGTGCAAGTAACCGCAGGGAATTTGATGGGCACTGTGGTCCCTGCGAGCAGAATGAGACATGAAGGGCAGACTCAAACCGTAGTGAGCAGACTCAAACCGTATGAGAGCCTCGAGAGCCGTGCCAAATACTGTTCATAACTCTAAGTTCAATATATAGCACGCCACAGTCGATACTTGTTTGGGGACTTACAAAATTTTCAAACTTCCAACCTTCACGATCCTGCCATCTCACTCCAGCAAAAGCCTTCGCCTCAGTGTCCCCATCTCCTCAGTCATGTCTACAACAGATATCCCTCGTCGTACCCGTCCATCAAACGCAACTGCCCGGCCTGGTCAGATTGTGCTTAATGCACAAGTCAAGAGACATACCAAGGCACAAAAGAATGCGGATGACCTTGCCGCCAAGGAAGCAAAAGAATTGAAGGAGGCACAGGTCGAAGAAGGACTGAAGCGCCTGGCTGGTATGCAAAATGAGATGGAGAAAGCACAGGAGGAATTACTTACGATGAAAGCAATTCCCATTCGGCCTAAGCCCAGGGCTCATAAGGCAATGAAGCCTGCAGTAAGGACTAGTGACAATCATACTGACAGCATGATGGAGGCTGAAGCTGATGACCTCCAGGAGACTGTTGAGCAGATGGACGATGGAAACGCAAGAGTGACGAAGAAGACGGTAACGAAGAAAGGTGGAAAGACACTGGTAAAGGATGCCATCAGCAACTTGATGCAAAAGAAGATCAACGAACCGTCATCAAAAGGGGAAGGTGATATCACTGATGGCATGGCACGTGTATCTGATGGGAAAGACTCAGTGTCGTAAGGCTTCTTCTCTTACCCATCACTGATGTTACTTCTCACTGAATCAACATTATATTTCCTCAATCTTACCTCTAGTCTCAATGCAGCCAGTCAGAAATTTGCGTTGGGTGGCCGGGTCACCAACTGGGTGTCCGATATCAAGCCGCAGGGAAAACCAGAACATCCAAAACTGGCACCCACATCAAGTGTTACTCGAGCGCCTCTAACTCCAATTTTCACACAAGGCACTGCTTCTACGGTAGCAACTTCTGATGCGCAAGTCCCAACTCAGAAGCCTGCAGTTCCTGCTGAAATTCTAGGCGCAGATGATGCCCTCATAGGCAGCTTTGCAGATGCCATCAATGATGCCCTGGAGCGTGAGGCCGCTATTGTGCAAGGCAAGGGAAAATTGAAGGTAAGTGAATGCGATTTGATTGTTAGTATCCACTCATTGTTTGTTCTGCAGGTAGCCTCAATATTTGAAGATATCTCAGACTTTGAGGCAAAGGCAACTTCCACGCAAGTACTATCAAGAGCACATGACTCAGATGACAATTCAGTGGCCTCATCTGCCGAGCAGGAACAGTACTCGCTGGAGACCAAACCTCCATTCACACAGGTTGACCCTTCCCAGACCCTCAAGCGGAAAACTGTGCTTGATGACACTTTAGATGATGACGAGGTGTCTGACTGGTCCATGGACGTTGACGGCCCCGCTTTTGAGGACCTGGTTATGATTTCTGATGAAGATTCGCAGCCCAAACCTGTGGTGCTAAAGAAGAACAAGGTTCAGTGCACAACGTCATTGGTAAGTGTGAAATGTTAAATCGTGCTCACTCTGACACTCTCATAGACGTCTGTATCTGTTGCTTCCGCTGCTGACAGCAAGCCACCTGCTCTCAAGAAGGCCAAGATCGAATCATCTCTTATACGTGCCCGCAACACTCCTGCTATTGAACGCCCGCTGAATGTAGACACTGCGCCAGATCGCATGAAGCCTCATAGCGCCTATTGTAACGTCGACTTACCTGCTATGATGCAGGTGGACCAGCGCTGGACAAAGAAGTATCTACCTACCGTCATGTTGTGGGCTGGGAGTTATGAGGATATCTGGACCATCCCAGATGATGTCCTTCTCCTTCACGCCCAGCTCATTTTGAATGCAGTATACAAGGAACTTAACATCACTATCGTTCATGGTGGTGTGATACACTCCCTCGTAAGTCTTTTTTTTCGTTGAGCTTGACTGACTGTATTTGTAATTAGACAGCGCAGCGTATATCTGAATGGCGCAGCAATTTCGGCTCTACGGGCATAGTCATCATCCTGGACTTTTTGACGCGAAATTCTGACTGTGATCCTGTTGAACTTGCCGAGTCTTTGGTTACCAGCTACACATTCCTGTTTGAAAATCCTGACGACCCAAATCCCCTCACAGTGTACCGCTCTCCCTTTGTTTTGCAGCTGTTGGGTACTGCGCATCTCAATGCCATCAATGGCTATGTGGAGGTTCCCAAACTCGACATGCATGCACTCGCAATGCGTGGGATGTCAGGTGTTATTTCCCTTTCTGCTGCAGCAGTAAGTTTGATCTTCTGGCAGTCTTATTCATGCTTATTGTTTCAGATTGAGCGCGCCCTCAATATGTTCGCAAAGAAGCATTTGAAAGTCAAGGAGGTCTTAGCGGCTGGCTCAGGTAAACTCACTATCAAGCTACCAAAAGTCCTCAACAAAGCTACTGGGAAGATGACCAACACCCCATTCCTATTTTCGGAGGCTCGCTGGACTAAAGCGACCAAGTCGTTCACCAAGTCCCTCTCAAAAAAGCCTGCGGGATACATAGAGATGACGATACAGATGGCGCGTGCCTGTACTGCATTGAATGATGCGACGGATACACCCCAGGGCTCATTTGATGAGGAGGAGTCTGATGATGAGCGCGCTATGCTTTGTAAGTCGTTATCATTCAGGTTTCATCTGTTACAGGCATCCGTAACACCTACAGGAGCCCCAGCTCTGCCTACGCCTGCCCCCGCTCTGCTAGACTCCCCATGCGGCGGTGCGCCGCCCGCACCTAGAAAGACAGCGGTCTGGACCACTATGACCCCGCCCCTGGCACTATGACCCCACCCCTGGCCTAGATGGCCTTGTGCCTGATCCATGGAGGCTGTACACCTCATGGTCACCCTAGATCAGCGCATGCATACCGCATGTCGCTTCATGAAGATCTGGAGCGCTCTTGGTGCTTCCTGTACCTACGCGCAGTCGCACTTGGCGCTGCATGCTTGATCAGAGGTTAAGCCTCATGTACCTTATCTGACCTCATGTCTTGTTATTATAGATCATAGATATACTATAGATTACAGACTGAGCTAGAATACCTATGTGTAGCACATATAAGTAGACAGATTATAGTACTTAGACTTTACTTTAATCTACTAGGTTCATCCCCAGAACTTGCTCATCTAAGCCTAACCAGCTTCCTTGTGTGAGACCGCACTTCTAAGCCGCTCCCTTACGACTTAGCACGTATCCGCTAGCCCTGTATCTCGACGAGCGCCGTCTTACCGAGATCACCGGAGGAACCCTTGATGTTCCGTCAAGCCAAGAACCACCCTCAGCTTCAGTAGGCTCACTCGAGCCGTCGCTGAGAAGACCTATCCTAGTTCGCACACGCCGACCGACGGTCAGCGTAACATCATCTCACTGACATCCGCGACCTCAGGATTTGTCTATTTGTTGTGTCTGCACCATTTCCACTATCCTACGTTCGACAAACTCTGGCTGTCACTATAGGCTATCATCTTCAAGTTGTTTTGCCGTCATTTTTAATCTGCTGCCATTCCATTTGCTCCTGCATGTCCCCTGTTTTTCCTACTACTATGCTGTCGTCTTACTTTTCATTTCCTTAATTTTCTGCTTATCGTGTAGTAATACTGCCCCATTTTATGAAAGACTTGTGCCGCTTTACCTGCTTTCTTAAGCAAAATAAGTGTTGAAAAACTGAAAATTCAGAGATGGAGTGGGCTTAACTAAGTGGCTCGCGCTTTTTTGCTCAAATGACTTAATGCTTCTTTTCGTGTAATTAAGTGACAAATTAAGTTAGAAAAGTAAACTGTGGTTTTCCTGATGTACCCACAGGTAAACCCCACACGGTGCGGGTATGGGTCTGAACTTGTCATACCCGGCAAAAACCCGTACCCACGCTGATGGGTACGGGTTTTTGCCAGGTACAGGTGTGGGTATGGGCTCTGGTACCTGGGGGTTTACCTGTGCGGATCCCTAATATCAATGATTCACAGTGGCACCCATTAATAACACATTCAATACTATTATATCCGTGTCAGTACTGTTTTCTGGGTCAAATGGAATAATTTCCAAGTGCATATATTCAACAAAAACCTATTGATACACCAACAATTTTCTTAACCTCTATCTTTTGCATCTCAAAAAGTGCCATTTTTTTCAAAGTACCTCGAAACTCAGCAAGAAAATCATGTGCCTCTGATCCATTTGTCCCATGTCTTCACGTATTGGCTTGATTCTTGTCAATTTTAACTGGACTTCGGACCTCATCTGCGTGTAATGCCATGTTTTCCACTGCCCACACGTAATAATAAGTACAATACAATACTACAACAAGACTCTGTAGCGAAATGTGCAGCAATCATTGCGACTGCTCGGCATAAACCTGCGAAAGATTAATGAGTAAAATTATTTACGTGTTTAGTTACCCAACCAACCTTGATAGTCTTGTCAGCTCCACCAGTGATGAGCCGTGTTCCGGTCATATCGAAGGTCGAACAAAAGACGCCGGCTTCCGCCTCGAGGGAGCCGGGTTGAGGTACGTCATCAAGATTTTGGAATGGAGTCCCCGTATTGTAATCCCAGAACGTGAGTGTGCCATTGTCACCTAAGCATTACAACAGCGATTAATTCAAATTTGAGGAAAGCCGATGGGAAATGGTAACCTACCACCAGAGAAAAATACGCCTTCTGCGTTGACAGAAAGCGTATTTATGATAGCGTTATGACCGGGGAAATTGTGTACAAATGCACCCTCTGGACATTTCCATTTTTTTATGTTATTACCGCCTGCAGAACCTGATGCAAAGGAATATTCTGTTGGGTGAATTGCCAGGGCCCTTACAGATTTTTTGTGATGAGTGAGGGTGACCATCGTCTTTCCAGCTGCTAGGTCCCACAGTCTTAACCAGGTAGTATCAGTCAGTGTGTTAAATCGCGAAAAAATTCGACGTACCTAACCGTCGAGTCCATACTTCCAGTGATGACTTGTGGATCAGATTCTTGGCATTTGACGTCAGCTACTGTTGCGGAATGCCCAGCGAGAACATGAATCTGGGCCTTTGTGCGCATATCCCAGACACGAGCTGAGGCATCGCGACCGGATGTGACCAAAACATCCAACGTCGGGTGTAAACTCAACGAGTAAACGCCTGAAAGATGACCATGATAATGCCGGATGACTTTATTGGCTTCGAGATCCCAACACTTGACCATCTAAAGGGAGCAATGATCAACGAGACGCAGTTGACGGGTAATAGAATGACTCACCTTGTCCTCACCACACGAAAACAAGTACGGGTGTCTCGGTGAAACGGCCAGCCCTCGGACAGTGGAAATATGACCGGTCAGGGAAAGCTTCAACTCCCCTGAAGCCAAGTCCCAAATTTTGATAACTCTATCTCCAGCACCAGTAGCAAACCATTTATTCCCTGGCTCGACCGCCACACTACGAACCCAACCCAGATGACCGGATATGACGCGAGACAGCTTCCATGGAGCATGGTATGTTGGCTTGATGGTACGAGTTGTTTTGTGTAGGGTCAAAGCCTCGGAGAGCTTATCAGATGTAGAGAACGTGGACGGTTGCACTTTAGGTGTGTTGTCTATTGCGGCAATGAGTGCCATAGACTTTGTCTGCTCCTTTGGCCGAGCAGGTCCAATAGGGCCTTGTTGGGCAAGTAATGCAGGAGGGAGCTCTTTGAAATCACGGTATTCATCGTTAATTTTCACCGACAGACGTATTCGCGCACTAAAAATTTCTTCAGCAAATGTGCTCGGTGTCCCAGAACTTGTTACACACCTCTTCTCATCTTCCTTCATCCCGTCATTTGGACATGATGCAAATATGTCTCTTGTGCGCTTTGCACTCCTCCTCAGTAAAGGATCCAGCGGCGGAAGAGCATGTGTTGTACTCATTGATAATACTGGATTGTCAGCAGTCCGACGGTCAATGTCAATGGCAGTGGCAGGGTGACTGGTTTGATTATCATTGTTTGTTTATTTACGAGAAAGGCAATCAAAGGCGCGGTTGCTTATCTGAAGC
Source organism: Suillus discolor (assembly GCF_016758755.1). Classification (NCBI taxonomy): domain Eukaryota; kingdom Fungi; phylum Basidiomycota; class Agaricomycetes; order Boletales; family Suillaceae; genus Suillus; species Suillus discolor. Next base: position 172,009 of record NW_024541283.1, read on the forward strand.
AAAGAGCTTTCATGCTTCAAGACCATTCCGTGGTCATAGTTTAGGTGGTTTAAAGAGGATTGAATAGCGCTTGAAGTAACATAGTGGTAGACATTAGACGCCATTTCGTCAGTCATGTCTGAAACAGCAGCAGCCGAGCTTAAGAAGCTCGTGAAACAGCTCCAAAATACTTCCACAGAGGTGTGTACAAATTTTCTAGGTCAATCCTTTTAGTTTGGTTTGCTGACGACCCTCGTGTAGGAAAAGGTATCGATTCTGCAAATCTTGAAGAAAGACTTCCAAGTAAATGAAGCGATCTTAAGGGTAGGTATCCGTGCTCGGATTTTGCCTTGTATTTTGACTCACTGGTGTGAATTCATAGGAAAGCAAAGCAGGGCTTGCTGTCGGAAAATTGCGGACCCATGAGGCAAAAGAGGTCTCCGAACTCGCCAGAGAGATCGTAAAGAAGTGGAAAAACGAGGTTGAGCGCGCTAAAGGAGGTTCAGGCTCAAAGGCGGGGACACCTGCGAACGGCAAGGCAGCACCAAGTGAGTCTGATCCACATATGCTGCTAGATCCTTATAATGACTATGGCTATCAACTCTATCCTCTCACAAAGCTCGCAAGGGATCTGCTTCGGTCACACCCTCTAACGCCGCTACTCCCGCCCCAGTGAACGGGAAGTTAGAACCTCGTACTGCGAAAGGAGATGGTGCAAAGGCATCCGGCACGGGGGACAGCACGCGGGATAAGTGCATGGAACTCATTTATGATGGCCTTGCTTGTGACTCTGGCGCTCGTGAGTTGATCCCAGACTTCAACTTCGATATCTGACACTCATTAACCCTGAAAACAGCCAGTGATCTAATCATGAGTCGAGCAAAAGCTGTGGAGGCCGCTATTTTTGCACAGTTTGGTAGTGCTAGCGCTGCATACAAGGGCAAAATCCGTTCTTCGTACGTCAACCTCAAGGACAAGGGCAATCCAAGTCTACGAGAGAACATTGTCAGCGGTGATCTTTCGGCGGAGAGGTTCAGCAAAATGACAAGCGAGGTACGTCAGGAATCATGAGATCTATTTTTAATGCTGATTTGTTCAGGAAATGTCTTCGGAGGAACGACGGGCGGCAGACCAAAAAATAAAGGAGGAGAACTTTTTCAAGTCCTTGGGAGCTGGCGAACAAGAAGCCGAAACGGAAGGCTTCCAGTGCGGAAGATGCAAGCAAGTAAGATGCTTTCATTGAATTTGGTGGCTTGGTGCTCATCGTTCGTAGCGCAAGTGTCGCTACCGCCAGGCGCAGACCAGAAGCGCCGACGAGCCAATGACAGTGAGTAAATATCTAATGGAAATCAGACTAAAGTTTACGTCTGTGTCTTTCTAGACTTTCGTGACGTACGTGACCTTTACCTGTTGTACAAGACAGACATACTCACCTTTCGTCTCATCTTCAGATGCGTCAACTGTGGCAACAAGTAAGTAAACTATTGTCAAGGAAACTCGTATCTCATTTATCACTTGTAGATGGAAGTTCTCGTAAATATTTGCATCGTCTAGGAGTGCTTTATAGTCGGCAAGATCATTTTTCTACTGTAGTTTTTTTATTGTCCAATTGTCGGGACATCGTTCTGTTCGCCGTAGACGGCCCTGTCGTAATGATGTATACCTGCAATCTATCTTGAAAAAATACCCCTTTGTTTCTCACAACTCGTATTTCGCACATATCGAGATAAAGGGACATCACAACGGGTTGATGCCATTGTGTTAGTCCAAGGACGGCGCATACATCTCCGGGTCAAAAGTTTGACGTGATTTAAAATTGGAAACTTAGAATGATGAGCGATTGCCGTCCCACGTGAGGGTGGGAAAACGAGTGGCTTCTGAAATGCACGCGTTTGTACGCGTTAACTGCCGAGGCCACCAAGCTAGTTTCGTTTTATACCAGAACACCATTAATTCCTTGTACCACTGCTTTCAGCCGACTGTGTGTACAGATATGTCCGAAGATACTGAGGACGTCAAACCGAAATTGAGCTTGGTCATTAACTATGAGGGTACCCGTCAGTCTTCTTTACTGCTATTCCGACGCGTTCAACAAGTATTGACAACCCGTGGCCAGAAATCACTGTGAAGGTGAAGCACAACATGACATTTAAGAAGATATTCGATGCAGCAGAGGTGAGAACATAGTCGTTGCATCAAATCTTGCATTCTCATCAATCGGCATGACGTGCACCAGAAACGGTTTGGAAAAGAACCAGGTGAGTGGCAACTGCTTTCAGAAAGGCGAAGAAGTTCTGTACTCATGTTCAACCCTTCAGGGACGTTTAAATTCATTTACGATGGCAGAAGATTGCGAGCTGAAAACACGCCTATGGATGTGAGTGCTCTACTGATGCTCAGAGAACGACCGACGCTCGTATGCTGACGCCTCATCAGATGGAAATGGAAGATGGTGATCTCATTGACGCTCACTTAGAGCAGGTATGTCGTATGATTCTGTTGTTATCTCGATCCTAATACCGCAGTGCTCTCTAGCTGGGTGGTGGCACAATTATATGTTAGCTGTTGTACATCCACAGGCTTCCGTAGGTCATGCAATCGGATGTATTCTCTCTACTGTATCACGTCTCACCACTCAATCCGTTCCAATTTACTTGTCACCAAAATGATGGGGCCTCGACTCGAAAGCTACCGCTCCTTACTTGAGGAGATCTCTGTTCCACCATATGCAGGGGTGAACATCCTCTCTACTCGGGTGCCTCACTTCTACATTCTTTAATTCTTGTCAGGCTCTTCAACGACAAGCTCAAGGGATCATATGCCAGCCATTGAGGGCGGCATCTTGTCAAGGTTAGGGGTACGCTGGCAAGTCGCCAGCATCTCACTGGTAGGCCACCTTAACTCACTCAGATGGTAACAATTCCTAGTGTAGTTATCCCAATCTAAACTCGATCCAATGAGTCACCCACAAAGTATGGAGATCACCGTCTTTCGCAGCGCTACTCAGCGTTGTGAATGCGTTGATTACGGACAACGACGCCACGGAAAGACACTCAGCTCTACGATCCAGCGCTTCCAGGTAGCAAGTTGGGACCACAGAATGATCAAGCACCTTCAGTTAACGTGAGATCTACTTGGAGCGATTATGTTCATACCGGTTTATATCGTATAATTATTTGTCACAAGTACCGTAGCTTTTCCCAAGGCTAGGAACCTCTGTGTAATATTCCGACTATAACTGACAACCCGAATGAATACACGAGAGACGGTACATGAGGATTAAGATATTGAATTCTGAAATTCTATGTGCCCATGTATTTGATCAGGGGCATCGACGCAAATGGCAATCACGTGTGGTAGTGGTCTGCACCTTGACTGACGCAACATGACTGTTACGGTAATGTCGGCCACGTACAAACAAAGGCTGAGAGGATGGCTCAGTTATGCATTTGCTAGGTGTGTAGTACTCGTACTCTTCTCCCCAACAAGCTCTCAAGTCATAGCAAGTGAGGCTTTTGTGGTGGTTTCCCTCACACTCTTCCTACCAATATGTTTAGAGCAATTTGCCCGTGACAATGGGTTCTTGCAACCAGAGAAGACTGAATCATGTTCTTCACTTTCGGGTTCTGTGCCTGCAAACGTGGACGGCAGATGCGCAGTAAAAATTGGTTGGTTGTGGATAGATACCGCTAGTTTCAGGTGCGTCCAATCTATTCTGGCTAGCGCTGGTGCGGACGTCGTAACATACTCAGTCTCTATGTCTATTCGATGTCTGTCGCTTTGCAAGCACTCACGGTGATCTCAATGGGGAGCATAGCCGACCGTTGTATGTTCCATGGTTTCGTTCTGGAACTAGTCTTCATTACTGGTGGCAGCGTCATACAGAAAGCCCCTTCTCCTCACTTTCGCTGCAATAGGTGCCTTCTCCGCGAGCCTTTTTCTCCTTCTATCGTCGACATCTCCATTGTGGATGGTCTCTGCGCTGCTTACAATTTCGGCTAATGTTGGCTTTGGTGCCTCCGTAGTCGCTATGAACGCGTATCTGCCGTCATTGGCGAAAGATTCCCCAGAAGTAGTTCAAGCTTACTCCGAAGTGACAAGGTCATTCGAAAACCGGGATGAGAATTCCGCTCTTACTGCAAGTGTTGATCTTGAATTAGAGCGCTCCTTTGAAGAAGCGTCAGATCCTCTTCTTGGTCATCCAATCCATCCGGACACTTCTCAATTAACTTACACTGCCGCATTGTCGAGAGCCACCTCGCGAATATCATCCTTAGGAATTGCTTCAGGTTATGGTGCAGGAATCATTCTTCTCTTGGTTGCACTCATACCTGTCACTCGCCTGCAAGGTTCCACTTTCTCACTACGTCTCGCCATCGGTCTCAGCGGCATATGGTGGGCATTGTTCTCTATACCTGCTGCTGTCTGGCTCCCAAACGCAAGCAATATCGATGAACCAGAATCCGGTTCTATCAAGGCAGATGACGATTGGACCTTCAGTTCGGAGATTGCGGTTGCATGGAAACGATTGGGAGTTATGCTTCGCTGGCGGGAAATAAAGCGTCTTCGAAATACCTTCAGATACCTCGCTGCTTGGTTCCTTCTCTCCGATGGTCTGTCTGTTATTCCACCAATCAATTACTCTTAATTTGACTTCTCAACAGGTTTCACTACTATAACATCGACCGCGATCCTGTTTGGAAAAACGACTCTGCACATGCAAGCTTCGTCTCTCGTCCTCATTGGCGCTATCACACCACTCTCAGGAATCATTGGCTCTCTAGTATCCCCCATCCTCCAACGTAAATTCATGTGGTCAAATCTTCACGTCCTAGTCCTTCTCGTGATGATGGTCTCGCTGATTCCGGCATACGGGTGCTTGGGATTCCTGCCCGTCTTCAAGGGAACTGCACATTTTGGTGGACTGACAACACAGGGAGAAATGTTTGGTCTCGCAGTGTACTTTGGTTTGTGCCCTTCTCCTCGATCGCGAGCATTGACTGACTAGTATCGTTATCACAGGTTTTGCGTACGGTGCGTTTCAGAGCTATGCTAGAGCTTTGTATGCGGAGTTATTACCTCCTGGGGAAGAAGCTCGATGGTATGTGTCTTTCGCATAGGTGTGGCACGTAGAATATTGACGCACTGCTCCAGGTATGGTCTTTTCTCGATAACAGACAAGGTAGGCAGATAGCCTCAAATCTGTTTTGCACTGACTACATTTTTGTCTACAGTCAAGTTCTTTCGTTGGCCCGCTCATCGTTGGCCTGATAGCGGATAGCACCGGGAACATTCGCTACGCATTCTTTTTCCTCGTATTCATGGTGTGGGCAGCAGTGCCTGTACTCCTCAGCGTTGATGTTGACAAGGGAAGGCAGGATGCAAAGGATTATGTTTCGTGACGAATCGTAGTTGGAGAATGATACTATCCGTATTCAATAATATTCCCTCGGTGTGCATGGTGCGTAGGATGAAATATACAATTTTATGAGATGCATGTACTATACGTGCTGAATCGAATGGAAGCAAATCATTTACAGCTCCTTCTTCGCTGCACGATCCCTCTTAGACTGGAATGCCTGAAGGGCCTTCAGTCGCTCTGTCAGTGTGGGGTGTGAGTGGTGATAAGCCGAGTATCTGTATTAACGACACATCAGCACTTCGATTCCAAAATATCATAACTCAACTCACAGCCAATCAACCCATACGGTACTCAGATTCTTGATATGGAGCGTGATCAACGCCCGTGAAAGCCTCTCACCCATATCCTTCATCTCTGGGGCCGACAATCGATCCTGGATTTCACACGCAAAACGGTCCGCTTCCCACTCAAACTGGCGCGAAAGGGAATTCAGCGCAATGCCAATAACCGCTTCCAGGGGGCTAAGAATCATCTATGTTCAGCGTCAGCGTCATATGCAAGAGAAGACTACATAATGACGCACCTGGAATAGCAAGAATGCAACAATGGTTGGTGGGCGGGCAGAGATAGCTGCGGAAAAGTCGAATGCCCGCAAGAATTGAGGTGCGTGTAGGAAGGCAGGAAACATGGCGAGGATGGTGAAGATATGGACTTGAGATACACAGAGCAACTTCGTTGGGTGCATGTGATACCAGTGACCGAGTTCATGCGCTGATTCAAGAAGTTCAATCGACAGGCCAGAAAAGAAAACGCGTGCATACCTAAAACTGCCTCGACTTCCTCAGGCTTACTTTCTTTGATCAGGGTGTCGAAGATGACGATGTGTTTGCTCTGAATGATGATGAGCAGGGATGGTCACAGCAGGTGATGTATACTAACCCAGGGCAATCCGAAGAAGTAAGCATTGCTATGGGAGCTACGCTTGGAACCGTCAATCTCATACAGATGCTTCAAGGGGAACTTGAGCTTCGTCGCGAGCGATTCGGTCCTTGTGCGTAGCTCGCCCTCCTGGAGGGGCGAAAGCTTGTTGAAGAGTGGTTGAATCACAGTTGGATATATGATAACCATTATGATCTGGAAAGCCAGACTGGAGAAGGCATATCAGCACAGCCCTACTTGCATAAAGGAAAGAACCGAACAGAAAAGCCATAAGCCATGGGACGAAGCGGTCTCCAGCCCACCCAAAAACGTAAAGGAAAGCGGCGAGAAACGGCATGCCAATGACAAAGCCAATCGCCCAGCTTTTCAAGAGGTCCGTGACGAATAATGCGGGTGTAGTCTTGTTAAAGCCGTGCTTCTCTTCCAAAACAAATGTTTGGTAAGCAGAGAGAGGTATTGAAGGTATGGATGAGATAACAAAAAGCACGATAGCAAACGCAAGGGATTGCGTTATCTATCATATTCAGTCAGTTTTGAGGTTTATATTGATTGTAGGGAGCCACTGAACCTCATACTCGCTGCTATATCCGAAGTAACCTATCAGCCCCCCAGCCATGTCCCATGCAAACGCATATAATCCATAATGAAGCATGGCAGAATCAAGAGCTTGTTTGAATAGTCCAGTGATCAGGGAGAATTTTGCCTTGTCCTTGCCGTAATTCTGGGACTTTGTAAAAGCCTCAGCATCGAAGTGGTCTACTAAAACCTCTGGAGGAGAAGTTTTCGAGTACAGAGGATACTGGCGAAGCCTGTGAGCGGAAAAAAAGTTAGTTAGGAAAGAGAATCCAACAGAGCAGTACACTGACAGAAGGTAAGACTCGAACAACGTAACACTCCATGAGAAAACTTGAACATAAAACTTCCAGTCAATTGGGTCGGTTGCAACAAAAGACAACTTTTGCTGGAGTGCTGCAAGCTGAGAGTGCAGCAGGTCCATGATGTGACTAGTCCTGGGGCGTTGGCAAGGGGTTACGAAGAATCGTCTACTAGTAGAATATTCGGTTTTATCTTGTCACATGACACGTCTTCATTCATGACCACGTGGCGGCAGACGTGTACTTGGTGAGTAGCCGAGTACTAGTCCCGAGGGCTGGCGCAGAACGTTCCTTCAGGGGAATACATTCTTGTTTGATGGGTCGCACAAGTAATTAAGTCGAATGAGACTAATACTATCCAGATAATATTACATGCGCGTGGATATGATCATCTTAATGGTTGTGGTTTACAGCGAGTTCAGTAAGACAGACTTCTCGAAGTCCTCGCGGTTGTTCTTGATATTTTCCAGCCCACCCTTGATCACCTCCATGCGGTGAGCCTCAGGATCATAATGATCGCTGGGTTCCATTCCAGTTTGTGGAATCCACCCTGTAGGAACGCGCTTGAAGGCAAAGTCGCTAATGACCTCTTCTGCAGTCGATCTGGCAGAATCGATGGCTCCGGTAATCCACGTATGATGACGGCTCAAATGCTCTCCGGCGAAGTAAATGTTACCTTCCTTACGACGAGCAATGTCAAAATACTCTGACAATTGCCCGGGAAGGAACATAGCATCGCCGGTAGGGTTGTGCTCGGACCATGCTAAATCCTCTGCCGCGATGAATTGGTTGTAGATGTCAACGCTCGGGAAAACCTTTGAAAGGTGACATAGAGAGTTCTTTAGACGTTCGCTGAAAGGAATGGAGGACCACACAGACGCGTCCGTGTTCCAGGAATACAGAAGCAGGACGCCAGGTCCCTTAGAACCGATGCCATTGGATGGATATACAATCCACCGAATCGGCAGATCAGTCGTTGATTGTCCTCCTAGAGAAGGGGGTTGCACATGCTCCCAGAATCGAGTCTTGAAGCGCAGACCGATCTTATACAACGCCTCGTAGAACATAGCGCGGATAGCTTGCTCCTTTCTGTAATCCCAGCGAGGACGCTCTGGAATCATCCTCAACGCACTAGGCGGAATGGCAAGAATCACCTTGTCAAAGGTTTTTTCTACCCGGCCCCTAGGCGTATCTGCGCAGATAGTGACACCATCACCGGTCTGCTCGATCTTCTGCACTCGCGCACCAAATGTGATATTGTCCATGCCAACCACCTCGGCAAGTGCCTGAGGAAGTCTGTCCATCCCCTCTTCCAGTGTGAACCACTGTTTAGTGTCGAAGTCGAGGTTCTGCATGATGAGCTCAGAGAAGCTCAGCGCGAACTGGTTGGTCTGAGAGCACATAGTCTCGGTGAAATCAATGACTGATTGCGGCCATCCAAGAGATTCCAGGTAGGAACGGAATGGGACTTTGTCAAAACGCATGAGGAGCTTCCAGCCCTCGTCGAAGTCTCTCTCCAAGAAATTAATGAAATCCTGTATAGCGCTCAGTAGCAAGGCATCTGCAGTCTTGCTATCATATGGTGCTGTGAGGTCGAATCCTAGCGCCTTCGCAGTGTTATCATCACCTCCGTTCTTCAAAATACCGTTTATGAAGATGCGATTGCCGGGGGTGGTGAGATGATAAGGTATAAGATTGAGGTCGGCGTGATGGGTGTCTTTGAGAAGTTTAATTAAGTCGAAGGTTGGTTGATGCATCTGGGTACTTGGAATACGCATGGCACCAGCCTCAAAGTATTGGTCCTTCTCGGATGTAAAGCGGTAGGTTTTAACACGACCACCCACTCTCCCATCCAGTTCGTACAGAGAGACTACGATGCCGGGATTGTTCGACAATTTCAACCGATATGCAGCATACAAGCCAGCCATGCCAGCTCCCACAATGCCAACATGCTTTAATTTCCTTCGGGGTAACCACGATAAGTTCGCATCCCGGTAAAAAAAGACATGCATACCTCGGTCGTGCTAGAGAAGGGGACTGGGACATGATTGATATTGATGTAATGACACTATGGAGCCGTCATCAGAAAACAGGCACTACTTAGTAAAGATTGGGAAAACTTACAATAAGGTCGGTCGGTGGGGACTTGGTTTAGAACAAATGAGCAGGACATGCAAGCATTTTATACCCAGGCGGAAGGAGCTTACTGCGGTTTCCCTGCCCAGGGCAATCTGGGCTGACAGTTGCGCCCTAGTCAAACTTCCGAAGTCGAGCGGCGACTAGATATGATTCTAAGAATGCCGAGATGTCCTAGGAAATGTTGATTTTGGTATCTGCATCGTAACCAAAAGTCCAGTGGAATGTTTGACTAGTGCAGGAAACCTGTAGAAGTCCACTGGGTGCAGGTGAATGGTTGGATTCGAAGGGGCCCATCATAAATGAGAGTACTGAAAGTGGGCTCAGGTTATTGATTTCTGTTAGAGCATTTCAAGAGCGCCTCGCCCATTGTCAAGAAACGGCATTTTCCTTTGCACTATTTCAAAAATAGCACGATTTGCATTTCAGATTCAGGGAACATTGTATCCGAGAAACAACACAAGAGTCACCGTACAGTCATCAGGAATCTGAGGAATTTGCCTCATTTTCGTTAGTACTCAAAGTTTGTCCTTGTCGTGCACGGCGTTGTGCAGCCCACTCCCTAGCCCTAGCGCGCCGAGCTTCCTGATCAACTTCCTCCAACCGTACATTAAGGGTCTGAGGCGAATCCAGGGTCGCGGCAGAACTCTCACTAAGCTTTAATGGGGATGTTCCCTCACTCTCAGACTCTTCTTCACTACCTTCATCATCACTATCTCCATACGCAGCGAGTCCTCCCAGACCTACGTTCCCTGAAGCTCGCAGCGATTGAGCTGATCGGTCGACTTTTTCTTGTCTGAGCCTCTCCTTGGTCGTGCGCCATGCTCGTGACCACCGTCCCCTTAAAAATGCAAATCTCTTATCCGCACCGTGGTTTGCAAGAATGCGCATCTCCAGTTGTGCAGGATTAGGAGACGATAGAAGGTGTAGCGCTGTTCTTTTCATAAGCGCTGACTGGACATCATCAGGCTAGCACAGAAATTGTCGTCGTCTAATGTCACCCTTACGACAAGTACTAGTGAACGACCTCTTACCTCCTCATCACTACCTCCCCAAAGATCCAACTGTTCGTTTTCATCGGTCTCGGCAAGAGCTTTCAGACGGTCCTCTCTGTTTTGGTCAATGAGACGCCTACGTTTCTCGCGCCGGTAATCTTCAATCTCATATGGTGTGAAGAAAAAGGTATCTTCAGTGTCAGATGGCAAGTCTGACCATCCGGTTGGAGACAGAGACCTTGGCTGAGAGGTACTCAGACTTGTATGCTCTGGGAAGGCATCAAGCAAAAGACGAGCATCATATCTAAGCGGTTTTTGTATCAGACTGAGTGGAACAGAGGATAACGATGGAACCATATCTTCCAATCCGAAGCGGATAGAGCTTAGATCCGACGGATCCACTGAGCACTCAGATAGACATTGCATGCGCAGAGTATATGATTGCCACTTGTATTTTTTTGGGGGCGACTCGCCATAACTTAGCAATAATCGTACTACTAGGGAGACCCACCTGTCCACCCAAGTAACCTTGTCGTCCGACGCTTCGGGGAAAGAAGAATCTGAGTTGAGAAGTTGAAAATTTCTTGTGCTAGCACCCCATTGTATGAGAGCATTACCGATTTGAGGATCACTTGCATGAACACCCAAAGTTGGAAGATGCGGCGCCTCAAGAGAAAGTGCTGTTGAAAGAGACTGTGGGCCGCGGATGATAGTAGCCTCGTATGCTTGAATAGACAAAATGAAAGGATCTGGTGTAACTGTCGTCGCCGGAGCTACGAGGTTGGCCGGCGGTGCAACCTTGCGGTACTTGCGTTTATGGGACATCCCAAGCACCTCCAGTATGTTGAGCTGGAGGATTGAATTGAGCTCTCAAGGGTAAAGTGGGAGCCACAAATCAAGTAGTACGCGGCGTGAGAACCAGAAAATGAAAACAGCGCTATTTCCAATACTACTACATTCATCTGACGGTCGTGTCAAATTTCAAAGGGGCCATACAAATCGATGGATGAAAACTTAGTGACACAGTCTCCTGCTAGCAGATGTGATTCCTCCTTTCAAATATTTTTTTTCATTTTATCTTTTGACGGTCGGAGTATGCGTTCAGTAGACCACACTTTCCGCAGGTGGCTGACCCGCTGTTCCCGGCTTCCCATGCATAAGGGACACCATCCAGTCGCGACGAACTGATCTCTTTACTGCCGGTTTAGGGACTCAGACTCCTAAATATGGTGAGTCGCATGCGCTACATCCTCATTTTTAACTTCTCCCCCTCCTTCAGATACCTTTTCAGTGATACATCCACCGTTCGGACGTCTAGGCATACTAATTAGGGCATTGGTGTAGAACCTGCCCAGAAGCGCGAGTTCTACTTGTTGACCTGATGTATTCGGATGCTAAGAAGTTAGAGCGAGTCCCGCATGGGAGGATCTCGGTGCCTCGATCGAGGCCAGCCGCCCGTCATGAGCATACTCACCTTTTTCACTTCCAGGAGATGTCTACCTGTTCAGTATCATGTAAGTAATCGTTCATTCTGCGTCATGCCCTTGCGGTACCTCATGTCCCTTCAGGTGGCTCTGGCAAGCTCTCAGGGTTCTATTCTGACTATTTGGCTCTCTGACCTTACAGGAACCACATATGTTATCCTCATCGTCAGAGGCTGCTGACCCACTATTTCCGTCACACTCATGAGATAACTAATCACGCGCACTAGGGGTATCTCGAGGTTTTGATTCTGGTTGGGACTTTTACATCTATATCTGCAAGTATAAATTGCGGCGGATTTTGTTGGACAGGTAGCCGCTTCGTTACACAAGTAAAAATACTCGTTCACCTTTCATATCTCGGACCTCATAATGCATCTCTCCCTTACCCTGACGACTGCGATGGCAGCATTCGCATGCTTCGGAGAGGTCGCCTCCGTGCCCCTGGAGGAGACGCTGAGAAGCCTGACTCCGAAAGCAAGGAATGTTTTGAAGCGTGCTACCCCAGTAGCCCCCTATTTCGTTTTATACAGTGATGCGTACGTTTCCACTGAACCAACGGTGTCAGAAATTTCGGTAAGCTTTCCCTTCCTCTACTGGCGATCGATACACTAATCGTGAACTGGTACAAACATCAGGGCTTCAATGTGTTTGCATTGTCTTTCCTCTTGGCAGATGGTGCAGCAGATCAAGCTCAGGAATGGGAAGAGCTCACAGCAGCTCAACGTTCTTCGATTCTCTCTGAGTACGATGCCGCAGGTATCTCACTCATCGTGTCCTTTTTTGGGTCCACTGAGACCCCCACTTCATCGGGATACGACCCCATCAATACTGCAAATACCATGGCAGCTTGGGTTATCGAATATGGCCTCCAGGGTGTAGACATCGACTATGAAGTATGTTGCATGATGTCTGATAATGTTTGACGACAACTGATTTTCTCTAGGATTTCGCTGCATTCAACGCTGGTACTGGCGCTGCTGAGCAGTGGCTCGGCAACTTCACCACCCAGCTCCGCACCCAACTTCCGCAGGGCCAATATATATTGACTCATGCTCGTGAGTGAGATATTCAGAAAATATCATTATCAAACTAAACTTATTCGCATAGCTGTTGCACCTTGGTGAATATATAGTGGCGAATTTGATCCCTACTGACTGAAACCAAAAGGTTTACTCCTGATAGATGGGGTGGAGGAGGATACCTCTGGGTAAACTCTGTGGTCGGCGATATGATTGATTGGTACAATGTGCAGGTGCGGACGACGTCCTATCATTTTTGATTTCTTGTTCTAATTTTCTGTCATCGCAGTTTTACAACCGTGAGTCTCTTTGAAGCTTTCTCTTTGTCTCTAGTAACAACAAACAGAGGGCACGACGGAGTACACAACTTGCGATGGCCTCCTGTACAACTCCTCAACTGCTTGGCCACAATCTGCACTCTTCCAAATCGCTGATAGTGGTGTTCCTCTGGACAAGCTTGTGATCGGCAAGCCTGCTACTGCAGCACAAGCCACCAACGGGTACATCGACCCATCTCTCTTAGCATCTTGTGTTTCCTCAGCCTATGCCGATGGATGGGGTAAGTCTGTCCCATTTAGCTAGTTTTCTCTCTCTGATCATCATGGGGAATTCTAGATGGCGGTGTCATGGTTTGGGAGGTACGTGAGAATCCAAGCGATTCGCAAAGTTTCTGACCATGCAGATATTAGTATCCTTACGCTGAATCTTCATGGATCGCGACTGTGCGCGGGGACACCTGGCCAATGCCATCCACCACTGCGACACCAACAAGTACTGGTACCACACCGACGAGTACTGGTACCACAACGGCGACACCGATACCGACAGGCACCGGTAATTGCGCAGGTGTTGCTGCATGGACTGCTGCTGTGGCCGTGAGTAGATCTCTATTTTTTTCCATCCATTCAGTACTGAACCTTTACAGTATACCGGAGGTTCTGAAGTAACCTACGGGTGCGTATATTTTAAATTGCTCTCCTCCATCTACTAACCCAAAATCTAGTGGGTACCTGTGGACTGCAAGCTGGTGGACGGAGGATGACACCCCTGGAGGTAATCTGAACTTAACCCTTCCAGAAAAAAACTTGACAGCCCCACAACAGGTACCGCGGATGTCTGGGTCAACGACGGAGCTTGCACCTCTACAAGCAGTAGTACACTGACGAGCGCCAGTACTACACCGACGAGTACTAGCACCACACTGACGAGCACCAGTACCACACCAACGAGCACTAGTACCACAACGACAAGCACTAGCACGACGACGACATCGACAGGCACTGGTACTTGTGCAGGTGTTGCTGCATGGACCACTGGTGTGGCCGTTAGTATATTTCTTTTTTTCTTCCGCTCAAGACTGAACATCTATACAGTACACTGGAGGTTCTGAAGTGACCTACGGGTGCGTACTTTCTGATTTGCTCTTGTCCATCTACTAACGCATAACTTAGTGGGTACCTGTGGACCGCGAGCTACTGGTCGGAGAGTGACACCCCTGGAGGTGATTTGAACTCATTTTTTCTAGAAAAAAAATTAACAGGCCCACAACAGGTACCTCGGGTGTCTGGATTAATGACGGAGCTTGCACCTCCACAGCCACCGCCGCAGCTAAGCGTAGGGCTCTCCCACCCCCCATCGTCACAGCGCCTGCTTTATAAGGGCATCGATGGATGCCACCCCACCCTGCTCGCCTGATGCAGCAGGGGTCCCGCGATATGTGATTTAATAGATAGATATGACGACAGCGATGTATTATCTTGTACTGTTTTTACTTGCAAATTATGACGTAGTTTCTTGCGATACTCGCTATACGTAGGGCTGCACACCGTCGCCGTAATAGACGGTTTGTACGGCGACCGTCGACGGATACGGTTGCCGTACCGGCGGCTCTGCAAAGGGAGGCAGACAGGTACGGTGTACGGCCAAGCCGTACACCGTACAAACCGTCTTCCATACGGCCGTCGACAGTACCTTTACGGCTTATACGGTCGGAACAGGGTGCCGGTTTCCCCGGTAGCTTCTTGCCCTGAACCGCCATGCCCTGCACCACCAACGACAACGACAGCGACGAGTCTGATGGCTTTCTGCATGTGCTTTACACTAATGGAAGCATCACTGTCAGTATGTTTGTTACAATATTTACTGAAACTTTCCTAGTTACTACTTGTTTTTTGTATCCTGAGCTGGCCTTTCTGCCCACAATGTCCTTGCCTGCCAACGAGCCACAATTCCAGACTGTCCTCGGTCGTGGGCACCGTGTCAAAAATACTGCACACCTGACTGAGAGTATCACGGCGGAATTGGAAGGTAGTCAAGATGTTCCTGCTGCGAAGTCTAAGCCACAGAGAAGCAAGGAGTCAAAAACCACCCAGAATCGCTTTGATGGTCTTACCGTTGAGGGTGACTTGGATGATGAAGGGAGTGACTATACTAGTCCTTCAAGCTCGCAGTCAGATACTAGTACGTCAGACTGATCAAGAAAGTCATGTCATCGAAATCACAAATGAAGAGGTAAGTTTAATATGGCTCTAGAACATTATGTGTGCTCAACCTTATGCAAAACAAGATCGCTCACTTGTTACCTTCAAAAACGGTTCCGGAACACCCAAACAGGCGCAACAAGCGCAAGCGCTTGGCCAAAAGGTCGACTCGGACCACTCAGGCACCCACCAACAGTGGGTTTCAGCCGCTATCACTACAGCAGCTATACAAGATAGTCTCATTGAAGAAGATGTCGTACCTGCTGTCCTCACTGCCAAGGTATAGTCATTTGCTGTCCCATAGAGTTCATTACTTACGATATCATCAGGCTGCCAAGCAGAACCTGATATATTATTTCTATGAGGTTGTACAGCTGAATGCTGTGGGTCAGGCTGGTGACACAGGAGACAAACACTATAAGTGTTATTTGGGTAATCGAAAGGTCCTCACCATCACGCGGGCGATGAAAAGCAGTCTGAATGGTAAGTAGTATCATCACTAGCATATGTTTTGGCTAATACAATATAACTATTAGGTTTGATTGGGCATCTTAAGACACATTTTCCACCTATGTATCGGTTATACCTAGTCATGAAGTCTCGTGGGACACCTCCAACTGAAGACGAGCTCAAATTAGCACGAGGTGACAAAGTTCTCGATCCGGATGCAGCAGCAGCATACTTGATGCAACTTGAGCAAGCGTCTGCGAATATTGTTGATGCCTTCAATAAGCAAGTCAACAAAGCGTTCGGAGACTGGAGCCAAGAAAAATTCGAAGACCTGCTTGCAAAATGGCTCGTTGCATGTGATCAACCATTTGAAGAGGTTGAAAAACCAGAGTTCAAAGCATTCGTAGAGTACACTCACTGAGGTTCACTCCATATTCCTGGACGAATGGCAATCAAGCGATGTATCATGAAGATGGGTGATGAGACTATTGAAGGAATCAAAAACATGATTCGGGTAGGTTGAATCATTCAAAAAAGCATTTGCGTTTCTCATATATTAACAGGAACTCGAGGCAAAAGTAAGCCTTTCTCTCGATGCGTGGACCTCAAGCAACCAATTTGCGTTCCTTGCAATTGTCATGCATTATGTGACTCATGACTGGCAGTTGGGTATGTTCGTCCTATTATTTTGTGTACCTAGCGTCTCAATTTCAACCAGAGGAGCTTTTGATCGATTTTCGTGAAATTATTGGTGAACACAGCGGTGTAAATCTTGCTGAAGCTGTTTGGAATACACTTGAACTTTATGGGCTCAAAGATTGGGTACGAAGCAGCATGTTACACAATTTATTCACTCATTCTGATATTGTAGATCATGGGTGTTGTATGTGATAATGCTACAAACAGTGATACCCTGCTTGAATCTCTTGAAAACCGATGTGCTGCCGAAGGAATCGATTTCTCACACAAGAAAGCACGCATCCGTTGCTTACCCCATATTGTACACCTATCAGTGATGCAACTTCTTGAGGGTATCGGTGCTATCAAGCCAGATTCGAGGCGTGGAGAGTCTGCATACCAGGACTCGGTTACTGCTCCCATAGACCGCGAGTATGATGACAACACTGCTCTTCTTGACGAAGCAGAAGAGGACGATGAGCAGTTCAATGCACTGCAGGGGGTTTTGTCAGCTGTTGACAAGGTAAACAATGAGACATTTAAAATCAATGAACACATCGCTAACAAATGAATCCTTTCATCCAACAGCTTCGAAAGATCGTTCGTTCTGTTCAGTCAAGCCCACAGCGACGCAAGGCATGGCTTGCAGAGGTGACAATGTCACTCAAGAAAACAGAGAACACTCTCAATCAAGTGGCACTCATGCTTATTCTGGATGTCAAGACTCGCTGGTCTTCAACGCATCAGATGCTTCGTAAGTACAGTCTTATAATTTGTGATTGAGTGTCAATCAAATTTGCAGGCTGTGCATTGGATTTTCGAAAAGCTATCAATGACTTTGTGGCGAAGATGCATGAACTACGCCAATATGAACTTTCTGATGACGATTGGCAGTCGATCGAACTAGTAACAGGGTGGCTGAAGGCATTCCGGTCAGCTACTACTCAAATGTCGATGACCAAGCGCCCAATGCTCTCTTCGGCCCATGCTATATTTCGAGGTCTCGAGGAATCACTTCGGGATGATCTCGCAAACCTTCTGGATTCAGCGCCAGTGAAAATACGACTGGCATTGATCAATGCACATCGGAAGCTCAGCGACTACTTTTTCAAGATCGATGATTCACCATACTATGTCTGGGCATCAAGTAAGTTTTGTACTACAATTTGTATTTCTAGTTTGATAGCTAATCTAGTTCAAGTACTCGATCCCTGCATCACTTATGAAGGTCTCCGTGACGACTGCACTGCTGATGATGAAAGTACACGGTTGCAAATTGACTCGCTGAAGAACGACCTACATGCCCTATATAAAGCTGACTATATCACTACATCCGTTGCACGGGACTGCACACCATCTACCAGCATAGGCCGCCATGCAGATGTGTCAGATGGCAGAATGTCCCCATCAAAGGTGAATTTTACAGCAAGGTATAAGAAGCGGTCGAATCTGTCAGTGGACAAATTCGAGGAGTATCTGAAGCTTCCGCAAGAGGACTTTGACCTTTGCGACCCCATTCAATGGTGGGCAGGTCACCGAGCACAATTTCCGAACCTC
This sequence comes from Suillus discolor, assembly GCF_016758755.1. NCBI lineage: Eukaryota > Fungi > Basidiomycota > Agaricomycetes > Boletales > Suillaceae > Suillus > Suillus discolor. The sequence goes on from NW_024541283.1 coordinate 189,963, forward strand.
TCTCGACTTGCGCGTGATATCCTTTCAATACCTGGTGAGTACTTACTCCATGTCCCAGGTGTCTGTACTTAGTTCTCTTCTTTGTAGGATCTGCTGTTGCTGTTGAACGAGTTTTCTCTGGTGGTCGTGACACGGTTTCACTGCGGCGCGCTAGTCTCAAGCCTGAGACTATCAGGACATTGATGCTCGTGAAGGCGAGGCTTCGTTTGGGTCGTTCGTAGTTGATTTGCATTCCGTATGTACCGTACACCGCTGTATACGTCCGTATAATTCACTGTACCGTACTGTCCACTTCGTCCACCACCAATGTCATGTACAGTGTACGGGTTAGCCGTATACCATATTTATACCATATGTATACGGCTGTCTACTGTATACGGTACGGTGTACAGCCCTAGCTATATGTATGATGATTATTTTGTTGGGCCTGTAAGGCTGGGTTCGAGACTAGAATTGATAAGTTTGAAGTTGGTGACAAAGAAGGAAGCGAAGCAGGGTCCTGGGTTGCCCGGAGGGCCGTGGTATTCTAATTTTAAATCTGGCTCAAGCTGACTTAGAGACTGCGAACATGGCTCATACATGTCATGGACCAAACCAGGCCATGAATTACATAAGCTATAAGTATGTACAATGGCTCGGCTAACTATGGCTGCGCCCATGGCTAAAGCCGGAATAAACCGGAACTGCGGCAACACTAACAACAAGTGTGGCGTTGAAGGGCCTCACCACATTGCTTGACTTGCATAAGGAAGACTGAATTCCACTCTGCAATTTCATTGGATGCGAAAATATGTAGAGGATTTGGGGTCGGAGGGCATGGTGGTCTCTCCACATGAGGATCAAATTTGGGGTCAGTTTTTACCTCAACATCTGGTAGATGATGGAAGATGATGTCTTCGAAAAACACAAAAAATTGTTTCTGATAAGCTTCGTCATGTAGCTTTGCATGGATCTCAGAAGAATTGGCTGCACCATCTAACCATAAAAGGTAGTGCCCATGCAGAGAACCACGCTCAGTATATTCAGATGATCCATAGAAAGCACATATATGACCAAAGAGACCACCTGCTGCACTAGACTTCCCAGCTTTGAAATCCCATCCCAAAAGGTATTCAAAACAACATCTCCAAGAAAACTCGAAAAAATCTGCAGCAGCAACAGGGTCATGTGCTAGGCGAAGTGCATGCTTGCGGCCAGCAATCAACCGAGGGAAATGACTGGTAAGGTCCACAGAACTGTCACCATACATTACCTGAAAAATGGGACTGTGAGCGGCACTGGGATTGAAAGTAAAAAAAAGATGTGGCAGACCAAAGTAACTGAAGTAACTCCGTATTTCATTGCGGACAAAATTTTTGGAGGCTTCAGAGCCAGGAATTCTAACTGCAATAGTATTAACATTTTTTCAGTAAACTGAATGCTATCTTCTCATCTGGACTCAACTGAGACAACATCAGGTAACTGACCTGCAGATGATAAACTCTTAGACAGCTATATCTGATTTAAAATTTGCGTAATATGTATCAAAATTATACCTCGCATGAAAAAGCTTTGCATACCTGGACTTAGTTGGATGAAACCCACCAACGGCTCAAAGGTGGCAGCCCATTTGCAATCACGTGCCAGCTTGCGACGGTATTGCAATACCTATCAACGGTGGCAAGGGATGATTGATATGTTCAGAGTGACCACTATTGCCTAGTTGAGGATCAGCGGCATTATACTACAATTCTGCTCTGCACTGGAAATAGTATGCAACCTTTGACTGTTTTTATTCCATCTGCAATCTCTGAACAGATGCCAGCATTCAATAAAATTTTATATGGCTGGACTGTGCTGGACCAACACCACCTATTGTGCAAGGGCGCCGAGTGTCTACAACACAGTACCAATCCATATCAGTGTGATGATCATTTGTAAACCAAGTTTATCATTGAATTTCCCACCAGAACTCCATTGGCGCTGACTTTAGGCAAGAGGTTGCAATGCTAGTCTGGCATCGTTCAGATCTGTCGAGCACACAATGCAGGCGACGAGCGGTAGTGTAGTACCATGTCATCCAACTTCTATGAGATATTACTACCATATGCAAAGCTAGGGAGTTATTTTGTTGTCCGTAAACTCTCCCCAAATGCCGGAGGCAGTTAAAGCTTTTCAACTTTGGATTAGAGCTACCTGTAGTTCAATATTTCGGAACAATGATAGTGCGGTGTCCCCCGTCACCTAGATGCTGAAGTATGGCCATCACATCTAAGGTGGGTGAGGCCGCATCTGTTCTCAGCAAACTCTATCTGACTCCGTCATACCTGAATGAGTGCACCAATACTAGATTGCAATGCAGACAGCTGCGAAAGGTGCCCAGGTGCTGGTCATTGGTAACGTGGTTCCTTCTACCGTCATAAAGTCAATGTCTGATCATCTCATTCAATCTCAGCCTGTAATTTTCGCTCATCCAAACACACGCAGAAATTTAGCAGCAGTTTTTGACTTGCAGATCTTGCTCGCATGGATCAATACTGTACACGAGAACACGATGCTTACAACACGACAACGACCTATAATTTAACAGCGGTATCAACTGAATTGAGCCAATGGTGTTGGGGCGTGGCTTGAGATCATTTGATTCAGCAGGTACGTTTGTTGCGAGAGCCAAAAACAGGCTGGTATTAGATTGCAATTTTATCTACTACATAGAACACGCTCAAATGAAGGCTATGAAGTGGCTACGTTCGAAATTGAGGATTGTTTCAAAGCAAGGTGTCTTTGTCGAATCTTCGACAACGCACTGTTGGCACTAATAGGGCGCTTGGCAGCCGAAGAAGTGGGAAATATTTGGCTGAGTATGTCAATATGAGCCTATCTGCAACACAATGAAGGTGATAACATACCGATTCCACCATGTCAATAGCTCGTGAACTTCCTTGGACTCTTCAGGATCTTTAAGGAGGTCAAGAAGACTGTGGTAAAAGGTCTCTGAATCTGTAGTCATATCGGTCCTTGAGAACACCGAGGAGGAGCTCAGAGCAAACCGGACCTTCAGTCATGTCAAAATTGTCTACATACAGGAGAATCGCACTCAACAAACTTGTGTTGCGATATAAGCAATGGAGGCGATAGTGACAGAGGTCATGCCATGGAGGCAGGCGTTTCCGGATCGCGTAGCTTTCGGCTCCTTCTCGACCGAACTTGGAGACGTGAACACGTGTTTGTAAGCCTGGTGGAGTACCATACAGCAGAGAAACTTTGAAAAAGATGACACCCACATAGACAAGTAAACGGCTTCTAAGAAGGCCGCTCCACGGATCTTCAGTGTTGTAAGTATAGTGGGCGTATAAAAAAATGGGCCATTGATCGCCACAGACCCATAGTTCGCCACTTCGTAGGTTCATTTTGGTCCTATCCGCAAAGTGCGAAAATAATTAGTAGACCGAGTATGCATTTAATCAGAACGTACTGTAAGTCGTTCCAATCCAATCCCAAAGTAGAAACCCTGTAAGTTCGTGATTAAATCCACGATCGACCTTCGAGTTCCTATGTAGAGGAGGCTGGATAGCTTCTCCTTTCGGAGTGATCCAATCAAGGACCGCAGACTTCAATGTTTTCGTGTCATCACCTCTGGCACCAGCAGCTCCCTTGCCGATCTATAAATCATAAGTAAGAACTCTGACCATGAAAAAAAGCGACGTACCAGTTCTCCAACGTGAAGAATCTCCTCCTCAGACCCGTTTTTTTAATCGTTCCAGAAGACCTGGATAAGATTCCAAAAGCTGCTCAAAGACATGATGTTCCCGCCGCTCTCTAACAATATGTTGACCTGCACCAAACCGGTTCGGTGCATGGATGACTAATGCTCTCCCACGAGCCCGATACCCTAGAAATCATTATGAACAATCTTCCTTTACTTTATGGTTCAGACTGCAGTTCAGATAGTATTTTCATTTCTCAGACAGACTCAGATAGGCTGAATATTCTTGTATATTTAATTTTGTGGTAAATTCTGCTTAGTCAGCAATAACAATGACTCAGACTGAATCCCACACATGTCAAGTAACAGTGTAAAATAGTTCTTGCATAAGTTGCCTTGTGGGAACTTTCTTAACACTCTAAATACACGGCTCGCGTCATTTCTACGGTCAATAAAGTAACATCATAACAAGACACCAACAAATAACATAATCAGTCTGTTACTTAATATTTGTCACATGATACTAAGTTATATGACTCTAACAGTCAGGTGACCTATGATCCTAAACCAAATCAGGACAAAGCAACCTTTTGAGATGACTAAAGCTTGATGACACAAATTATAAAGCACATGACTACAGTAAATAGTATTGGTACAATCTGACTAAGCCTATTCCCCTTAGAATGTGGGAAATAGTAACACAGCCACCATAATTTATCTATATAAGACCCCACTTTTTGCCAATAAAAATATGCATACATAGGGAACTTTTAAAGCCCCACAAAATAAATTTGAGTGTGAAGTGTGATCAGTATCAACAACAGTGACAAGAGCTGTTAAGCAATCAACTGAGAGGTCATTGTAAGCAACATCCAGCAATACCTTTAGCTCATCGTCAACAACCGTGAAATATCTTGAGCTCACTGTGCTCAACAGTGAGCAAACTTTTTCTTTGATTTTCTACTGGTGAACCTCTAGTCTCTTTCTTTTCTTTTCTTTCTTCTTTCTCTCTTTCTTTTTCTGTTTCTTTGTTTGTTTGTTTCTTTTCATTTGTCTCTTTTTCTGTTCAGTTCATTCATGTCTCAGTGTTATTGTCTGAATTTGTTTCAAGATCTTTGTGTTGTCTTTACGTCCATCTAAGCACCGGCTTAGTGAGAAGACTTCAGAAGTTGATAGTGATGCTTGACCTCACTCATCTGAGTAGTGATACTGAGCCAGGGTTTTCTTTGTCTGCTAGACTTTAGTTGTTGAATAGGGGACTTGGTACTGAAATCCAAGGACGTCCGTTCCTGATTCTGTTTAATACTCATCGTGAGTTCCTTGGCAGCAGGTTCAATAGTGAACTAAGAGTTCTACTGATCACTGATTAGTCCTGACCTTTGATTCTACCTGTTTGTGCTGAGGGGGTGATTGCTATAATTTCGCACAACTTTCTGTAGTAAATTTATTACAAGAAGCATTGTTACTGAAGGAAGGGTTTCCCTTATCAATCTATTTCTTTTTTTATCAGTACCATACTGTTGGGCTGACTTTTCTCTGTTCTCTAAACACTGCCATACCATTGGAGTGAATCAATTTCTTTTTGTCATCACCATACTGTTGGGCTGACTACATTCTGTTTATTTTATTTTCTATTGCATCCATACTGTTGGATTGACTGGTATTGCTACTGACCTCACAAGAAGTACTTTTTGTCTGAACATAGCTTGGGGAAGTGTAAACAGCCACCCACGAACAACCACGTTATCAGTCATTGGTATTTGTCTGAATCGCTGACCGTGGAGATTTTTGATTTTGTAGGTGTTTATCTATAGATCATCTATCTAAGAAGACAACGTCACAGTCAACGAGGGGATAGAAATATAAGTATTCTTTTACTCAGCAGGGAAGTTTTCCAGCGGTGTATCTTCCATTTGTTCCAATCTCAGAATACCATTGGTGAGGAGGGATGGGTAATTGCACAGCGCAAACACTGTCCGACCAAAGTGCTGTCTGTGTGAGACAAGCGGATCAGTCGTTGAGCTAATTGACAGAATGAGTGAAGCGAAACCAGTGGTGAATGTTGGAGACAGCTTACACTTTTTTTCTGGGCGCCATTTGGAGGGCTGACGAGCCGTGTCTCCTTGAAACGCTAGAAGTGGCATCATCTGCAGTCATGAGTGCTAGAGAGCAATAAAAGGTAGTCCATGTATCGCCAATCTGAAACTAGCTTTTTATTCACAGCCTACCGTAAGTGATATATATATGGAACCTACCAGAGGCAGGCGCCAGTGATGGACTGGCAGGCTGCGCCAGTGGGTGACGGATATGCACAACTGATGCCGAAAGATCGGCCTGGTCACATTTTTTTTTGGAGGAGGTTTTGAGGAGAACCGAGAGAGCGCGGTATATTATCATAAGAGATAAAAGCTTGACATGGTCCTTCTTGCTCTAGCCTCTAGCTCACCAAAATGCAACAATCCTTGGGTCCAAATTTCAAGCTGCAAGGTCATGACACTAACTTGAACTTACCGTAAGTGTCAAGTTGATGTGACTCACCGTTTGCGAACGGGATCGCTGACTTGAATGCCCTACCCTTTGTTAGGAATGAGATAGCGGGTAACACTGATGGAAGAGAGGAGGAAGTCGCCAGTCATGGTGTAAGGTTCGTCAATGCGATCATTAATCGTCTCAAAGGCTCATTATTGGCCAGTGATGTAGTTTACGACAACTGCCACCTGAATCAGACTCCCTTCCTGCTGGTAAGAGAGCATGAGACAAGCGAGGAGGAGTCGATGGCTAGCCTCAAAGAGCGACTGCAATGTGCGGAATTAGGTTGTTTGATGTTGGGAGAACTATGTCAAAAGTACAGAGTTCGTTGGTTAGAGCAAAATTACCGGGCAATGGTATTGGAAGAGTATGCACCACCTGGGATTGATACTTGTTCTCCACGTCAGATGACGTGGGATACACCTTCTCCTATCCAAAGTAAATCCGATTTGCTCTCACCTCCAATAACTTCTGATCATCCTATTCAGGCGATGTCGAAGATGAATGGGATGCAGAAACATCGTAGCAATGTGTTCCCATGGAAATCCATGGTAGCGTGGCACTGGCAGGTGAAGTGAACTTGTGAGCCCTGAGGCCTGGACAATTAGCTGCATGATAATAGATGTTGAAAAGACACAGACCTAGATTTGAATGAGACTACTAGTAATAAGTAAGGGCGACATCAAGGCAATGTAATCGTAATCAGTAGTAGAACAAATGATCCAAATTTTGGCCTCAGACCCTCCAATTAAGAGTTTAGGTATACTGTTTTACACGGTTGGTACTACTGCTAGCATTAACCAACTAGTCCATATATCAGTCATAAATATGTGTAAAGATTGAAGCCACCACTACGACCAGGTAAATGATGCCATTGCTAAACCTCGAAGGCCTCAGAGTCCTCCCGATCATTGTCTATGTCATGGTCATAGGAACACATTTCGTCTGTGAGAGGTGGTGGAATACATCGTTTGGAAGACGGCGATGCGCCTGCGTAGATATCAGTTGGTGAGTAACTCATGATCGAATCACGCCAACGAGTATCATCACGCAAGTCTGAGTCTGATTCACGGGCCTTTCCAATAGCTACTGAATAAAGGTATGTCTCAGCTTGAGCACAGCACATCTTTGCCTTCAAGGTACCCAATTCCAACCCAATGTTGCGGGGGCAAGTAGGACCAGGAAGTGGCCATGACAGTAACTCTGTCTGACAGGCTTGTTCTGCACGCAATGCACTGTAGAACACCTCTTGGACATCGTCGGTGACCCATGTGCTCAACATGGGTAATAAGGATCCGACACACTTCGAGGTAACAGTGAGAACAGACGACATGAAATTAACTGCAATACTAACATTGGAAATGGTGGATGTGTGCCCATCTCTGTGTGAAGTAGTGAATTCGAAAGCTGGATTCAGGGTAAAGCAATCCAGAAAAGAGCAAATGTTCATCGAAGGTTCCACATCTGCAAGAGGGTAGGCATCTCGTCTCTTCAACCAAGCTTCACATTTTTCACGCATAGCTGCTGAACAAGTTAAAGGTAGGCGGGAATAAGCGTGTCTCAAGGTTGAAGTAGAGCTGGTGCCATGACAAAGTGAACATGGCTTATGATGAACTGCTTGTAGCGATATGGTTCAGACTACTGAAATCATGCATCAAAGCTGGAGGAGCTCACAAATCCAGTTCTGTTGCAAATGTTCGATGGCCCGGCTATACAAAGACACTTCCATTTGACTTCGTTTCTTTCTCTCCTCCATGAGATGATGCTCCAGCACCACATGCCTTTTCCCCCTCGGCTCATCCGCACAGATACTCTGGTGCTGTCGTAGTATTTCCTCTTGCTTCGCTTCTATGGTGCGTTCCCTGATGATTTCCCAAATATCACCAGTGTAGACCCGATCTTTCAGTAAAAATGAAAGAACCCTTAAATCAGCCTGGAGCTTTACAAAACGGTCAGGAAGTGAAGTTGAATGCGAAATTATCGCTTAACTCGCCTTGTCATTTGCTATGAGTCCTATGTAAGCGTCCAGGAGTCCAATGCCTAGTAAGTTTGAAAATTTTAAAATGTCTATACAAGCAGTCGAGTCGTTGAACAGCTGCAAAGTTGAATTTGTAAGACAGGTTGACATTGTGGGGAAAAATGTAGGTAGATAATCAGGTCAGTATCCAAGCTATTTGTAGCGGAGACCAAATCCCAATGAGGTACTGGATCTTATCTTCGTTCTACATAAAGTAAATGCAAAGCTGGCGAACAACGCCAGCCAATATGATCTGGTATGAAGGAGGAATGATTACCATCAGGCCCGAGGTGATAAGTATCTGTACCAGTTGCAGAGGCCCGAAAAAATAAACTGTCTGCATACTGGGCGTCAATAGTAGCAAAAGTCAGAGAAGGAAATCCACCTGCATTGGAGGTAATTTCCACTCACATCGATTACAAGAATGGGACTGGATGACCTGAATAAGACCGCAGATTGAGCTGATCAGCTTCAAGATGTAACTGATTGTTACTACTTGCATTGTCTCTTCCGGCAAATAGTCCAACGGTCACACGCACACTCAATAGCTTTCTAACAATTCTCCTGTTTTATGATGATCAAATGCGGAGTGTACTTAATATATAACTCACCCTCTTCAAGTTCGTCCATGGGCTGTGTGTTAACGCCCAGGTATACGACCTCGACAAGGAAAACTTGAGTGTTGATTATGGTCCTTGATCACTTTCATATTACACTTCACACAGCAGAGGGAAGAGAGACGTTAGTGGCATGCTGCCGTTGATCTGCGTTGATCTGGAGTCTGGACATTATTTTGATACTTTAGGCGGTGCAGAGACCAAAGTACAGATGTTTGAACTCCGCGCTATATTTTTTCACTCCACCTAAATTTTGAAAGTCACAACATATTCGAATTCCCTGCTAGTACTGAGACTGATGATTGATTATGTAGTAATCTGAGTGGTTGAACTTGAATGTCTTCGTCCCTTCTGCACTCCTGAACAGACATGGTGGTTCATCGCCGGCCTCAGTCCTATGCATTTGCACTTTTTGCAACTTTTGAACAGGGTACGAAACTCTCCTGCACTAATTCCATCGTCAGTAGACGAGGTAAGTTTGTTTAACAAGTCCGTTTGCTCCTGTAAGGTTGTTTCATTTGGAATGCTAACAATTTCATTTACTTTGCAATCCATTAGTGAGACTGATGAAGCAGTGAAGCAAATCGTACCTCTTCGCGGGTACTGGAAGGCGGCCAAAGGCTCTTGCTGGAAGTGCGCGTTCATCTTCACTGGGTGCTAAAGGTTAGTGTGATATCTTGTTGTGCAAGAAGGCCACTGACCTTGGTATCCGCATCTATATGATGCACACTTTACTGTCCAATAAGCTGTTCTCACGCTTCTACTCCACCAAGTGCACATTGCCGCTTCAATGTATGCTTCTTTTTCTCCTCCATCTGCGCACAAGCAGCATAGATATTTAAAATTGTATTCTTGTCAGTGCTTCTCTAATCTGGATGGTGGAATCTTCTTCCCCTTGCCATCAGCTGGCCTGCGTCATTTTGCGCAAGTTATTGTTCTAAATTCGCACATTAATCAATGGACATCTCACCAGCACCATTTGACCATCAATTTTGAGGCACTGTCATAGTGCAACAGCGCGAAGCGGCAGCTCATGGCTTCTGCAATCATTTTTGCTAACTGTCGAGCATTTTCATGACAGTCAGGTGGGGCAGTGATAGTGGAGGAAGGTGAAGACAGCGGTTCCATTGGGTCACTTGGTGCAGCAAGGATGAGATCTCCCCCTACTTATACGAGGCTTCAAGTTCGGTTTTTGGGCCATGTACATAAAACATCATCACGAGCCTTTGGTGCTAGGCTATACTGGCGCCGTTGAATGTGGGAACTTGGGACTATGGATCTGATGGCGAGTCGGGCCAGATCTCGCTGGCTCAAAGCTTGTTCTGTATGGAAACGCCAGTGAGTCCCTTTATTCTGATTCTTTAACATTGAGTTCAACTATAGAATTCCTTCAGGCCTCCCCATAATGGACCAGGTAGGATTATCGTCCAGTCGAAATCCTTTCAGATGCACCTGCGCCCATGAGTTTATGCAGGAGAACATGTATACCAAACATCAATGTTCGTGCACAAAGGGCAAGAAACGTTTGTTATCTGCTTTATCTAAGGCCAAAAACCTCCTAGGCTCCGCAAAACGGGCTCGAGTTGATGAAAATGGTGGCAGACAGCCTTCTAATAATCCTTCAATGCCGTCCGCAATGTCTCCCCCCCCTGCAGCATCGTGTGCAGATTCTTCCTTGCACAACGCACCCAACTCAGTATCTGATGTCATTATCAGCCCAGCACCCATGGAGACAGACGAGGGGTCATCCCTAGCGCAATGAAGGAGTCGACATGTTGGCGTACCCATGCCACGATGCTATAGACAGCACGATGATGTACTTCCACAACCTCCTCCGACTGTTCCCTGCAATCAGACTACCCAACAACAGGAATGTAATCCACCTGCAAGTTCCACCAATGTGTCTACTGTTCGTACATGTATACGGGATCCTCCTTTCTGTACAGTGAGAAATGTGTTCGGGCTAGTACGCCAATTTTTCTCAGCAACTCCCCCATCTCATGACCCCAAAGAAGTCACAAATCTCCGAGATATCTGCTCTATTCCATCTGCTCATCCAACAGAACAGGAAGTCCCTGCTGAACCTCGCGACATCTCATTTGATCCCTACCCCAATCGGTCTTCTTTTGACCTTGGACATTGGTATTGGAATGGTAGTGCCCAGAAGTCGCATCAGAGCTTCAAGGAACTGATAGACATCATCGGAAGTCCAGATTTTGACCCTCATGATGTGTGAGCTATGCCATGGGATAAGATTAACTCGCAATTAGGTGTGAGCATTGATGAAGACGAAAGTGGCGAATGGGAGGATGCGGATGCGGGTTGGCGTAAAACACAAGTCACGATTGAAGTCCCTTTTTCTCATACCACAGCTCAGCCAAACGCTCAACCGTATGTCGCTACAGACCTTTACCATCGGTCTCTTGTTTCTGTTATTCGGGAAAAACTCGCAAATCCGCAGGACAACGAACTTTTTCATTATGAGCCTTACCAACTTCGGTGGAGCGCCAACCATCTTCCACGTGAAGTAAATATTCGGGGCAAGTTATACACTTCTCCGGCATTTATGGATGTGCACAGAAAACTTCAGGGGTCACCTGCAGAGCCAGGATGCGATTTACCCCGGGTGGTTGTCGCACTCATGTTCTGGTCCGATGCTACACACCTGACAACTTTCGGCAGCACGAAACTGTGGCCAATATATATGTATTTTGGGAATGAATCGAAGTATTGCCGGTGTAAACCATCGTGCAATCTAGGTAATCATGTGGCATACTTTCAAAAGGTAAGGTCCCAAATTACTTTCTTATCCTGTAATGAAACTGATGTCTGGCAGCTTCTGGAATCGTTCAAGGATTTCGTAGGTACTTACACCCGTGGCAAAGGAGTTGGCCGGGAATGTACAACACATTGCCACCGGGAATTATTCCAAGCTCAATGGAAGGTTTTACTCAATCCCGAGTTTTTACATGCATACGAACACGGCATTGTGATCCTCTGTTGTGACAGCATCAAACATAGGTTTTACCCGCGAATATCCACCTATTCTGCGGATTACCCTGAGAAGTGAGTCATTGACATCATTTGTTCGATTTTGCAACTTATGAAAACCAGGGTACTTGTCGCAACTATCCGGCAGCTGGGAGGTTGTCCTTGCCCACAATGTGTCATACCAACGGGACGACTTAACAATTTAGGAATGCTTTGCGATAGGCAGCAGCGTACGACTCTTGCACATTCTGATCACTCGAGGAGCCAGCTGGTTAAAACAGCACGCGGCTTCATCTACAAAAAGAATTACAGTGTTGACAGCACAGCTGTCGAGTCGCTTTTGAAGCCTGAATCATGGGTACCAACCTCTGTGAGCATGACCATCAACTTTTTGCTCGCTTTTACTAACACTTCATTAGAACACTTTTTCGGATTGCCTCGGTTCTTTTGGATTCAATGTGTTTGTCGCGCTCGTGGTGGATCTGCTGCACGAGTCTGAACTTGGAGTATGGCATATACTTTTGATACACTTGCTAAGAATTCTTTGTGCCTTCAACAAGGACCTGATCCATGAGCTTGATAAGAGGTGCACCAAATTTTTATCTTTCAGTATCACTTAATAAGCTAACAATCAATTGGTGTTGATAGGTACAGGCAGGTCCCCCCATTTGGCTCAGCGACCATCAGGAGATTCTCTGCAAACACTTCCAATATGTCCAACTTGGCTGCTCGTAACTTCGAAGACCTTTTACAAGTATGTATTCGGAAAACTCCCATGTCTTCGCCAACTAATTTTGTTTCAAGTGTTCAATCCCTGTTTTCGATGGTCTGCTTCCAGATCATCACAACAAAATTCTTATGAATCTTCTTTTTGTCATGGCCCACTGGCATGGATTGCCGAAACTTCGCATGCACTCAGACCTCACCCTAGAAATTCTCAACCAACAGACAATGGATCTTGGCGAACAATTTCGTGAGTTTAAAGCAAAAGTTTGCTCTGCATATCATACCCAAGAACTCGATCGTGAAGTTGATGCACGATCTCGTCGACAGGCAAAGGATGTGGCCAAACGGGTAGAGACAGGCAAGGTGAATAATGTCAGGCAAGTGACTGCAGCTCCACAATCTGAGCCAGGTGCCATCGGTAAAGGAAAAGGAAAAGTGAGTCCAGAGCAGTCCCAGGACATACCTGTGCCAAAGCAGCTGCAAAGGAAAAAGTCGTTTAATTTTCGAACTTACAAGTTTCACGCACTCGGAGATTACATGGCCTCCATCCGTCATTTTGGAACAACAGATTTGTACAGCACCGAACCAGTATGTCGTGGCTCGCTGCTCTTCCTTACCCTAAATTAATTTCTTATTAAGGAGAACTAGAGCATCGTACGTCAAAAGGCAGATATTGTCGTACTGATCGAAAGGCCTTCATTCGCCAGCTAACTCAGATCGAGCGTCGCCAGACGCGTTTGCACCGCATCAAGCAACAGCAACAACGAAAAGACTTTCGTACAGAGGTGAATGAAATGACGAACGACCCCGAAGTACATCATTATATCGGCCAAAGCGAGAAGAATTATGATGATATTGGTCACTACCTCCGCAGCCACGTGCATGACCCTGCTATGAAGGTAAGTGACTTCTCACTTGATAGACATTATTCTAAGCCGCGCCCCAGGACTTCTTTTCCCGATTAAAAGTCCATATTATTGATCGCCTCAATCCGGGGGACAAGTCAGCTTGTCTCAACCAAGAACACGACACCATTCTATTCAAACGTAACAGAATCTATCATCACAACATTGCCAAATTCAATTTTACTACTTACGATGTTAGGAGGGCGCAAGACATTGTCAATCCAAGGACGCCTCATTGCAACATTATGATGCTCAAACATTGTGAGGATCAAACTGATGATAATGACAATTATTGTTATGCCAAAGTCCTCGGCATCCATCATGTCAATATTGTTCGTGTGGGGAATGTATATGAATCCCACTGATTGGAATTCCTTTTTGTTCGATGGTACGAATCCGTACGCATTCACTCATGGGAGACACATACCTTGGGCCATGTTCGTTTCGTGCCCCTGGCAGATGAGAATGCATTTGGCTTTGTAGACCCGGGTGTTGTTCTTCAGGCATGCCACATAATACCGGCCTTCTCTTGTGGACAACGCGATCCCATGGAACACGGAATTTCTCCTCTTGCGAGAGATAAATACAATTAGCACGAGTTTTACGTCAACAGGTAAGTATTCCTATTCGTTTTGGGTCATATTTACTGATAATTCAACTGTCTAGCTTTGTCGATCGAGACACGCTAATGCGCTTCCACTTTGGACTTGGAGTTGGGCATGTGTACTCCCACGACACAGAAAAATACCTTCATTCGACTCAAGGGGCACCTCACCTTCCAACAACGCAAACGGGACATGGATATCCAGAAAGAGAAGAAGGCCTCTGGGACACCACCAATGGGGAAGCTCCTGACGATGGTGAGGAGGGTGAAGAGGGTGAGCATATTGCTGTCGAGGAGTTGAACCATTTTCAACAGGAGCAAAATGGAAGCACAGAGTCACTAATCGATGCTCTCGACGAAATGTTTAGTACTGACCATGCCTTTGATTATGAAAACTAGCCTAGCATACATTCGGTAATGTCATGATGGACACAAATCTGATTCTTCCTTCACAAGTCACACTCATTGCTGGCGCCTTCAGCCAGCCTCGTTAATTTATCTATTATGGTCAGTATGCTATCATCAAATCCTGGCGCATTCAGCTGGCCATCAGTAATTTCTGGTGCGTTATCAGTCATTCTGGCACTGTCAGCCACCGAATTTAATTTTGTTAAGCGCGTAATTCAATCATTTCCGATTCCTGGTGCAGCCTTGATACCGATCTGGCCCATAGTGCGACCTTCACTTCAGTCATTTTGATCTCTAGCACAACCTTACTCCATTCTGCCTAGCTATCGTGATTTACCCATCTCAAGCGTCAAGCAGTTGGCTACAATCTCTACCATGCATCTGCCTATTTAAAACCGAGGAATTTCCTCGTCAGTCCCTCAAAGTACACCACCTTTTTCCATGGATATACATCGTGAGTTGACTCAATCTCACTGATGCCCTTTTTGCTGATGTGACTTGAGGGTAATAGTACAGCCCACTGCTCCAGTTTATCTGTACACGCCTCAGTTGGGTCGTGTACTACAGGTTATACCACCACCTGTATGCCGACTTCTTATAATGCGTGTGATATCCGCTGATGCCTTTTTTCCAGAATGCCCAAGTTCGCCTCATCTATCCACCCTGTTGTTTATATCTAACTTATCATTTCAGCACCCTTTCGTTGATTTCAATGGCCCAGAACGTTTTATCCTCGGTGCTTATCTGGCCTACTGTCAGGTCTCTCCGATATATGTGAGCCATCTTCAAAATCAGTTACTTCATTTTATCGTTCTGTAGTGTCCAGATTATGTGTTGGTCAACAGTTTAGATGGTGTTCTACCCGTAGTCGGCACACTCGCTATTCCTCACCATGATGAAACACTGTTTCATACAGTATACAAAAAGCAGGTGAGAGCTACATCAAATTGGAAATAACACCCTGACAGGATGAACATAGTTTGGTGACAGTGATTTCCTTCGGGCTATTGACGCCCAGTTTTGCCGGCCAAACGGGGCAGGCATGATCATTCCAGTGTGGCAAGTGAGTTTTACCTTCATGCTAGTGTGCAGTGTTCTGTAGGCTGATTTTCATTTCCATAGCTCAGCAAGTTGATTCACTGACAAACATTCTGGGCAGTTTTCCAGTACCATCGAGAATAGACTGTCAGATATGCATAAGGTAGTCCGGGGATGCATCAGACTCGACGACTTCTCTGGTGGTGGTACGGTTCAAGAACAGGAGGCGAGGATCAAAGCATTATTTGATTCTTTTAACCCAAGTGACCAACAGGATGTAAGTGGCAAGGCCGATGTGATATCATCATGACTTATGGTGACCTAGATCGAACAAGCTATTGCTGAACTTGTGGAACTGCATATGTTCAGGGAACTCATGTGGATGGCAACGTTCCAAACTGTGATCAGCTTGGCTGAGGGTACCCGCGATGGCAGGGTCGCTGACCTTTTTCCTCAAGAAGTTCGAGGGGAGAACTTGGCATTAGCAAAATGTTTTGCTGCGACTTTGCTAACCATAGTAAGTGTTTCTTAGTTGTTGCTTGTAGTGGTGAAGTCATCGCTGTATCAGATTTACCATACGTTTCATCTTGGGCAACCCCTGAAGACCCGTGGCCGCAAACCGGGTGCTGTGTATTGTATCATCCTAACTGCCATTACGCATATGTATGCGAACCTGAAGCAGTATCCCACATTTATGAAGACAATGGTTGGGTTGACATTCCTAAGGTCAGTGTTCTTTTCATGATCTCTGCATTGGTTTTTGATGCATATCGACATTCAGGGCTCCGAATGTGTTGCCCATGGACCCCAAGATCCAAGCCCCTAAAGTGTCCGCGTATGAGAAACGAGCAAGAACTGTAGCAGATTGTAGTCCCATCAAGCAGGTGGAGGTCAATTTACCTGATCTTCCCTATGCAGAGTTCACATCCATCCGTTATGCGAGGACGACGGAGATAGTCGACAATAGATGCTTCCTCTGACTTTGGGAATGTTGATCGGTTCGCATAGGTGTATGATACTCCCGTTCATTTGTCGCACGAGATGTAGGATATGTACTAATTACTCGCACGCTAAGCAATGTATGATCGTCATCGATGTATTCGACAACGTGCTATTCAGTGCACCGCTGAGATGAGCTGTGACGATCACACTTGATCATAGGGGGCTTGATGGACTCGAGCACCACTTTGTTTGATAGCATCTATCAGTGCACTGCCATGTCATGTTATTGGATATAGTGGTACACCAGATATTATCTACATTCAAGGTATGAATCCCAGTGAGGATCGACAAAAAAGAAATAGATATATGTAAATAGAGAACAAAAAATTAGCCGCATGAAATCTGTTTGGTCTGTTTTGACGTCTTTAGCGAAATGAGAATTTGAGACAAGAGGTCGAGAGGAAATTAATGCTATCAGTGCAAGAGAGTGCGTAATTTGGTAACAGGAAGAGGGTGCAGTGGGCCGAGGAAAGCTGCGGCACACCACATGCACAGGTGTACAGGGCGGTCGCGGCATGTGGGAGAGGCACAAGAGACAGAAGTGCTGAGCCTCACAGGTATCTACTTCGAATACTGTTATGCATCAGTAAGAAGTTGCTAGTAGTGGACGATACGAACCTTTTCGAAACTTGACTTGCCCAAACAAATGTGACCAAGAATGGCAGCACGAGACGTAAGAGTGACTATGAGAATGACATCGTAGAGCTGCTGGGCAGGTTGCTTGAAGAAGGCCTCGAGTTTACTAGGGTAAGGGCATGAGATGATGTAGAATATGGAGGACTCAAGTACTTGCAGTCGGACATGAAGCATCAAAAGACAGCGGAAGGTTGGATATGGGATAGTTGGCATGAGCGATAGCAAAATAAAGTGGGCACTGGAGGGTGCAGTTAGGTGAAAGGAGAGTTCTGTGGAGGCTGTAAGCTAGGGCACTGGCAGGTTCTTGAGGGCGTAGTCAGGCGAAGAGGAGAGATTCAGAGCCCAGAAATAAGGGGAAAATGGAGTAATGCACCAAGTAAGACAGAAGTATCCCAAAACACCACCTTCTCCTGGATGAAGTTGCTCAGGATGTCCCAACATACCGGGCTAAGGATGATTGCACCAAGTAGAATGATGACTAGCAATTTTGAGATGACGGTCGACGTCGTCCAACTAATTTCTCACACAGCCTAATTAGGCAAATATCGAATTGTTTATCTTTATTTGCCACAGCGTTATAAGATCTGATTACGACAACTCAACAAACTCAACTACTTTGGGCGATCTTAAGGTACCACGCCCCTGAATCAATTCTGCCGATCCCCCGCACATCATACAAACATATAAATGGCTCGCGTACCACATACAGGTGCTCATGGACCGTTGCTAGTGAAAGACGGAAAAGTAGTGGTAAGTAACGTAAAATTGTATGACCGCCTCCAAGTAAGTGACAGATACGCATCAGACAGAAGTAGATAAGTGGTTGAATTCGGTAAGACCGCGTAGCATAATGCTTCCGGCGGCTTACTCAAATTATGCAGCAGTTTACCCAATCGGTCATTACGCAGCCATCCCGCCGTCATCTGCATCAGGCTGCAGTAGTTGAAAAGCTCCGTGCAGCGGCAAATACAGTGAAGTCAACACTTCGGGTAAGCGCATGTCTTCATTTGAAATGTTGAGCATCCAGCAACTTTTTTTTAGCTATAGCCGATTGGATCTTCAAAGCTTCGCCAGACGGACTCACTGACTCGGCCCATCTGTACTACCATCTTCGCCAGTCATTACTGATGGACTGACTGACTCGGCCAATCTGTACCATCTTCGCCAATCATCACATGTACCATATCATTTACGAGCTACAACTAGAACTACCATTTGCTTTGCTTTGCAGCTTTATACCCAGTACTACTTCTGTGCTAAATATAGAACACATCATCCGATATCCAGTAACTAGTAGTACAATGCTCATCTAATTTTCCTTCTGGTGACGCATCTGCACTTGTTCTACAGTGTTATCTTGTATTAGTGTTATATACTGTTATCATGACTAAATTAGTCAAATCAGCATTGCAGCGTGTTTGCTAATTATATACATGGTTCACATTCAGGGTTGTTCCTAGCGGGGCTATTATAATAAAATGGTGTGAATATAAAATAAAAAATCACATCGTGTGAACCACGTTGACAAGTCAAATCATGGCCACGACGGTACGTTCAGCTTTGAAGCTTGAAGACTTGTACCTCATGCAAGCCCCCACAATCAACCAGCAGATAGAGTTGCAGGAGCACAGCGTCCCTGTCTGGCCCACACAGCTCTGGCGATACACCCAGATAACAATGCCATGAGTGTATATCATTACTAGGATGAATTTATCGGGTACTGACTTGGGCTTTATTCGGTAGGGACGTCATTCCACATCACAACTATAATGTCGAGGCCATGCAGACTGATTGGGCTCAGTTCGTGACTTCCATTTAGCACAATATCAACTTAACCGTGGTTTTGACAGGTCTCAAACACGCGGTGATTGGGAAGAGTTGGACCATCTATCAGGAGCTATATACCACTATAATGCGAAAACGGTGAGTGCAGCTGGTATTCCGAGTTATATATTTTGATGGGAATACAGGAAACATACGCGGAAATCAACATGAGGGAATTTTCAGATGCACAGCTCCAGAGACTTGAGTCGTGGATCAAGGCATCAAGATCCAAACTAAACGGCAGGAAATGGTTGCTAGTAGTCGAGCCGCTCCGAATGAGAGGAATAGACATCTATACATACTACTATGTGGTCCCGGAGAGAAGGATCATTGCCTGGCTAGAACCGGTGGATGGCTATATTCTTTTCCAGGAATGTACGACGGCGCGGCACTGGAAACATATAAGTATGTCAATTTTTTCGTTGTTTTTGTTATTGAACTTGTTTTGGACAGGACTCGAACTGGAAGCTCAATACTGGTGAGCTAAAGGCCACCATTCTGATGGAAGCAAATGTTTCTAATTGCACCAGGAAACACATTGAGTACTTCCCCCACAGGACCGACATACCTCTCCAGGATGTCAGGACTTTGCGCATTAAGTTGAATTGGTATCGCGTGGGTGAGTCCTTCGGTATTATAGTGTCTGACCAAGACAAACCTAAGGAATAAACAGAAGCATCCACCATGGAACACTCAATGGCGGCTTCGATATTTTGGAAACCCGACGAAATGAAGGAAATGACCGCTGAGCTGGCCGCTGTAGGCACGCACGCTAATCTCAAGCTACATCTTCAAGTTGACGACCCAAACAGAGGACTTTGCAAGACATGATGGAGCTATGGATGGAACATGTACCGTCATCTATGGTACGTGAGCCTTGGAAGGACTGGAAATATAAATTTATCTTGAACAGGCAGATTAGCGTATATTCTCCGTACGATGCTATTTCTCATACCAGACATTTCCTGATCGAATATTCAAAGGCCATCACGAATACCTAAATCACCATGGCCAACCCGAAGCGCACTTGATGTGAATGCACTCGGTGACCGGGAAACGTGGGCCCCTCAAAAAGTCTCCCTTCCTGACTGGCGCTGCAGTCGCTATGTTTTGGATTCCATTCATAATGCTAGACCGTCTTAAACATGTTTATGTCGATGGCCTCGTAAATGGGGTGGACATCAGGAGATTTACTGATGATTTCAGCACCCAGGCCAAAGCTCAAACTACCGTGGTGAGTGCTACATCGTGACCTAATTGAGAACACTTACTATTCATCTGACAGGCAAGTGTCATTATGGCGGTCAACGCCAGCATCCTTGCAGTTCCAGGTTTAGGCACACAACTGGCTACGAAGGTGTTGTGTTCCATCTCTTTCGTTCTCTGTGTCTATTGCATCGTTGGGTGCACGATTGCACAACAATTGGTTCAGAGATTGAGATACCTTGACTTTTCAGTGCGATCAGCTTCATTTTTTTTGTTTGCAGCCTGGTCTGACAATACTGATTGGATAGGCATATTACTTACAAGAGGAGATGGGCACTTTTGCGATCCTTGCAAGTATACCGATGTTCACATTTCTGATGAGGTGAAATAAGGTATTCATCGTGATGAGTCATTACTTACAGACACACTACAGTTTGGCATTTGCCATCATTGGAGTTCTAGCAGGGATCTTCACCGTTGAATTTGGCCTTCCCTTGTCCGCAAGGATCGGATGTGGGCTGATCCTCATTGTTGGGGGAGGGCTCGTGATTCCATTGACGATGGCCAGCTTTGGGCCTGGACTGATTCGATGATGGGGTTCAATACCCTTGTGCACCACATAATAAACACTACTATGTTGCTACTATGTAGTCTGATATTGGTCCAATATACATGAGTGCCTCAGCTTCCACGTGACACTGTTTGAGCTTGTGTGTGAACTTGAAGTTGTCGCCATGGAACGTGAGTGCACACTGGATATGACTGCTCAACTGTCTGCCAAAGCTCTGGTTCCTCACTGATGTGACCAGTGAATCTCATCAAGATTCGGTTGAACATACACGATACAGGACGATTGATTTACTATCCACAGTAGCATGGCAGGTAAGTCGCCCTTAGCGGATTCATATTGAATTTACGTGTCGACCTGTCCACCAGAACCAAATTTCACATCAAACCTCATTCTCATGCGCGGATAGTACCAAATGTCAAGCTCTCCCTAGATCCGTATCAGGGTCTACTACTTGCGGTACCGGGTTTGAAGTGGACTCGTCCTGGAGGATAGAAGGCAGCCCGTGTGCTATGTTATGAATGCGTGTGCAGACGCTAGTTCTCTTCCGTGAGTTTAGTCATGGATCTTTAACATTCTACAAGGATTCAATGCCCTATGATAGTCAAAGTATGAAGCAATGATTTCAGTCCTTTCTTGTATCCTGATTATTTGAACAGAAACACCAGTTCTCCATACCAGGGAACACTACCATCCTTATGGCCACGTTTTACCTGACATCTGTCCTCATTCATGCATTGTGTGCTTTTACATGTTGATGGCTGGTCAGCCGGTGGTCAGCCGATATTATGACTCTAGAGAGCGAAAAAGGATTTGCATAGAGGTACGTATACAGCAATCCTTGCCCTCTGATTGGTCTCGTAACTATACTTATCCATGGCGGTAGCCTCGCAAAGAATTCATACGTGCATCCGGGATCCACGTACTCATCAGTTTGAAGGAAGCAGTGAAGACACTCAGACAACGTCACTTCCATATATCTTCATCCCACTTCGCCTCCCCTTTCATCCCTAGATGTCACGGTTGGTAGCTTCTTAGAGTATCATCATTTGTTTCGCTGATTTAAGTTGAGCAGGACCCTCCAGCTCGCACTGTCCTTGGAATGCTGCTTGTGGAGAGATCCAACATTTGAGCCGCTGGTAGGCTCGCTATAACTATGTCACCCTGCGTCACTATTTCGTTGTTCCCATATGGGAACCCAATACATGTGAGTGACCTCGTTTCCATTGCGAGCGATCACTGATCAGACTGCAGTTGCCGTCAAATATGCATTGCTGATTGTCAAGTGCCTCTGGTATGACAGACTGCTACAGTCCACGGCCCTATTTGTTCCGAGCGATCTCTCATCCAGTTTAGACTGGGCAGTCATGGTCGCAAATGAGGTGCCAGCGGCGACTTGTTTGACCTTCATCTCACTTACGAGTTGTGATGCCAGTTACTGTGTAGAGAACCTCACACAATCCACTCGTGTACGTTCCTCTTCGCTGGCCCTTAGTTCTAAAGAAGCATTGATGTTGGCAGACTCGCTATGGGACGTGAATACTTCTACGTACTTCTCGCTCCTATGTAGCTTCGACAGCTGGAGGAGAAACATGAAATGTTGAACCTCATTGAGTCATCCGTTTTTCCTGACCTCAGAAGCCAATCCTTCCATTCCGGTAAACAGCTCACACTAGTCACGCATCATCACGAAGGAGATCATGTGATCAAGGCTCCCGATGGCACCACACTAGAGCATTTCCTATCCTAGGTACAACGTCGTGGACCACCTGTATTGCTAAGCCCTCTTCTGACTGCAGAGCGTGTTACTGCTGTAGTACAAGGTACGCAGTATACATCAATGATGTCACCTATCTGATTGTTTTGTTTTGAAGGTAATAAACTACTCACCAACTTGGTAAATTGTGCAAGATGCAGACTCTTGGTAGATGAGTGCTATTGGATGCGCAACCTTCAGTGAGTTTTTTTGACAGACTTGCTGCTTGCACGTCCCGGCTCGCTCATTAGACATTAAATAGATGGGCAGATTACCTGGCACGTAATAACCCATGATACATCCCACGTGTCTTCGCAGACTGAAACCCTTACTGTTTGCGCACTGCTCAAGCTTGTTCTTTGTCCATGATGGGGAGCTCTCGTAGAACCATGTCACCATACTTATTCTTTCCCACACTTTCTTTATTCATATATATTCATTTAACGGCTCGATTATATGAAAGTTGTACAATTTATTAATGACCACATGCTGTAAATATTTTGAGGGTGTTATAACTTTTGTTGAGTACTTCCTGCATGGGTCATGACGATTGGCAATGACCTTTACTATATAAATATGAGGAAATGTTGTAAACCATGACTTGTGACTCCTTAGCACTGCAAGTGTTCATCATGCAGGCAAGCTCAGACAAAGGTGACCGCTATATTGGAGAGATGCCATACTTCCTTCAATAGTTTATCTATGAGGTATCACAGTTGTGAGACATATATATTTTCATCAGAATTATGATTTTCTTGCAACTTCCTGTAAACCATGATTTGTAATTCCTTGGCATTGCAGCTATTCATCATGCAGGCAAGCTCAGACAAAAGGTGACCACTATATTGGAGAGATGCCATACTTCCTTCAATAGTTTATCTATGAGGTATCACAGTTGTGAGACATATATTTTTTCATCAGAATTATGGTTTTTTTGCAATTTTCTGTCAATTGATACTGTCATGCTAACGCGCATGCATGACTTTGCCTTTCTATATAATTTGTGTATATTTGATTTGATCTTATCAGAAATCTCTATAAAAATCATGTCCAGCCCAAATTCCTGATGAATTTATGTTCTCGTTCCAAACGCCAAGCAAGACTGTCGAGGACACCAGGCGATATCTGCGTGAGTTTCCTTGCTACAGAATCGAAGTGAGTCTTGCGAACAGTGAAAAATGTATGTAGATGGGCGGCACGCCGTTGAATCATGTTCAAAGCAACAAACAGAAAGGAATGATGATAACGAAAGGATCGATCTGCCAAATTCAAATAATACTGTGCCTGCTGCTGGAAGGACAGTGCGGTGAACCTCAGTTCATCCTCGAAGCCTCCAATACCACAAGGAAAAAGGGTGGGGTACATTCCTAGGAGAAGACTGGGATTATTGTATTCATTGATTGCTTGAGACCCGCGATGAATGATGAGGTCAGGCTGCGAGCCAGAGTGCGAGTACAAGTTCCTGAGGGCCGCGGCAGTAAAAGTGCGCCCGCTAATCTTATCACTCTCAGGATCTGAGACACCCATTCTTTCTAGCATGACCACGGGCGTATCATCAGTGTGGTCATCCATGACTGACAGCTTCTCACCGTCACTGTGATACAAAAGATTCGCAGGATGGACTGAAAACCCAGCTGTTTCCTGCTGAAATACGGTGTTCGGGTCGAGTTTGTGATCCTCAACCACACGGTCAGACAAGCCAGGAAGAACATCATCTTCAGGATACAAAGATAAGGCATCTAAGTCGAGTGTTACGATGGAATACAACCTGTTGTGATGCTTGAGCCACAAAAGGAATTGCCAAATCATGTGCTTGCGAACGCGGAACACCGTGCCCGCTTTAGCAGGGTCAAATTTGCCAGGTCCTACAAATATGACACTTAACAGACCATTAACATCCGCAGGCGTACGAGGAAGGACCAACGCAGTGGAAACAACATTCATATCATGGGCGCATGTATTGCCATGAAACACTCTGGGTTGAGATGGATCCGAAGACTGGAACAATCGTGCGACGTGTGCGGTGACACAATAGATAGCACAAATCTTCTCCTCCACCCAGGTTAATCCATGAAAACGGGATGGCAGTTCACCACGGTAGAGATTATTAGCCAGTGCGAAACGTGGGATGCAGCTAAGTTTCGACAGGGAGACATGGCACGCTGAACAGATACTGATACGAGGTACAGCAGAGTCATCCACAAAAACACCTGCTTTTTCAAGCATGAGGCCATCAACGAGCGGTGAGCCGAAACAAAATGACGCAGACAGCGGCTGAATGACGCACTTAGTAATGATGAAGGGGTCACGAATACGAAGGCTTTCCAGATTCAATGCAGAAGCTTCTTCAGCCGAAATGACGACGAGCCGACAGTCATGCTGATACTGTGCACAAACAGCACACACCGGAGGTTGCGTCCAAACGGATCCTTCACGATATTGACGGAGACACGACATAACAGTTTCCTTAGGAACACAAACAGGCCACTGTTGTTGGTGTTCCAAGGACATCTGGGCCTGTTCGCGAACATGCAACTGTTTAAGTTCACGACGCTTCGACCTGAGCCGCTCAGGAATAGAAAGTATCTCTTGGGATAGCCTATGAATGACCGAAAGACCATACTCAAACTCAAGGATGCTGAGAAGATAGTGAGAGTCTGTTGAGATTGATAACTGCATGAACGGAAAATAAGCAAGTCATACATCACTCAAAAGACGAGGGCCCATCGCCTGCAGAGACAAAGCACGTGCACAGATGTGGACGACCAAGCCATTAGACATTTTAGTGCGGGAGCGACTATTCAATGCAGGACGGCCAATGGATGGCAGCCTGCGAATTGAATCTGACAAGGTGTCAACTGCAACCATCGCACAAGTTCTTCAGTTGAAAGTGACAGCCATGGAATCTGAGAAGGAGGGGAACACTGAACTGCATAAATCACAGGAAGAGGGTGGCGTAAACCATCAGCCACGCACCAAATATATTCACGAAATGTGCAAGGACAAAATTTCGCAGGCACGCGTTTGCAGAAGATTCGACGTTTGTTGCAATCAAGAACCCTCTTGGAAGTCGGGGATAAACTGGTCAGCGCTTCAGCAATAAGATCCCCATAGAGATTTAAAGAGTAAACGGCATCTCCCTTTGTAGGAAGGGCCTTGCGTTATGGTGCTACTGATACTACGCCCCAATGGGAAGCCGTCGGGGGAAGAATGCTGGGCAGACGTCATAGTAGGAAATAGGGATACAATGGTTTAGAAGCGCACCAGACCCGCGTATAAAGCACAGTAATGGAGCGCAGAGGTTGACAGGCGGCGTGATAACAAAGATAGGTCAAACCACAAGTCTTCATGAATCATGGCATGGACCACAGATCAGAAATAGAAGTGCCGCATGTTTGTCAGCAAGGTGGGGAACGATTCAACGAGCGCTATAGCTATGCTGCTAATCTGCGCGAGACCACTATGAGCAAGCAGTGAGAAATACGGAAGCAGACGACAGAGTGGAAAAGACATGTAAATAAGACAGTGACGAGTGAAGAAAAGAGCCAGGAAATGCAGGAGAAAGACGAGTATATGAATACCATCGCAGACGGCTTCGCCGGATCCCTTCGTCTAGTCCTGCGCTCTGCAACCGTCCCATGTCGGCCTTGTACTCGTCCCGTTGCGCAGATGTGAGTGAATTGTCGTCGCCGGAGCTACGAGGTTGGCCGATGGTGCAACCTTGCGGTACTTGCGTTTATGGGACATCCCAAGCACCTCCAGTATGTTGAGCTGGAGGATTGAATAGAGCTCTCAAGGGTAAAGTGGGAGCCAGTGCCACGGATCAAGTTGTACGCGGCGTGGGAACTAACAACGGTTACCACTTTTTTTACTACTAATACTATTTCAGTACTAACACCAGCTCAATACTACTACGTTCATCGTTGACGGTCGTGTCAGATTTAAAACAGATCGATGAATGAAAACTTACTGACACAGTCTACTGCTAGCAAATGTTATCCTTCCTTTCAAATAGTTGAAATGTTTGAAGGGAGGACTCAGAAACATTTCATTTCATCTTTTGACGGCCGGAGTACGCGTTCAGTAGACTACACTTTCCACAGGTTGCTGACCCGCTGTTCCCGGCTTCCCATGCATAAGAGACACCATCCAGTCGCGACGAACTGATCTCTTTACTGCCGGTTTAGGAACTCAGACTCCTAAATATGGTGAGTCGCATGCGCTACATCTTCATTTTTAACTTCTCCCCCTCCTTCAGATATCTTTTCAATGATACGTCCACCGTTCGGGTGTCTAGGCATACTAATTAGGGCATTGGGGTAGAATTTTCCCAGCAGCGCGAGTTCTACTCGTGCTCACTTGGCGAGTCCCGCATGGGAGGATCTCGGTGCCTCGATCGAGGCCAGCCGCCAGTCATGACCACACTCACCTTTGTCACTTCCAGGAGATGCCTACCTATTCGGTATCATGTAAGTAATCGTTCATTCTGCGTCATGTCCTTGCGGTACCTCATGTCTCTTCAGGGAGCTCTAACAAGCTCTCAGGGTTCTATTCTAACTATTTGGCTCTCTGATCTTACAGAAACCACATATGTTATCCTCATCGTCAGAAGCTGCTGACCCACTATTTCCGTCACACTCATGAGATAGCTCATCACGCGCACTAGGTATCTCGATGTTTGATTCTGGTTGGGACTTTTACATCTTTATCTGCAGGTATAAATCGCGGCGGATTATGCTGTAGATGCTTCACTGCACAAGTTCAAACCCTCGTTCACCTTTCATATCTCGGACCTCATAATGCATCTCTCCCTTACCCTGACGACTGCGATGGCAGCATTTGCATGCTTCGGAGAGGTCGCCTCCGTGCCCCTTGAGGAGACGCTGAGAAGCCTGACTCCGAAAGCAAGGAACGTTTTGAAGCGTGCGACCCCAGTAGCCCCCTATTTCGTTTTATACAGTGATGCGTACGTTTCCACTGAACCAACGGTGTCAGAAATTTCGGTAAGCTTTCCCTTCATCTACTTGCGGTCGATACACTAATCGTGAACTGGTACAAACATCAGGGCTTCAATGTGTTTGCATTGTCTTTCCTCGTGGAATATGGTGCAGCAGATCAAGCTCAGGAATGGGAAGAGCTCACAGCAGCTCAACGTTCTTCGATTCTCTCTGAGTACGATGCCGCAGGTATCTCACTCATCGTGTCCCTTTTTGGGTCCACTGAGACCCCTACTTCATCGGGATACGACCCCATCGATACTGCAAATACCATGGCAGCTTGGGTTATTGAATATGGCCTCCAGGGTGTAGACATCGACTATGAAGTATGTTGCATGATGTCTGATAATGTTTGACGAAAACTTATTTTCCTTAGGATTTCGCTGCATTCAACGCTGGTACTGGCGCTGCTGAGCAGTGGCTCGGCAACTTCACTACCCAGCTCCGCACCCAGCTTCCGCAGGGCCAATATATATTGACTCATGCTCGTGAGTGAGATATTCAGAAAATAACATCATCACGCTAAACTTATTCGCACAGCTGTTGCACCTTGGTGAATATATAGTGGCTAATTTGATCCCTACTGACTGAAATCAAAAGGTTTACTCCTGATAGATGGGGTGGAGGAGGATACCTCTGGGTAAACTCTGTGGTCGGCGATATGATTGATTGGTACAATGTGCAGGTGCGGACGACGTCCTATCATTTTTAATTTCTTGTTCTGATTTTCTGTCATCGCAGTTTTACAACCGTGAGTCTCTTTGAAGCGTTCCCTTCGTCTCTAGTAACAACAAACAGAGGGCACGACGGAGTACACGACTTGCGATGGCCTCCTGTACAACTCCTCGACTGCTTGGCCACAATCTGCACTCTTCCAAATCGCTGATAGTGGTGTTCCTCTTGACAAGCTTGTGATCGGCAAGCCTGCTACTGCAGCACAAGCCACCAACGGGTACATCGACCCATCTCTCTTAGCATCTTGTGTTTCCTCAGCCTATGCCGATGGATGGAGTAAGTCTGTCCCATTTAGCTAGTTTTCTCTCTCTGATCATCATGGGGAATTCTAGATGGCGGTGTCATGGTTTGGGAGGTACGTGAGAATCCAAGCGATTCGCAAAGTTTCTGAGCATGCCGATATTAGTATCCTTACGCTAATGCTTCATGGATCGCGACTGTGCGCGGGGACACCTGGCCAATGCCATCCACCACTGCGACACCGACAAGTACTGGTACTACACCGACGAGCACCAGTACCACACCGACTAGCACTAGTACCACAACGACAAGCACTAGCCCGACGACGACGACATCGACAGGCACCGGTACTTGTGCAGGTGTTGCTGCATGGACCACTGGTGTGGCCGTTAGTAGATTTCTTTTTTTTTCTTCCGCTCAAGACTGAACCTCTATACAGTATACCGGAGGTTCTGAAGTGACCTACGAGTGCGTATTTTCTGATTTGCTCTTATCCATCTACTAACGCATAACTTAGTGGGTACCTGTGGACCGCGAGCTACTGGTCGGAAAATGACACCCCTGGAGGTGATTTGAACTCATTTTTTCTAGACAAAGTTTTAACAGTCCCACAATAGGTACCTCGGGTGTCTGGGTTAATGACGGAGCTTGCACCTCCACAGCCACCGCCGCAGCTAAGCGTAGGGCTCTCCCACCCCCCATCGTCACAGCGCCTGCTTTGTAAGGGCATTGATGGGTCCCACCCCGCCCTACTCACCTGATGCAGCGTGGGTCCTGCAACATGTGATGTAATGATATAATGAGATATGACGATAGCCACGTATTATTATTGTTTTCTTGTACTGTTTTTACTTGCAAATTATGACGTAGTTTCTTGCGATACTCGCTATACTTATGATGATTATTTGTGTTCGTGATTTGATCGGCTAGGCACTCAACGAGGCAACCACACCAAACACAAAGCTGCATGTCTTTGGGACCTAGGGATCAAGTGGCAACAGCATATATACGAGTGCCTATTGTTCAGTCTTAATGTAATGAATCGAGCCCACCATTAGAGCGTCCTGAATTCTAATATTATCAATATAAGATCGCCATGCATTGTTCCTTTCCCCAACGGCGTAACCTTCAGCCTGCGCCAGTGGTTTGCTGATCTCAAAAGTTTCACGTCTGAATTAAGCGCACCGCCGACATAGCCTATTGTGTACACATGCTCGGTGTTTACACATATCGTTGTGACAACGTCAAATAAACTGGTCAGCAATAAGATCCCTATAGAAATTTAAAGAGTAAACGGCATCTCCCTTTGTGGGAAGGTCTTTGCGTGATGGTGCTACTGATACGCCCCGATGAGAAGCTGTCGGGGGCAGAATGCTGCACAGACGTCATAGCAGGAAATAGGGATACAATGGTTTAGAAGCGCACCATGCCCATGTATGGAGCACACTAATGGAGCGCAAAGGTTAACAGGCGGTGAGGTGATAGCAAAGATAGGTCAGACCACAAGTCTTCATGGTATGGACCACAGATCAGAAATAGAAGCGCCGCATGCATGTCAGCAAGGTATGATAATTGGGGAACGATCCAGCAAGCGCTCAGGCTATAGCTAATCTGCGTGAGAACACTATGAGTATATTGTCGATAACAGAGTGGAATCACAGGATAATAGAACTTGAAGGAACGACGATGTTCAGTCGTCTAAGTGCCTATAAAGACTAGTAGGGAAATCGGTCGCATTAGGGTTGGTGTCATCAACGGAACAAAGCATGACATACCTCGATAATTCCGAGTCCTTCGAGCGTTCACCTTTGTCTCAATATTAATGGGAATTTGGCAGTCACGGTGAGAAAGGACGTGTGCAGGAACTTGAAATTTCTGCACAGCTTGGCAAAGGACCTTTGGAAGACATTCAAACGGCTGTCTTCCTTCCTCTATAAGTCTGGATAAAGGTCGACATCGAACATTAGCAGATAAAAAAAAGATAAAATTATGATCTGACCCTGGCTCGAACAGGAGACCTTCTGTGTGTTAGACAGATGCGATAACCAACTACGCCATCAGACCGCGATGATGTTGATTCCCACACCACCATTTTGGTCTCAGCGACGGATTGTGACTCCGACTCAATCGGACAACCATTGAACTACTACAGTCTTTTCCCTGCAGACTCCAGAGGGTGTAGCGTGGAGCTGGTATGTTAATGGAGGGGCTTTGCCCTTCTCACTACTTAGAACATGACTGCGTGTCCCTGTGTCACGGTGCACTACAGGACTCTTTCATGCTATTTGATGAGTTTTTCCTTCGACACGATTGATCATGTTGAAATCAAAACTCACCAAAACATCACCGTGACCCTCCACAGGCTGTAACGTCATCCCAATCTTTTGACAGCTAGTATCCCTTTCGAGATCCACCGCGACCCACTCAGCAAGTCAGTCTGCGTCACCATGCAACAACACCAGCACTTCTACTTTGCACATTGGCACAAATTCTAGGCACGCACTGATTATCAATGACTCGTAGGTTCTGGTATAATCGTGCAACCTAACGGATTTAGTTATGCAACAGACAGCATGACGCGAACCTTATCTGCATCGCGATGTTGAAGACATAAATTTCAGCGCAAGGCCAACACCTACTTTCATATGGATGAGTCGCAGACCAGGTAAATGAGCACAGTTCCCCCAGCTTGCACGCTTGGGCGCTTGAGCCTTGGGCTGATATAGTACCTCCAGATAACAAGCTTATTTTAGGTCGTGCCCCTTGCTCCTGCGTTATTCCGTTTAGCACACGTCTGGCCTACCACTGGCTCAATGGTGCCTGCTAATGTCTGTTTCGGGTTATTAATCAGTTGATTCTACAGGTAGTATGAAAGGTGCCAACAACGGTCTTGGGGATTTATGTAGGTCTTAAAATTAAGAACACGCCAGGGGCCGGCGCTGACATTTGAAACTAGAAGTTCTACTGTATACGGGAGACAAGGTATAATGCGACATCTCAACATAGTACAAAAGCGGCAACGATGATTGGTAATAAAAGTACAAGTGTCCTTGCCTGAAGTACAGCTGCGAATCTGTAGAGGCCAACGCTGGAGTGCACATGCTGTACCAGCGTTCAATTTTTCGCGTTATCCCTGTCTGGTCCGTATTGCGCAGTCTTCAACACCCCATATACTGTCTCCTGTTCGTCAGGTTGCACCAACCTCGTTAAGCCCGATTTCACCCGGCCTCTCTGAATATCGCTACCTATGCCGAAGAGCTTCACACAGATAATCAGGCTGAGGACCCACGCCCTCGAGAAGACGTTACCGATAAATGTGAAAAAGACAAGTGCAAGCCGGACCAGCGGGGTAAGAGGCGGCAGAACTGAATTCATCAAGTCCTGATATTAACATTCAGGGCGAAATCCAAAAGCATATAATCAACAATGGACGAACCGTGGGGTGCATGAATTCTTCTTGGTCATAGATATAAAATAACTTATCTCGCTCCTGGAGCTGAATACGCATGATGTAGCTGACGGATGCGCGATGCGTTCATGTCAACATCACGACGGGACAATAATAGCGCGCATACACTCACCGAGACGGGGCTGCCTTGAAAGGGCTAATTCGAACATGGAAGTGCTGAGTTACCTCGGCGACAAGAACATGGCGTTTCCTATCATAACCTAGACGCGCATATAGTCAGCTTTGAACGACAAAAAAGGATTATTGGTCAAACTAACACACTGAATCCACATTACTAGTAGTGTCTGGGCTAATGATGCGGTACCACTCGTACATAGCCAATATTTTCTGCCTTGAGTTTGTTTCATGCTCTACGACCCTGAAAGGGTGGTGCAAAGAAGCGTCGTGCATGTAGAATTTGTTCACAGCTGCACGCAAATCAGCAGGGCTACTGGAGGTTGTGAGAGCTGTCAGCACGTCTGGAAGATCGCGTTGTGGGTTGTCCATTGTATAGAAGAAGGTTTGTACTATTGAACCAAGTTGACGTTGAGCGCAGAGGTGAGTAGACCCTATTTGGCATCGCCTTGTATGACATCTCTAGATCGCGCTTTTACGTAAGCTCTCTTCGCCGTCCTTAGCTACTGGACTAATGGGTCAGCTCTTCGGATCTTTGCAAAAATCAAAGTATACGGCATTGCTTCCCCCCGAACTTTGGCACCATTGCTGGAGTTTTCTGGTAGTCCAAGATCTCCTTGCTGTCTCATCCACTTGTTGGTCATTTCGTTTTATCTGCAAAGACTTAGTGTTCAAACACATCACCACTACTATCCCGTATAAGCGCACCGTCCGGCACATATTCCAGCCTCGACATGAAGATACTGCACGCATCAGACGAGCACGCCGACTTCTTCTTCGTCTGCACGCACTTCAAAGTGACAGTGATGCTTGTCAGGTACTCCGGCTAGTGGAGACATGGAGCATCAAGACCTTTGGTTTGCCTGCTCCATTATACGAAAGCGAGATCATGCAATACGGCAAAGCCACCTTCCCCTTCGTACAACCATCCATTTCAATTTTCCTCATTTTACCATCGTGCAGAAACCTTCGTGTGCTGAGCATTTCGGATATTCACATGGAGGAAGAGCGCTGGTCTGCGCTCGTGAAAATCTCTCGGCTGGAATGCCTCAACATGGAGCGATGCAATCTATCATCCACTGACAAGTCCATGAAGCTCAAAGTCGTATCAATCACCTATGAAGCACATCTCGATCCACCACCCGTTCCACCTCCAACTACACAGCTTATTTCCTCGCTCTTCAACATTCAACATCTAGAGAGGCTCACACTACTCGACCTCACCTTCTCGAGTTCATTTCTCCTTGGACTCGTTCAGTTGGGGCAATTTGAGAACCTGAAACACCTTTCTGTAGCAGTCCCGGAAACCCACATGGACACGCTGTTCGCCTTCTTGAGTGCGACACCTTCACTCACATCGCTCACTATTTCGAACTTCTCGACCATGGCCAAACCTAGCAAGCCCTTTTTACAATCTGTCATTCCTAACCTCGTGGCCTACGATGGTTTTCCGACTCTTATCCCAATTTTACTTACTGGGCGGCCCGTCAATACTGTTTGTTTGAGGATGAATCACAGGACCGATCCTCAAGCCAGTCTTGGCAATCCGTTTGGCGTCTATGATAACAATGTTATCTGCAAAGCATTGGATGACTGTTCTGCGTCCGCTCGCGTGGTACATGATCTTATGCTCTCCCCCTTTCATCCTACCCCCGACAGCATGCAGGACATCGTGCGCATCCACCCTAATCTTCGCCACCTGCGGCTTGATATCCTGCGCACACCAAATATCAATATGAGCGTTGACGTGGTGAGTTTACGCCCTCTGCCTGAAATCTTTTCCGGCTGCTTATGACGAATAGGATGAACCCATGTCACTTATCATGGACATGCTTGCTGATACCATGGCAGTGCGAGATAGTGATAACTTCTCACGCCATCCTTTGTTCTTGATATCTGTGAGAGGTGTTGAACATCGACGAACTAAGCACAATTCTGATGAAAGTTTTCGAATCAGGGTTTCTTAAATTGGATCGCCAACGGTCATCTCCCACTCCCAGCAAAGCTCGAGACACTGCATCTTCATTATTACCAAAGATCAGTGACAGTTTGCGGCGATGTCACAAGGCAACGACTCCTCGTGCCAAAGATCTCCGCCGCTTACCCTGCACTGCGTGAAATTGAGATGGGCACGACGCGCTGGTGGAGAGAGGGCGATTGTTGGACCCACGAGGTACTCAGGTATAGGGTTATAGGCCATATTTAGTTGAGAACTACGAGATAGAAGCACGATAAAGAAGCACGGATAAATATATTTACTCTTCTCCGGGTGAATGAAGTTTAATCAAAAAATGATTCGACTTCCGAGTCATTCGGAAGTGATCATCACGCATCATCGGGCGCAAAAACGTTCTTTTGTCGATAAAATTAGAGTTCGGGGAACAATGCAAAACCCGATAATTATCTCCTTTCACGTGCTTCACAGCCTCGCGGAGTAGTACAGCCACACACGATGACTTGTACTTGGCTCACACAGCAACTTCAGAAGCGCAGCGGCGCTACCCACCATCTGCTTATAACTAACCGCTTTTTGATGCTTTAGCTCTCTTCCCACACAACCACTAACACATATTTT
The DNA here is from genome assembly GCF_016758755.1 of Suillus discolor. Lineage (NCBI taxonomy): Eukaryota > Fungi > Basidiomycota > Agaricomycetes > Boletales > Suillaceae > Suillus > Suillus discolor. Next base: position 224,605 of record NW_024541283.1, read on the forward strand.
GAACCATGAGCAACCCTCCACGAGGCAGAGGCGGTAATCGCGGTGGTCCTCCCGGTGGCTCTCGAGGGGGTGGTGGCGGGTTTGGTGGAGGAAGAGGCTCTGGTACGAGGGGCGGGTATGGCGGTGGTCCCAGAGGAGGAGGCCCAGGAGAATTGATCTTCCGGGGCCCTACGTCTGTAGACCAACGTCTGGCAACCCTTGGATCAATTGGTCTCTTCCTTTAAGAAACTTGCCTTCAACCCCAAACGCCCCCACCGGCCTGGCTACGGCACTCTCGGCCGCCAAATCACATTACGAGCCAATTTCTTTCCCATTAAGCTTCCAACAGGACCTATTTACGACTACCACGTCGAGATTACGCCGTCCACAGACATTAAGCGTATTCGTGCGCGTCTTTTTCAGCTCCTAGAACAAAGCAATCAACAAGGCTGGAGAGAGTTTGTGCCGTTTACCGCTCATGACAGCAGCGAGAGACTTGTTTCTTTCAAGAAGCTGCCTCAGCCCCTTGACGTGCATGTCCAGTATTACGAGGAAGGAGAAGCTGGTCCCAACGCCAAGTCAAAGATGTATACTTTCGGAATTACCCTCACAGGCAACATGGATGTTGCACAGCTCACAAAGTAAGTTACGGAAAGCTACCTCATTCGTTCGCATATTAATTCATTTTCGCCAGGTATCTCAGCGGCGACATTGCGTCACGGGACTACGACGCCCAACCGCTAATAGCTGCTATAAATCTCGTGCTTCAAACGCACGCATCACGTACCGGCGTTCGTGTGGGCAAGAATCGCTATTTCTTCCCTCGCAAGAGCGCTTTGAGCTAGCGCTTGGCGTGGAGGCCTGGAAAGGCTTCTTCACGTCCGCCAGACCCGTGTATAAGGAACTCATGGTGAACGTCGGTGTCTGTATGACCGCTTTCTACAAGCCAGGCAACCTTGCCGACGCCATCATTGAGTTCAACCGGTCATCCAATGGCGCTATGCTTCAACGGTTTACGCAGAAGCTCAAGGTGACCACGAGTCATCTAGGGTACAAACAAAAGAAACCGATTAAGAAGATCATGCCTACGACTGCTAGGCAGACAACTTTTAACTGCGAAGAGTACAATGGCAAGATATCTGTCGAAGATTATTTCAAGAGAAGTTCGTTTCCTTGATCCTGTGCTTCATTCAATCGCTAATTGTTCAGCAGAATACCCCCGCATCAAGCTGAAGCACGCACACGATGTTCCAGTCGTTGACATCTCAGGCCCAAATTCGAAATTCTCGATATACGTACCAGCCGAACTATGTGAAATAGAGCCTGGGCAACCGTTCAGAGGTCGTCTCAACGAGAAAGAAACTTCAAACATGATTCGGTTCGCCTGCAACCCGCCCAAAGTCAACGCAGATGCCATCATTGACCGTGGCCTTCCTACTCTTGGGTTTACGCCTCAGACGCTGGGTAGCCCTATGAGCAACTTCGGCATGGCAGTGGACAACAACATGGCGGTCGTCCCTGCACGTGAACTTCCCCCGCCTCGCCTCAGCTACAAAGCAGGGAAGCCTCCCAACGTCAGCAACGGCAGTTGGAATATTCTTGACGTTAAATTCCACCTTGGCGGAACAATCAAGAGCTGGTGGGTGCTTGTCATCAAAGATGGACAAACCGTGTTCAACGGGCCCACCGATCCAGCTTTGGAAGGGATCTGGAAGGGCTTTGGTGAGAAATGCCGCAATAGCGGCATGTCACTGGGGTCATCGCCCTCTTTGTTGAATCAAGAACTCATCCCTCCCTCCCGTGACCCATCAAGGCAGCAGGCGCTGGATTTAATTCGTCAGAACATCAAACGACAAATTTCCCAGAAAGGAAAACCGACCTTCATCCTCGTCATCCTATCTCGCCGGGACAACTACATTTACCCAGGAATAAAGCGGATTTGTGACGTCGAGTTAGGCGTCCACACCCTCCATATGCTTACAGGATAAGGTTCTGCGGGACCGCAATAAACAAGATCAATACTTCTCGAATGTCGCTCTCAAATTGAACACAAAACTCGGGGGTATCAATCATATGCTGGATTCGGAGAGTATGAAATGGTGGACAAAGGCCAAGACGATGGTTGTGGGCATGGACGTCACGCACCCTGGCCCTGGTAGTATTGAGGGCACGCCATCAATTGCTGCTGTTGTCGCGAGCGCAGATAATTCTTTCGTCCAATTCCCAGCAAGTCTCAGATGCCAGGAGACTAAAAAAGAGGTCAGTGATATCACAATGTTATCGCGCTATCACTCACCTTTTGTTTGTAGATGATTACAGACCTGACTGCGATGATGATAGAGCGCCTTGTGTTCTACGAAAAGAAGAATCGAAGCCTGCCGGACCGAGTATTTGTTTATAGGGATGGTGTGTCTGAAGTGAGATTGGGCGTTTTCTCGATCTTGACGTCGCTTGCTAATTTTGAATGAACAGGGCCAATTCAATACTGTGCTGGACGAAGAGCTTCCGAAGATGTTGGAGGCATTTAAGAGAGTCCCCCAAACGAAGGTGTATCGCCCAGCGTTGACGATCATCATTTGTGGAAAACGCCACCATGCCAAGTTCTGGCCGACCGAGTCCCAGTTCGCCGATCGGAACGGTAACACTCGTCCAGGAACTGTCGTCGATCGAGGCGTTACTGCAGTGTACGGCCCTTCTATTTGATCATAAATCGGATTTTTCTAACATTTTGATCACTGTAGATTTGATTTTGACTTTTATCTTCAAGCTCATGCTGGCTTGCAAGGCCACGTGAAGGCCACTCACTATACAGTGGTGTATGACGAAAACCACCTTGGCGCAGATGAGGTGCAGCAGGGTACACACACTGCGAGTTACCTATACGCTCGTGCCACCAAGGCCGTGAGCCTCGTCCCAGCCGCATACTACGCCGACTTGGCTTGTGAAAGAGGGAGATGTTACTTAAACGACTTCTTGAGTGCCGATGACAAGGTATCGAGTTCTGTCGCAACAGGCAAAGGGAAGGGGAAAGGAAAGGCGGACAAGGAGGAAGAGAAGATGCGTGTGTTTATGGCGGCGAAGACAGCATGGGGAGAAGGTGTGCATCCTGACTTGCGGGGGAGCATGTTTTATATCTGATGTGGGCTACTGAGAGTCGTACCAGTACTGTAGGTAATCGTGTAGTGCGGATATGATATGTGAGGTGGATGTAATCACCGATACATGTTGATTACTGTTCGGATTCAAAGTGGACATCCCTGCTTCGATCGCTCTGGACTTGCTCTGGACCAAGGTAAATTTCAAAGGCCCTTTCTGTTGCCACAGGATATATCCGTTCGTCCAAAGAGGGTGAACCTTCTTACAGGGCAGTACTAACAAGTTGTAGAAATAACCTCCAAACGGGAGAGTTTGTTCCGTGCTTAATTTATGGGATGAGTCTGTCGCGGGGCATCCAGGTCTATTTAACACCTGTATTTTCCACTGTAAGCGGCGGCGGAGGGACCCAGAATTTGAATTTGCTAGAGCCAAAATCAAGGATGATCTAAATTTTGCTCCTGCTATACATGATCATATTCTTGATCGCACACAGCCGTAGATGAAGATAGTGTCGCCATAGCATCACAGCGAGCAGGGAACAAGAGCGCACTCACATCAACGTGGTTGAGCCTTCTCACTTAAGTTAGTACGTTCATTCATGCAAGCACTGCAGCTGATTATTCAAGACATTCCAAGGAACAATCACCTTATAGGTAGAAGCTAAGACACGAGAGTGACTAGTGAGTACTTGAGTGACTAGCTATGAGTCTCAACGGACGTGAAAAGTAACTCTGTTACCTGTACGAGGAAAAACATCCGAGTCGGAAAGAAATAACAAATTGAAAATGAAAACGTTCCTGGGCACGGAGCTAACTCCGAGGTACCAAGCCACCACGACTATGTAAGACCCCGGAACTCTCCAACGCCCCCCAACAGCGGCGACCAGACGACCAATGCAAGGCCGTCGATTCTGTAAGTACAAGTGTATACAGCATACAAGACAATAACATACCTCAGCGAGAGTGCGAGGGAAAGCATGTACAATTGCAAGTGAAGCTACTACACCATACGGGGTTCCGAATTCGAGTTGTTATGGAAGCCAAGGTGAATCATTGTACGAGGAAGCAAGAAGTCACAAGATAGGTATGATAATGACTAAGGTGCCGAATGCAAATACAAAGCTCATTCATAAAAGTCGGCGCGTGATGCTGTGCGTAAAAAAACCGTTTTTTGACTTCTACTAGTGCATGGAGTATTCGGCTGACGATATCGCAGCAGCAGGGAGCTTGCAGTTCACTACCGTGCGTCTCCTTTGTCGATATCGAGGACGAATCATAATTGACAAGTCGTACAGTATATATATAGTGCGTGCTGTCTGAACTTCGTGTTCTATGTCCTATCGTTGATAGAGCTCAGCGTCGATGGCTGCATTATGGGTAGGCTTGTTAGTCTGATCTATTTACGTCTGCTGTCAAACTCGGTTCTCTAGACCTATGATTATCTGTGTTCCATTCATGAAGAGGTAATACCCTCGTTTCATGATACACCTCCATTTTGACATGCTGTACAAAGTGGACATATTTGCTTCAATCGCACTGGGGCAGGATGAAAGGCATGTATATCGTTACACGATACCTCCCCTTTATCCTTCTCGCCACGGATCTGTATCGTGCGTTCCGCTCCAGCACACATCGCGCTGATCATCAACTAACACTCATTTTTCAGTGAGCTTTACCCCGGATGAAAACCCAGGTGTATGTGATGGGGTGGAGAGTTAATAAGAACGAACGGCTTACTGCATGACTTCGCCAGAAATGCCGGACGTTGGACAGTATTAGCTCAGGTACGTGCATGATACATCCATCTATGCACAGTTTCGTTGAGGGCAACCTACTTTATCTTACAGGGTTAGGCATGCTATTAGTCATTTGCTCCGAGTGTATTTTTCCTTCCTCCCTGAGATATGTATATTCCTGATATGATCCATCCAGGGTTTTTCATCCTTAGAACGTATGTGCTCTGGGACAACAATAGATTATTGCTCGTAGCCATGCTGTCCACCTTTTTTGTGAGTTCCCAACATTATACCCAAGCTATTCGTAGATGAATCAGTCAGTGTTTTATCGTAGCAGCCCTCAGCATTGCCTTCATTACTACCGTCCCTGCAGCACGTAAGCGCTCTCGCCTTCCCTCTAACGTTCCACCACCACTGAAACATTCTGTTCACCTTCACAGATACGACTAGCCCGATCCCAGGAATTACAGGGTGCTACCGAAGTTCGACCAATTACCAGCTTTTTATATCATTTCTTTTCCTTTTTGTATTTGAACTGGGTGAGTCACCGGCATATATATGTACAGACACACGCTGATAGTGTTCTCCCCAGGACTCATGATCCTCACGTTCATACGTGCCATACAGAACTGGCGAACAAACCCAAACCGTCTGTACGCTATCCTGGTGCACCATAATCTAGCCTATTATGCATGCGGTCTTCGTGAGCCAACACTTATATGCGCCGTTTTCACGTACTCATCTATGATCATTCTCTTTTCTAAAGTGTTCTCGGTAGCGAACATATTCACGTCGCTGCTCTTTCATGTGCGTCTATTTCCTAAATGCCTTTTATGATTGAGCCGTTGACGTTCCACCCCCCAGGACGCCTACCAGACCATTTTGGATGGGTATGTACCTCTACCAACCGCTGTGTATTCCAATTAATGATACACCACATACAGTTTCCAGTTCATGATCCTTGCAATCCTCGCCACGCGCATGCACCTCTATCTCTGGCAGGTGAACCGACAAACACACGGCTCTGGAGACTTTACGCATATTCCAATGTCCGACCTGTCATTTGTGACTTCTACGGCGTAATATCCTACTATCCTATGACTCATTCTGTGTTGTTCGTGGAGCGAGGCTTGATCTAGTTCGTTACGTGTTTACTTTATAGGATGTCTGTCTTGGCGTGGGAGGAGTATTTTGCCTATTTAACACCCGTAGTTTCCACTATGAGAGGCAGCGGGTTCAGGATCTATGATTTGAGTGTGTTAGAGCCAAACGCACAGTCTGACGGCAACAAACATCATGGTACAGGCTTGCCCTAGTCGCAGAAGTCAACTCGCAAGACACAGCCACATGGCATACGCCGGCAAAGGCGGTCAGGCCCGTCCACTCAGTACTCTCGCATACCTTTCTGCGAATTCATACACCACCGTCTATTTTATCAGTAGCCCATCGTGCGTTTTCCATCATTCTCATTTGTTCACCGGTTCACTGATGAGCATTAGGTTGTATGTCTAGAAGCACGTGGAACTTAGGGATGCTTGCAGTTGTAGAATATTGTCATGAGCGGTAGGGCGGGTCGGATGCCCTGACTCCCTATCCTAAGCCACAAGGTGTGAATAACTGATCTAATTAAGTGAGATAAAATTGTTGGTAGTGTAGATGTCGTCCTAATAACAAAGACCAAGAAAATTGGGAACTCGTAGTCCACTACTCCCGTGGACATCCCACCTGTTGAGTCCCTCCACCACCATATCTGCTCCATGAACGGCACCGAATAAGACACAGGATACGACATCACGCCGTGGGATTTGCAAATGAGATGTTGGACATCGAAACGACGGCGCCACTGGTGTCCTGTGGATGTTGATTCACCCGCCAGAGATGGTGGTGCATGCGCGTGGCGAGGATTGCAAGAATCAAGACCTGAAAACTATACGTGGGTGTACGTGTCGAGTATTGTTAGTAGGAACACGTAGCAGGATGTGTATGCACATACTCATACAACACGTTGTGGTAAGAGTACTGGGGCGCAGAACATCAATGGGCGGTCAAAAAGGGTATTTGATATATTCACGCACCTGGAAGATCGCTGTGAAGATATTTACTACCGACAACACTTCACGAAAGACAATGATCGTGGATGAGTACGGCGTGTACGAGTATTAACTCACAAAAATCACATGCATAATAGGATATGTTGTGGTTCACCAGGACAACGTGCATGCGGCTCGTGTTTGTCCGCCAGTCCTGTATGGCGCGTATGAGAGTGAGTATCAAGAGTCCTGGGGAGAACAGTGTCAGCGCGTGCTTGTACATATCTGCTCCTGGTTACCCACCCGATTGGAACACGGCAAGGATAAATGTTAGTATGAAATACAGGACACTGGTTGAACTCCGGTAGCACCCTGCGATGCCCGGGATCGGGCTGGTCACATCTGTGAAAGCAAAAAAAATGTTTTAGTGGTCGTGGAACGCCAGAGGGAAGGTAAAAGCAAGTACATTCTACAGGGATGCCGATGGCAAAGACAATGATGAAGGATGCTACGAGAAAAGACTGGCTGATGCATCTGCCACCAGCTCGGTATGGTGAGTAGATCAGGAGCTCACCAATAAGCTCGACAACATGGCTACAAGCAAGATTCTATTCTTGTCCCAGAGCACATATGTTCTGAGGATAAAAAAACCTGGATGAATCACATCAGAGATACACATCATACGGGTGAACGAGATATACATTCGGAGAACGTTGCTACTACAATGCCAAGACCTGTCCGAGGAAAGCAGTAGCCTTAAGCAAGGATGTCTGTACATGAATGTACCATGCACGGACCTGAATTAATATTTTGTAACATCCGGCATGTCTGGCGAAATCGTGCAGTAAGTCGTTCGTTCTTATGAATTCTCCACTGCAGTACATACACTTGAATTCTCATTCGGGGTGAGGCTCACTGAAAAACGAATGTTAATTGATCATCGGGGCGATTGCAATGGAACGCACTGCATAGATCCACGGCGAGAATGATAAATGGCAGGTATCGCGTAAAAACATACAAGCCTTTCATCTTGCTCCAGTGCGATTGAAGCAAAAATGTCCACTTTGCACAGCATATTGTGAGTATGAAAACCGAAGTATATCATGGAACGAGTGTATTACCTCCTCATGAAATGAACATGCATAATCATAGGTCTGGATAAGGGAGTTCGACAGCGGACATGGATAGATCAGAACGATCCTACCCATATTGTAGCTATTGACACTGAACTGTTGTCAGGACAAAGAAAATGGGTTTAAGACAGCACGCACTGAACATGTACTGATGGTACATGGCTTGTAAGTTATAATTCGCCTTCAATCAACAAGGAGACACACCGTAGCGAACTGCAAGCTCCGCGCTGCTGCGATATCGTTAGTGGAATATTCCATGTAGAGGTCAAGAATGTGTTTCACACACACACGATGCGCCTTCTTAGCTCTTATGATGAATGAGCTGTGAACCCATCAGGGTGGCCGTGTAAACACTGGAGACCAATGTCCATAGTATGATCTAAGTTTAAACTTGACATGCTGTGATCGTGATGGAGCGTTTTAGTCGTCATGCATCCATAATTAAGTAGATGTACCGGCCGGGAGCGACTTGATAAAAGATACAGCTGCACCTTCAATTCATATAATACACGCAGGACGAACCTAATTATATAACTTTATCAACTGAAACACAAAGATTGATTTAAAAACTCGCCGGATGCGCTCATTGTGCTGGCCTCCTTAAGCTCAAAGTTTGATGCATTATCGCCGCTTGAAAGGCGAAGACTATCATTAAAGAAACTTGCAATTAACTGCCCTCCAGTACCAATACTTACCTTGGTGGTCGTTCTTTCGAGGTTCCGTTTTGAAGTATACGTAATTAACCTATTCTGGATGAACGAATATATATCGCATGTGGCTATGAAAACTTCGGCCTTTACCTTACTTTGACCTTACTAGTCCAGATCTCGGCGGGAATGCCCACTTTCAACAACTGGGAATTTAGTACCTTGACCACCCACCGACCAACTTTAGTCTCCCGCAGCACAGATAGTACTTTGAGACTTCGTAGCGCTGCTTTATTCAGTGTTCATCTTTCACTCCCGCTATTAATCGCATTAGCCACCTGACACTGGTTCGGAAAGCCGGTGAAGTTGATTGTCGTTCATTTGAAGTTCTGAACATGACTTCAACTTTGATGTCGAACGTTCAAAACTCTCTGCTTACTGAGACGAAAAAAACTTTGGTTTGAACCTTTGGACACCATCAACGCCCTGCAGGGCTACCGGTGTTGATTACAACAATATTGCGCAGCTAACATCAAGGGACTTCTATATATATACGTTCCCGTCTGTCATGCAATCACTTGTCCCTACTGCCAGTATTGATCTAATTGGGAGTACTGCTACGTACGATGCAGCGTCCAAATTTGATATGTATGTACTCACTCAAACAAACATCATATCGTTCGACTCGCTGACGAGACGTATATAACAGACCAATGTACATGGAACTGCCTCGAAATTTGAACCGGACCAAGGTAAGTACTACTTGATGTGATGGTAACACGGCCATTGACATGCGGTGTCAGCAAAGCGCCTGCAAGCGCAGCATGCAAAACTGACCCAAATAGCAGGTCTCTTCATCACCTTCAACCCGTATCTCTCCCTCCCCTCGATTGCTGACTTTGCGCTGTCCAGTCTATCTGTACAACGTGACATCCTTGTCATGCCACACGAAGAAGCCGAGTCAAGTATGTCAACGAGACGAGGAGAAGCGCCATTGCACTCATCGATATATCGGACGAGTGCGAAAGACCCACCGCCATATGGTGCACAGCACCGCCAGGACGCACTTTGGGAAGGTGAGCAGCTACCTTGTGATACCCACCAGCTTACTCAATCAGAGGCAGGCGGGAATGAAGCGCTTCCTCCTATGTGGCAACAGTTTATGCCGTCGTCGGATGGTGCAATACAATATCATGATGATACACTCACGATGGTCTCGCGGAACCGACCTTTACCAGGAGTGCGACTAGGTGAGGGATGAAATTGCAACAAGGAGCGACGAACTCACCATTGAACATAGATAATCCCGGAGATCTTGCTGTTCCTGGATGGGAATGGCACATCTCACCACTCGGTCGGTCTTACTTCGTCGACCACAACGCTCGGACCACGTCATGGAAGAAACCAAAGCCAGACCGTCCGGCAGGAAGCTTGATGCCTGAGTGCGTCATCGAGGGTCACTCTGAATGCATATGGAGCCTTGCCTACTTGGGCACCAGTGGCAATATAATGAGTACATCTGATGATAGTTCTATTCGTCAGTGGAAAGGAGATGGAGAGCCAGTGGGTAAACCTTTGAATAGCGACGGGGGTGGGATAGTTTCGATGGTAGTATCCTCGGACGAAACAATGGCCATTTGTGGAAGTGCAGACGGCAGACTGCGGCTCTGGAATATAAAGGATGGCAGCATGGTTGGTGACCCTTGGGAGGGGCATGATGCACCAGTGAGGTGCCTTGATTGGTCTCGCAATTCCCTGGAGATAGCAAGTGGATCTGAAGACGGCACCATACGACGCTGGAACCCGGACACTGGTCGACAAATAGCACCACCCATAGAGACCAGCCACGGATGGGTTATGTCCGTCAAATACTCTCCACAAGGCAACGAATTCATGAGCGGCGGTGTGGACGGTCCGATCTGCATATGGTCAAAGGACGGCAAGCTGCTTGTCCAGATCAAGGGACATGAAAACTGGGTGTCGTCAGTTGTGTTGGTCCAAGGACGGCGCACACATCTTCTCCGGGTCGGGTGATCATACCATCCGAAAATGGCGAGCGATTGATGGACAAGAACTCGTCGTTCTTCGGGGTCATACTCACCCTGTTCAATCCCTCTGTCTTACTCCCAACGAAAGCTATATTGTTAGCGGATCAATTGACTGCTCCATTCGCATCTGGGATCTGAAGACCAATCAGGCAGTCGGAGATCCACTCTTGCAATTGCATGATGACAGAGTCGTCGCTGTTGCCATATCCTGTGATGGAAAATACATTGCCAGCGCTGGAGTAGACAAGCAAATTTATATATGGAACCTGGAGGCGGCGCTCAAAAACGTCATGGTACGTATGTGCTTTGTTGTCCAATTCCCCTTCCTAACGGTTTTGGCTATCTAGGGCGCACATGATGGGAATGTAAAGCTCAAGGCAAGTCTTCTCTGCTTCCCTTTTACACTATATCTCACTTTTTACTAGGGACGTCCAGTCCAACTGAGAGGTGTGCGCGCATCCAATCGTGAGCAACCCCACCTTTTCTCATAGTCTCGTCAGACCTTTGACCCCCATCTCGCAGTCTAATCAGCAGGACCAAAAAAACAGGACTGGCAAGATATGTCAGTGTACTTTCTTGTTCTTGAAGTTTCTCGCCTGACTCCAAGATACAGGCCAATGATTTCTTTGGCAACGAATCAGACCACGCATCTCGTTGTGTGGCTCCTGCCTGCAAGCCCATTGTACCCTTGTTCGTTGGCGTCGTTTGCTCACTCCCATACATTTCGGCACACGACCTGCAAATGGATCCAAACCAATCGAACGACAGTCCCGACAGCTGGAATTTCAACTTCAAGTTGTTTTCCGGAGGACATTCCATGCGCACCGTCGATATACCTCTTGCTCAAGATGAAGATGTGAGTGACTCGTCGTCCCTCCAATTTCGTTTCATTCAAGTACACTGCATAGATATGGCATCGTTCCTGAAACTGATGCGGAAGCGGCTGCAGCTATGCAACGTACGAACAGCAACCAGGCCAACGGTGCAACGCAATCAGGTCAACCAGCTGGGGCACAACCATCTCAAGCACAACCAACAGAAACATGCCAGTCAACCGGTGGGAGGAGAGAAGTTCCCCGTGCTTTTCAAGTTGGTCGTCATTCCATTTCGTGTCAAATTGTGTAGAAACTCTTTACTCGAACGTTTATATTCCCTTTCATACGCATCAAGCATTTTAGATATAACTCGTTCTGTCCCATGTACATGCGCAACGACGTTGATATATTTCTCTGAATTGGGCCTCGCCCCAACGGACAAAAAAACAAAGATTCCAAAATATTTCTCTGAATAAGGAGCGCGTGATTGAAGCAAGCATGAGGTTCTGCCAGTATCTGTAACCCCCGCGTAGAATATTCGAAAGGCACAGGATATCGAATACAAACAGGGTCAGAGTGTGCAAAAGGATACTAATACCATAGATTGCACCGGCGCTATTGAGCTTCGCTGGTGTATTGGGATATAATGGCGAAGAGCTGCAATTTTAAGAGAAAAGGCAACAGCAGCGAGCTCGGGCCTGTACGCATGGTTGGAGGCTGGCCGGGAACTAGCAGCATATGCTAGTGGACGGGCACGAACTGACAATGTTTGAGTCCGGCATTCGAAAGGCACACCTGCAGGTTGGTTTTACGGTCTCAACAATGCACATCGAACAGCTTCAAACTTTGCGTTTGCTGTCGTGGAGCGGTCTTAGTAGCGGTAACGAGAATGAAAGGAAATGTTTGCTTTATTGAAGCAGATAGTTTTCGGGTGGAAGCCCCGAAGGGGCAACCCGGCCTCGATGGCGGCCCCAACCTGTGCGAGAGAGAGCCGAGGAAATTCAGCAGGTCTAGGTACCAGCCACCCGGGCCCCAGGAAGAGGGATGTAGTACTAGTATGTAGTTAAAGTTGACTAACTTTAGGTACCAGTAGCAATGTAGGCTGCGAGGATAAGGGAGTGGTGGGTGGGTAAAAGAAAAGCAGAAGGCAGCAGGCCGGTTTGAGCCTGCTGGAGCGTGGTGCGAGCACTGCGTGGTGCGGAGACAAGAGAGGCTACGTGCTGCACTGTCGCTGCCGCAAAGTCCTAATTCTAACCCTACGCTCGTTCCTCGCTTCGGGATAGAATATCAAAATTTGAACCGGACCGAGGTAAGTACTTGATCCGATGGTGACACAGCCATTGACATGTGGTGTCCTGCAACCACAGCATGCAAAACTGACCCAAACAGCAGGTCTCTTCATTACCTTGAACCCGTATCTCTCCCTCCCCTCGATTACCAGTGTGCCTCTGTAGCCCGTTTGTACAGCCTAGTACCCTAGATCGATCAAGGTCATGCCACACGAAGAGCCCGAGTCGAGCACCGTGACATCAACGAGGGGGGGAGAAGCGCCATTGCACTCATCGATATATCGGACGAGCGCAAAATATTTACCACCATATGGTGCACAGCACCGCCGGGACGCACTTTGGGAAGGTGAGCAGCTGCCTTGTGATACCTACCAGCTTACTCAATTAGAATCAGGCGGGAATGAAGCGCTTCCTCCTATGTGGCAACAGTTTATGCCGTCGTCGGATGGTGCAATACAATATCAAGATAACACGCTCGCGATTACCTCGTGGAACCGACCTCTACCAGGAGTGCGACTAAGTGAGGCATGAACTTGCGACAAGTAGTGACAAACTCACCATTGAACATAGATGATCCCGGAGATCTTGCTGTTCCTGGATGGGAATGGCACATCTCACCACACGGTCGGTCCTACTTCGTCGACCACAACACTCGGACCACATCATGGAAGAAACCAAAGCCAGAACGTCCGGCAGGAAGCTTGATGCCGGAGTGCGTCATAGAGGGCCACTCTGAATGCATATGGAGCCTCGCCTACTTGGGTATTAGTGACAATATAATGAGCACGTCTAGTGATAGTTCGATTCGTCAGTGGAAAGGAGACGGAGAGCCAGTGGGAAAACCTTTGAATAGCGATGGGGGAGGAATAGCTTCGATGATAGTATCCTCGGACGAAACAATGGTCATGTGTGGAAGTGCAGACGGCAGACTGCGGCTGTGGAACCTAAAGGAGGGCAGGATGGTTGGTGAACCGTGGGAGGGGCACAACGCTGCAGTGAGGTGCCTTGATTGGTCTCGCAATTCCCTGGAGATAGCAAGTGGATCTGAAGACGGCACGATACGACGCTGGAACCCGGACACTGGTCGAGAAATAGCACCACCCATAGAGACCAGCCACGGATGGGTTCAAGCCGTCAAATACTCTCCAAAAGGCGACAAATTCATGAGCGGCGGTATGGACGGTCCGATCTGCATATGGTCAAGGGATGGCAAGCTGCTTAGGGAGATCAAGGGACATGAAAGCTGGGTGTCGTCATTGTGTTGGTCCAAGGACGGCGCACACATATTCTCTGGGTCGGGCGATAAGACCATCCGAAAATGGCGGGCGATGGATGGACAGGAACTCGTTGTTTTTCGGGGTCACACGAACTCTGTCATATCGCTCTGTCTTACTCCCGATGAAAGCTATATTGTTAGCGGATCGTATGACTGCTCCATTCGCATCTGGAATCTCCAGACCAATCAGGAAGTCGGAGATCCACTCTTGCATGATGACCAACTCAGGGCTGTTGTCATGTCCCGCGATGGAAAATACATTGCCAGTGCTGGAGTAGACAAAAAAATCTATGTATGGAACCTGGAGGCGGCGCTCAAAAACGTTCTGGTACGTATGCGTTTTGTTGTCCAATTTCCCTTCCTGACGGTTTTGGCTATCTAGGCTGCAGATCCAAAGCTCAAGGCAACTCTTTCTCTGCTTCTCTTTCGCACTACATCTCACTTTTTATCAGGGAAGTCCAGCCCAACCGAGAATCGTGCGCCCCCTGATTGTGAGCAACCCCACCGTTTTTCATGTCTCATCAACCCTTTGATACCCATCTTGCGTCTAATTAGCAGCCCAAAAGAACAGGACTGGCAAGATATGTCAGTGCACTTTCTTGTTCTTGACCTTTCTCGCCTGACGCCAAGATACAGGGCAATGATTTCTTTGGCAACGAATCAGACCACACGTCTCGTCGTGCAGCTCCTCCCGCAAGCCCATCGTCCCTTGTTCGTTGGCGCCATTTGCTCACTTCCATACATTTCGGCACACGACCTGCAAATGCATCCCAACCACTTGAACGACAGTCCCGACACTGGAATTTCAACTTCAAGTTGTTTTCCGGACGACGTTCCACGCGCACCGTCGATGTCCCTCTTGCTCAAGATGAAGTTGTGAGTGACTCATCGTCCCTCCAATTTCGTTCAATTAAAATACACTGCAGAGACATGCCTTTGTCATTGTCCCTCAGACTAGTGCGGAAGCGGCTACAGCTAGGAAAGGAATACATACTACGAACACCAACCAGGCCAACAGTGCAACGCAATCAAGTCAACCTGCAGCAGGTGCACAAGGGTCTCAATCACGACAAACAGAAACACATCAGCCAACTGGTGTGACGCGAGAAGTTCCCTACGAAGTTACCTGTTGCTCTTACTTTCGTCGTCCTTCCACTTTGCGTCAGTCATGAAGTATGGAAGACGTGTGGCGCGCTCACACTCAGTTCAACTCTCGTTCCCCCGCCCCGCACTTGTGTTTAACTCCTCTCATAATCAATATTCGCCGCCGTGACTATCACCCACGCACTCGGATCCATCTCTCCTTGTGCACCTCCTTTCCCTTGCGCTACTTTCCCTGGATCCACGCCACGTGTTGACAACTCCACCGGAAAAGTTGGCACCCATTCTCTGGAATGCAGCTCTTGGTGTAATGGTCTTTTGCGCGGAGAACTTGATGTTTTCTGGAAAGGGGACCCGTTGAAAAGTTGAAGTTGGATTTCGCGCAGCATTGAGTACGTATTGCTCAAATCGTACACAGATTGTTCGACATGTGTTTGTACAACTTGGATCTCCATCGATATGAGTTTACTAACTACTTGAGATTTACAAATCCGTCGATTTCCGTGCGAAGGCGCCTGTCTGATTTTCACTAGGGTCGAACGTTAGGACTTGTCTCAACAGCTCTTGGCATTTGCTTACGGTGAATGGTGCCGGTGAATCCACATCAAGGGCATGGAGCATCCGCTTCAGTGCGAAGCAGAGCTTGCTGCTGCTGAGCAAGTCATAAAATATAAGTCTAACTGGGAGGTTCCCCTGATATTCCCGTTTACGCCAAGGTGTGCTATGCGCTCGTTTCTTTACATGGACTTTGACTAATGTTTTCGAGTGAAATGAAACTTGTTGAGTAAAGGAAAAGGGATGTTCGGGTTTTGGGCTACTCTGTGAGTTCTCTCTGGCACGCTTCGTGAAGCTCATGTGTGTGTAACGTCCCCACCGGTCGCGTCATATTTTGGATCAAAGTGACGCCAACAAGAGAAGATTTGACACGTGAAGATATCTAACACGCTCTCTTCTACCCATACTCAATATTCAATCATCACGAATCACAGCTCTACGACAAGCAGCAAGCGAGGTATGTTGATCTAAAGCTTGGTCTGTGCGTGTGAACAACAAAGTTCTTTGCTGAGTAATAAGCAGTTCATTATTCCCTCAAGTTCGACTCTTCCTAATTCTCATTACCTCCTTTACTATGAATACCAACACCAATTTCAATCTTACAAACCGAGCTCAGAACAGAGACACCCGTCGTCGTGGAGGAGCCCAGCGGGGTCCTGTTGGGCAACGGGATCCTGCTGTAGGTCCTGCACGAAGCACCTCTGGACTGCCGGCTAGTCCGCAGCAGACCTCTCAAGGAGGTAAAGCCGACGAGTTACTCCACTCTCATGAGCAAGCACTAGAGAAAATGCGAGGTGAGGTTGGCATTCGGTATGACTGTCCTATCCGTCCAGGGTTCGGTACCCTCGGAGAGCCGGTCACGCTGGTTGCCAACTTCTTCACAGTGAAGATCACCAAGTCACTTATTTATACGTATCGTGTCAAAGTCGAACCAACCAGGAACGCCAAAGACGTTCAGCGTCGTCTCCTGCTGTTACTTGAGCAGAGTAATAACCAGGCTTGGCAAAGTGTCAAGTCCTCCGTGGCGTTTGATGGGAGAGAGACGTTGGTATCTGCCAAGGAACTGCCCCAGCCCACGCAGATTTCTGTAAGGTTCTTCGAGGAAGGACAGACGCCTGGTCCAAACTTGCCAGAATATATTGTCTCTTTTGAATTACTCCGCAAATGGGATATCAGCAAACTCAAGCAGTAAGTACCGAGCCAAGAGATGCGACCCACTGCCTTAATCTTGTTGTCCAGATATTTGCACTGCGACGTCGATATCAATGATAACTACGACATTTCCCCGCTCATATCTGCATACAACATTGTTCTTCAGCAACATGCATCGTCGACTGCAATTCGAGTCGGAAACAGTCGCTACTTCGGGTTCCCGGGCTTCAAGGCAAATGAGCTCTCGCCTGGGCTTACTGGCTTGGAGGCATTCAGAGGCTTTTTCTTGTCCGCAAGGCCCGTTTTCGGAGAGCTGATGATCAATGTTGATGTATGTATGACGCCGTTCTACAAGCACGCACGATTGGATTTAGCATATGAAGAATCTTTGCGTCTTTCCAAGGGCGCAACTCTGCAGCGGTTTGCTCAGAATGTCAAAGTGACCACCACGTATCTCGGTTACACCAAGCGCCGCACGTTGTTACGAATCACGCCGCTGTCTGCAGAGAAAACAACATTTGTGAAGGACGGACGCCAAGTCTCAGTTGCCAAGCATTTTCAGAATGGTATTGTCGTCATTTAGTTGCCAGCCTCTGTTCATCGAGCTGATTGTGAAGCATTAGTGCACGATATATTACTGAAACGTCCGGATCTCCCGGTTGCTGACCTCGGGACAGCAACAAGGTCGAACTATGTCCCACTGGAGCTGTGTGTGATTGAATCACAGCCATTCAGAGGTCTTCTCAACGATAGAGAGACCACGAACATGTTGAATCACGCATGCAAGTCACCAGCTGCCAACTTTGACGAGATAATCAACCAAGGATTACCCTCGCTTGCTTTGACGGAACCCAAGGCGAGCATTCTAGATGAGTTCGGCATATCGATCAGCAAGACGATGACCGACGTTCCTGGACGAGAGCTCCCTCCGCCCAAACGTCTACAATACCATTCCGGTTCCCCTTCCGTGCAGCCAGCAAAAGGGAGTTGGAACCTCACGAATGTGAAATTCCACACTGGAGCTTCCGTTACCAAATGGGCAGTTGTGGTCTTGTCTGATGGGTATCCCGGTCCCAGTGATGAAGACGTGTCCAAAGTGTGGACAGGGTTCAGAGAAGGTTGTAAGAGGTCAGGGATGACGTTTGCAAACCAAGACCCGACTGTTGCCAGAACGGCCCAATTGCCCCGACAATTTCAGGACAAGGATCGGTCGAAGGGTATAATGGAAACCAAGCGCACGATCCAAAACCTCGTCAGGGACAACCCAATGTTTTTACTGGTCCTCCTACCTTTCCGTGATACGAAGTTATACCCTGGTGTCAAACGCATCTGTGATGTCGAGCTCGGGATACATTCTGTCACGATTGTCCTGAACAAAGTCCTGAAAAACAAGGGATCACAGCAGTACTATGCTAACGTTGCCCTGAAGCTCAACCAGAAACTCGGGGGCATCAATCATACTCTCGACGTCGAAAGCACGCGCTGGCTCACTACGAAGAGCACGATGCTCGTAGGCATGGATGTGACCCACCCTGGACCTGGCAGCAAGCCAGGCACTCCATCCATCGCTGCAGTCATTGCCACTATTGATGACTCTTTCACGCAATGCCCTGCAAGTTTGAGGTGCCAGAAGTCAAAGAAAGAGGTATATTGCTCTAACAAATCATTTTCTTACCGACGTATGGCTGATTGACGCCCACAGATGATAGACGACTTGACGGATATGATGCTAGAGCGACTGAGAGCGTACAAGAAGAAGAGTGGTTTCCTCCCAGAGAGGATAATCGTCTACAGAGATGGCGTCTCAGAGGTAAGTCAATAATCCCTCCACCTTATACTTTTGAGTGGGATTCTCAGCCACAACCTAGGGTCAATTCGACACAGTGCTCGAGCGAGGCTCTGAGAAGGACAAGATTCTGGATGCCTTCAAGGCCATCCACAAAGAAACCAAGGATCTTGTTGAGTACCGGCCCCACCTGAGTATTATCATTTGTGGGAAACGGCACCACGCCCGCTTCAGGCCAAAAGACCAGAAGAACCAGAGCCGAAACGGAAACACGCGCCCTGGAACAGTTGTCGATAGACGCATCACTGCCGTGTAAGTCTTTATAGACCTAGGAAATGGAAGTCAGCTCATATTCTTGTCTCTACCAGTTATGATTTCGACTTTTATCTCCAAGCTCATGATGGGATCAAGGGCCACGCGCGACCTACTCACTACACAGTTATCTACGACGAGAGTGGTTTTAGTGCTGATGTTATACAGCAGGGCACACACACCGCGAGTTACTTATATGCCCGCGCCACCAAGGCGGTGAGCCTTGTACCCCTCGCATATTATGCTGACCTGGCATGCGAGCGGGCGCGGTGTTACCTTGATGGATTCCTAAACTCAGAGCAGCTTTCTGTGCCTGGCTCCTCGAGTCGGAAAGGAGAGAGTAAGGGTAAAAGAAAGGCCATGGCGGCAGACGAAAGGGAGGCGGCCAAGCAACGTGTTTATGACGCTGCTCTTCAAGCATGGGGTCAAGGAGTCCATCCAAATTTGAAGGAGACGATGTTTTATATCTGAAGAGATAGTACAGACAATTTGTAGCGTTGTAGAATGTGCTTTCTTTGTAACATGTTTGATCTTCAGGATCGTGAGATTATTTCGAAATGAAACAAAGCGTCGCCTGATATGGGCAACATTACTAAATTTCGTTGTTCAAATGTTTACCTTGATCAAGGCTCACACTAGGATGTATTCGATGACTACCGAAAGAATCGATGACCTCTTTCGTCCATACTGTTACATCCTACGTATATATGAAGGTCTTGGCACACTGTTCGAGACCTTTGAAACTCAGCCACCTCGCTTTTACTCTAGGGCTCACCATCGCATAACGTAGGCATGTCCCACCTCACTCCTCCTCCAAGCTCTGTCACGTCAGATGATATGCATGCATCTGGTTCCCTTCCCCCCATAGTCCATTATCTGTCACACTATGTGGACCGTGCAAGAAGAAAATTCAAGCCCTACGACAGGGATGGTCCCACTATGTGGGCCCTCCGTTTCGCTGAAAGTTACATTACCCCAGGGAACACCGATACGATTCAGAGTGTATGTTATCACATATGTATCCCAACGTTGCTTATTGAGGGCAAGCATGTCAGGGCAAGGATCAATTACGTTCTGGCTTGAAACACCTGTCCAATGAGGCCATGGCTCAAGCCGTTCTCACGAAGGAAGCTGATCGCGAGTGGAGACGCCTGAGTGCCATGGCAACGGCTTGGCGAATCGAGGCGTCTGAGCGACACACAAAGTTCCTTTACATGGTTCTTGAGTGTGAGGCTGATACATATGTTAGTGCCACTTCAGAACCTCTCGACACATCAGTTCAAGCTCTTGTTGACTGCAGTAAGGAGGAGCTTCAAGACCGTGTAGACTTTGATGTCGTCGCATATCAACGTGACGAGATGTCATTCGCTGTTGCGGACGAACAGTTCACCGACATGGAGAGTTATGCTCTCGAACATTACCGGTCCAAAGATGCTTGTGCAGAGGGTAGCAAGCAAGTGCTTGCCGCCGGTAGTTCAGATGAAGTGACTCAAGGCAGTCCGGAGTCTGTGCATGAATCCACAGAGAACTCCTGAGTCCGACAACTGATGTGATTACCGAATTGATCTTCTCC
This sequence comes from Suillus discolor, assembly GCF_016758755.1. NCBI lineage: Eukaryota > Fungi > Basidiomycota > Agaricomycetes > Boletales > Suillaceae > Suillus > Suillus discolor. Next base: position 245,132 of record NW_024541283.1, read on the forward strand.
CATTATGCTCGTACTGACCTTGTTTAATAGACGCTACGTGAGCAGAAAAGTTGTACTTCTAAGTCCGAATCAGTATTTGTTGATAGGACCTTTTCTTTGTAGAAACACTGCCATTACGAAGATAATTGTATTTTCTTGGTCCCCATTTTGACTGACTTAATAATATCCGCTGCCAGTCAAAGATAATTATAGAAGGTGTGTGCTACATTTCTCGGTAGCAAATTTAGTAAGTGCATGCCGAAGAAGCGCTAGTATCACCAGTAGCTGAAAAGCAATCTCAATGCATGATATGGTCAGCATACTCATATGAAACAATGAGAGTCATGAGACGTTACAAAAAACAACTAATGTGCGGATGGCGAACGAGCGACACATAAGAGAAATTTATGTAAGAGGGCTGGTATTCGGTGGGCAAGGCCGACCCCTAGTAGCAATATGTGCTCAATGTTTCTCCCGGATAGTATCTGCCAACCAAACTTTTCCTATTGTGTCTCAGGTGTAAGTTAAAACCCTGTGTGATGAGGTTGTGACTGGGCACGTGTATGTACCTGCAGGGAGCCGGTAGCAGATTACTAATCCTGGTTGTTCTCGACTAGTAGGGACCCAACTTGTTGAATGTCCAATCTTTCTAGTGAATTGCCTAGCGGCGAAGGAGAGTGGCGAACCAGCATCCTCAATTGTTCAAAATCTCACAGAAGTTTATTTGTACCTTCTGTACTAGATATTGCGCGATGTCAAACGGACATCTCTTCATCCAGACCATGTAGCTGTCACTTGACACTCAAAATACTAGTGCTACCTACTAAATAATGCATGCCTGCACCTTCGCGCGCACATATTTATCGTTCGGTCTCGACCTCCGATCTCATTTTTTATTTCAGTTATCTACGACCTCGAAGGTCGCATCTCTGGTACGATAATAACTTTACTCCTCTGCACTTTCTCAATTTGTCTTCAAGTTTTCCCTTCCAGCTAGGTCTCGACCAATGGAGCAATCGATAACGGCGTGTTTGGTGCGTGATGACGTTCAAACGAGTCAGAACATAATAGAACTGCCATCTGGGACTTCGCTTTCAGCAGATACTTAAGGTTCACATGAGGTATGATATTCATTCTCTTTATGCATCCTTGGTGCAAAATTTAACTTCATGATCTCTGTGTAATAGCTCCAGGATCGGTCTCAAGAAGGCACTTGAACATAACTCAAGACGTGAGACCCAGGGCCTGTAAAATGGAACCAATATCAACGACTATCTGTCGACGTAAAATATTCGACATCTTGCCGTTAGTACTATCACCAGTGGCCGGAAAAGCAATCTCGAATGCCGCAGCTGTGGCAGGGGATATTGTCAAAACCCTACCTCCATATCCTGATGCCGAAGTTTTCATCCCCGAAGGTCATGTTTGGGTGGAGGGTGAGACGCATTGTTTTCACTCGAACAAGTCTTGACGTTGCATTAGGTGACGAACCCTTCCGGACTCTTGATAACAATAAATTTGGCCCAGTGAGTCGCCATGCTTCTTAATTCACCTGCGTTAATGCTTCGCCACAGGTCCCCCTTGCTCTTTTAGACTCCAAGTTGATGTATATCATCTGGCCATTGGATCGTGTAGGGCCTCTGCATCCACCAATCTCCCCAATCTCCAAGAGAGGTACTTCCTGAGATTTTCGATTGTATAGCGACATAGCAGCCTTCGAACGAGAGCAACATAGGCAGTCGAGGGTAATTGCACGCTCGACAATGACGACTCACTCGTAACCTAGCTGGCTTTTGCTAAGGTATACTACCATTCAAGCAATGGGTCTGCCATGACAGACCTCCTCGTTCTCTATAATATATGGGTGTTCATCATAGCGTGCCTCTTGGAGTGATGACTTTCCGGTCTATTGTCTTGATTCTATCGACCTCTGTAGGGAATATCCTTCCGCAAAGAAACCTTAACCAGCAAGTGTCCTCGTAGGAAGCACAAATATAGTATCAGAAGAATTCCTTGGTTGGGTTTTACTCTGCCAGAAATGGTGTTGACACTCACCACAATTCAAGAGTTTTATCGCCTTGCTCTGCAAGGTCGTGTTCAAATGTTAAAACTTCGTATCAGTCATGCCATGCTGGCCTAGCCTTGAAGTTGTACACCCTCTGACATTCAATGTAGTTTACTCATGGTGCTCACTGCATCAAATGAGTTTATATGGTGTTTACTCGCCTCACAAACAAGCTGCTGAAAAAAACCGCATGTCATGGAGCAAGGTGAAAGTCGGCAGGGCCGAACTCTAATAGAATAGTAGATGACAAACAGTGTTACGCACTCAAATAGATCTGTTAGGCGGAGCCCTAAGAGGGGCGTCGTCCGCTAATGTTCGTGATGTAACCGGAAGGATCCGGTATAGCAAGTGATACTGGCGACGGCGAGTCGGCAGTGATCACAGTACGCGCGTGTCACATGACTTCAGAGACGGATGTCTTAGAAGTCGCTCAAGGTAAGGACTATCTTGTCCAAACGATGAGGTCGATCGAGGTAGACTTAGTCGCGATGAGCAACTAAGAAAAGATACTAGAGACTGAAGCCAAAGGGGCGTTCAGAGGGAAGTATGTTCCAGGGAAGATTGAGTAGATTCAAGTTAGGGAATCCAGTACAGGGTGACCGACTACTTATACTAAGTGGAGAGGGTTAAGGGCAAGGCTACTGCACAGTAGGTAAGGGTAAAGGGGAAACGAGAATGGTATAGGTGCGTTGGCAACATAGCCAGATTAGTGATGGGTGGTCGAATGTGGAATGAGACCGAGAAACGTTGGAACGAACCAACGGTAAGAATACAACGTGCGGGAATCTGCAGTCAGAAGAAACAGAAAGAGGAAAGCCACATTGGTGGCACGAGTCAGACCAAGTCATAGGTGCGGGACCACATTGGTGGTCGAATCAGGGGAGGAACGTGCGTGCACGTGCATAGAGGCGGGCGATGCAAGGGACGGGAACGGTCCCAAGGATCCGATCAATGGAAAGTCGGTAAAGGAGGACGAGCCGGTAGATGGTGAGGGCGAGGATGAAGGGAAAATGATAGGGGGGCCACGTGACCGATGTTACTTGTAACAAACAGTACTACTGCAAATAATATACCTATCCGTTATCATTGTCCTCGACCCGACGTGTCATTAAAGGTATGTGTGTTGATCGATACGTCAGGTCATTGAACAATGTTTTGTCGAGGGTGAGGAGCTCAATATCATGCTTAGCAAAACACTCTAATCCGCACATCATTCTGCCATGGCCGCTTTCAGCTTCGCGACCTCTACCCAGGGAATGACGTTGATTTCAAACGGCTCTGCATGGGGAGTGACGCGGTCACTGAAAGCGTACGTGTTTATCGGTGCATCAGGTCATTGAGCAATGCGGAAAGACCACATGAGAAGTGCGGTGATAATGTACAACACGTGGTTTGTGACGTGCAGGCCAGGACATACACTTTTAATGTCAAATAAAAATTAGTTGAGCGGTGTCAGAAAATCGAAGTCAGCACGACTTACCATCTACCAAAGCCATACGTGATGAACCTCGCATTATTGTCCATAAGGCGGCCTTCCAAATCAAACCAACGCTGTGGATTGAATATTTCAGGATCTGGGAAGGTGATAGGATCGCGAGAAAGAGCCCTGAAAACATGCGCTTAATGAAACAATGTACATCATGAAGCAACACCATACCAATGGCAGCCGTAGACTGTTGCACCTTTAGGAATACAGTATCCTTGCTGATTGCACATAGACTAGAATGAGAACGTGGGTTAGAACAAAGTAAGACACTGACCCACAAAATGTCCTTGGTTGCACGGTGGGCAAATCCTGGAGCACATCAGCATCACGCAGGAGCGTGCCGAAATTCGAATTTACCTATCTGAATGACAGGTCTCCATCTCAAAGCTTCCAATATGAACGCGTGCAATTGAGGGAGCAAGCTTGAGTCATTAAATGTTGGCGCTACAATGAGAAATTAACTAAAAAATCAAGATCTTGGTTTGGCATTACCTCTGTCTAACCCAATGACCATATCGAGCTCTTTGTGTACCTTTGCCTGGGCGAGTGGGTGGCACACCATAGCCATAACAATAGTGGTAATTGCAATAGCAATCTGAACCAGGAGTTAGTCTGTGGAGAACAATAAGTTGCATCGCTTGCCGTATCAAATCCCGCCCCAAATAGTGTTCCAGCGAGATACGCCATCTCATCCATAGAGAGTTGGTGTTCTTCGGTGTTCTCCAATAATGCCTTCATCAAAGAGGGGCCAGCTTTGTTTTGATCCTGCGTATGAGATATAAGTGATACACATTTATCAAAACAAGAGAGCCCCTCACCATTTCACTCTTGATGCACCTTAGATGATACCTAAATAGCTCAAGCTCCTCATTATGCCACTTGTAAATTTGTTTTCCGTAACCAGGCAAGTAGTGCAAAAGGGGAATCCAATCGACAAGATAAGCTCCTGGGCGAATTACAGACTGGTAATTGTCAATGACTCTGCAGAGACAGACAAATTCGGGATCGGCGATGGCAGTGGGCGCAGACTTCCCATAAGTCACTCGAAGAATGATTGATGATGCAAACCTTGAGGTGCCATATCGATGAAAGGTTCACAAAAGGGCTTGGTAATGATGTACCGCTGTGTGTGCTTTTCATGGTTTGTTGGGTCATTCAGCACATCCAATATAAAATCCATTGCATTCTCGTGCAGCATATCTTGGTATGCTTCTGCCGCCTTTGGCTGTAAATGAGGATGTACTGCTTTTCGGAGGCACCTGAAGCATTCCCTGGCACCAGCCATGGTGAGGCTCATTCCATTCGAGAGCATTTCACCTGCGGCAATGGACCGAGGTCGATCTACCAGTGATGCACCTTCTTTCTCCATGATGTCTTCGGCTGCCTAGTAAATGAGTTATTTTAGAGGGAGCTCAAGATATAGGCAGATTACCTCCATGCTGCCGATGACGATTATCACTTTGCTACCTTGTCGGAACGACACAACCGGCCCATACTCTCGAACCAAGTCGGTCAGCGTACAGGCAATGCTGAGTGGACGATCTACATCAAGCCGTGATATCTTGTATGACACTGCCAAAACTCACTTCACAGTAGGCAAAGTGTTTCTCCAGAACCAACGGGCGGGAGGTCCAGGTGGAAGCTGGATGCCCTTCCTGTGCACTAGCGAGAATTTCTTGTATGATACAACAAGCACCGCTACGACTATGGCAACACAAGCAGCATAGTTGGTAATCCCGGTGAGAGCTTCCGGCATCATGATGTAGTGTGGGCTGGAATAAGACATAAGTGAATGTGCATCTGATAAACCGCACATGCCCAACCCCACCTTATAGTACCTCGCTCTCAGCCTATTATCCGATACACAATTGAGATGCATCACTGCAATAACATGGCGTGATAATTAAAGGTACGGCGGGGTGTACACGCAAATTGAACAGTAATCAAATATTGCTCGTACCAATCAATTCCTAAGGGAACTGAAATTTTTCGAACAAGCAGCAGGAAACAGTAGACTTTGCCACGTGATGGTATCATTGCATTCTGGCGAACAAGGTAAATGAGTCAGGGTTATGTGTGAGGAAAAGGAGTTCGCTTGATGACTCGGAGTCCTTGCATGAATGCTTTCCGCTAAGCGCGGAGTAATCTTCAGCCATGGAAGTCATTTCCGCCAACAACCACCTGAAGCCAAAAAGACCCCAAAAAGAGTCTGAGCCTTTTACATAATAGCCCCACTCAATTCCATTTTATTTTTTAGTGAGTGTAGATTGCCGTGGGGAACATGGGTATATGTTCTCAGTGGGGTCCACTCGAATCCATCATCCATGACTGTTGGCGTTGGACTTCGAGACTTCAAGCTTCAGGTTGCATTGCTCAATGTGTCGCCTCGGCACATTCTAATTCTAATCTCAGCGTGCACCGTGACTGGCCACTGTACTTCAGAAATAAAATAAAATGATCGACCTCAATTAGAACTCATTTTATTTCTCACTGTCTGTCACTTGTATATATCACTTGCAAAACGAAATAATTGAGTGGGGCTAAATAATTGTGCTTCAATTCCTGGACCTACCAGGTCAAGTTTAGCCTGAGGTAATTTTCGTCTGTAGCCGCCGCCATCGGTGTTTGCTCTCCTGACACGTTTGTTACATGCCTTCGTCATTCTCAGCGTATCAATTGTTGAAGACGAACTTGATCTAGTACCGCACATTATCCAAGTGCGTTACGCCCAGCGTAGCAGCCGATTGCTATTTCCAATTGTCGGGACGGCGCCGGCCCGCCTCAGGAATGGTAGGCAGATTACTAATCCTGGTTGTTCTCGACTAGAGACGCAACGACCACTCTTTCTACGATAGTAAATTGCCACCTAGCGGCGAACCAGCATCCTCAATTGTTCAAAGTCTTACAGAAGTTTATTTGTACCTTCTGTGCTAGATATCGTGCGATGTCAAACGGACCTCGATCTCTTCATCCAGACCATGCAGCTGTCACTTGACACTCAAAATACTAATGCCACCTACTAATAATGCATGCCTGCACCCTCGCGCGCACATATTTATCGTTCGGTCTCGACCTCCGATCTCGTTTTTCATTTCAGTTATCTGCGACCTTAAAGATCGCATCTCTGGTACGATAATAACTTTACTCCTCTGCACTTTCTCAATTCGTCTTCAGGTTTTCCCTTCCAGCTAGGTCTCAACACTTGTTACCAATGGAGCAATCGATAAGTTACGGCGTGTTTGGCGCGTGAAGACTTCGCTTTCGGCAGATACTTAGCGGTTCACATGATGTATGATATTCGTTCTCTTTATGCGTCCTTGGTCCAAACTTTAACTTAGTGGTCCCTGCGTAATAGCTCCAGGATCGATCTCAAGAAGGCACTTCAACATGACTCAAGACGTGAGGCCCAGGACCTGTAAAATGGAACCGATATTAACGACTATCTGTCGACGTAAAATACTCGACCGTGGGGGGATTTTGATGAATACGAACTTTCCGAACGCATCATCCATTATCATTATCTTCTCGATCTCTGGGATGTATTGGAATACAGTTAATCGCGATTACGAGCAAGCCGCTATGGAGGTGCTTCGTGAGAGTTGATCGTCGTTGAATCGATCTTCATGTGCTATTTCCTGGAATCAATCCAGAGGTAGCTTGTCCTTACCCGGATGATCATCCAACTTCTCAAAGAGAAATATCTGATAGAAAGATAGAATGTTCTTGTCTACCGACTTCATCTGGAGGTGCGCATCATCAACCAGATACTCCAACAATCAAATTCTCCTAAGGCGACGTTGCCAGTCTTGTCGTCGAGTCCGGCTAGTATCGCGGAGAGATCATCATCTAGCCCAGAGAAGCTGATTCAAGAATGTCTCACTTTACACGCCAACTCCAAGTCGACTCGCTTCATCTTTAATGACCTCCAGCGGCTCCACCCACAATAGCCTCGTGTTTAATCCATTAGGCTCCAAGTGACCGCTCATTCTCCATAACCCCAATTTCTCAATGGAAATCCCACGCCGCAGGGAAGCACACCTGCCCAACACAGTGTCCAAGAAGGCCGTGACTAGTTTTATTTTCACTATTCAGAGTGTCGATGGTATCTAAAGGTTTTTTTGGCATTAGATCGAGTTCTTTGGGGTCAGTGGTTGGACATGTTTTGTCATATGTATATTTCCTGCGTATTTAAAGGTTCTTGAGACTCACTGAACAGTCCAGCTTGTTCACATTTCTTGCTTGAATCCATCTACTGCACTTTATATAATGGCCTACCAGTCCAATCCTACTTCCGATGAGGTGCATGGCACCAGAGCGCCACTGTGAGAATTGCTTTGTTGGGTGAAAGCTGCATGGCGCTGATCGCAGTCGACTCAGGGATATCATGTTCCTCCAAGATGCTACAGAGACTCAACAGCCGTATATCGACGCTGCGCGTAACGGGATCACACAGATTTGCAACACTCTTTTATCTGGGGGGAAACTCGCTCAGCAAGACCTCAGATTTGGTCTTATTGCCTTCCGCGACCATCCTCCTCAAGAGCAAAGCTTCATCCTCCAGGAATACCCTTTCACGTCCGACGTAGAAAGTGTTACATCTAATTTAGCTAGCGTAACAGCCGAAGGCGGTGGAGATGATCCTGATTGTCAAAGCGATGCTTTGGACGCAGCCAACAGGGCTGACTGGAGGGACGGAGCGGTAAAGGTTGTGGTGATGATTACTGATTCACCTCCACATGGAATCGGAGAGGACGGCGACGGCTTCCCTGAAGGGTCTCCACTTCGTAAATCATATTTTTGTTCTTCAGTCGTAATGGATCAATGACTAATGCCAAATTAGAAATTGACCCGCTCCGTGTCGCGGCGAGCATGGGAAGAGCTGGCATCACTTTGGTATGTCGAGCATTTCACATCTTGCGCTAGAGTTTAATGTCAACACAGTATGTGATTGCGTGCGAGCCTACTCTGAGCCAAAACTACAAGGTGAGATCATTTTCTTTATGCTGCCGCGTCAGATGCGTTATTGATCATTTACGCAGAGGGCGCGTGATTTCTACCAAGGATTGGCTAAGAAAACAGGGTAAGACAATCACAGCTTTCGATCATACACCAATAGATTAACTATTTGTAATAGAGGGAGAGTGCTCAACCTCAACGAGCTCAGCGTGCTGCCCACTCTCATTGCTGGCTCTGCTTTAGAAGCAGTCGACAGCGAGATTTACGTTGCCAAGCATCAAGCTGAAGTTCGCAGCATGGCGAACAAAGAAAACATCAGCGCCAGCGAGATCTCTCTGAGGCTGCACAAGAACCTCGTGACTGCAGGCATCCAACACAGCACTCTCGTTGTCGATAACGTGTACCACGAGAACTTCGTGGCTGCAGGCATCCAACACAGCACCCACGTTGTCGATGATGTGCATGGACAATGTGCCCAAGGAGATCAGAATGTCGACATATGGTTTAAGGCTGAGAATCTCGCCGAAGCGAGGAACAAGATCCAGCAGGTAAAATCTCGATGAATCTCGTGTTCTTAATTCTCATAACTTCATCCAGGTCGGAGGCATTCTCGAAAGGTGCCAGGCCCCCGGGGCACTGGCAGAACAATCAGCTGCTGTAGAGACGCAGCCTATCAGCTTGTACCAGGTAATTTTTACCTCATTCATATCAAAGTTTGTAGTGACCCCTTTTACAAGGTCGAGAATTTCGTCCAGAAGTGTCTTGTGAGAGTCTGAAGATTATGAATTCGAAGATCATGTTTTCGCGCACTGATATGTACTTGTATTACCCGGCTGGAATTACGTACCGTCATGGAGAATATCATTGAATTGAAGGCTCTCGGCGGAGCTATGATGTACATTGTTCACTTTGTGCAGACGCCAAATCGACCTCAAAATTTTCATTGGCTATCAATTAGACCCGAAAATCTTCGGGTCTTCGAGTCTCGTTCACGCGTGTACAGGTTATGTACGTATGTACATGTGAGCTGAACTCGAGACGGAGGGCAACAGCCAGAAAAATGAATCTTCCTTTGCGATCTCCATCTGATCAGTGATGCGAACCAATAGAAAAACTTGTATCGCCTCTGAATCCGATTCAACTTCGCCGTGATGGTCCCAGAGTTAAGTACACGACGAGACTGCAAAAGTTTCATCAAACATGTACAACCCAGACCAGCATTAGTAGAATGTAGCACAGAGCCTCCCAGTCTGACGATCAAAATACAATTCTGATATTGCTGTAATATCATCATATCATATACCATACTCGATACTTGATCATGTCAAACTACCAGTTTAGTATGGAAAGCCTAACGTCCGTGCTCTGTTACTTGATGTGACATGCTCCAAATAAGGCAGTCACATAATTGGGACACCGTGCACCCGCCATCTTTTTTTTGTTTATTCAGCAATCACATATAAACGGATCCGTTTTCTATTTGTACTTGTTGAAGTTTTGTACCAGTACGACGTTTTGATCGGACTATCACATCGCAATGCTTTTCAATGGCTTGACGTCGATGTGTGCATATCGATGTACACAACTCCAGTTTACTATACTTGGTCTTACTTTTGTTATCGGGCAAATGTCGAAACCTCGATTTTGGTGGTGTGATCTTCCATGGCACAGCCACCTTCGCGCCATGTAACCACCAAAACCAATCAATCGTTTCACGCTATAACTACCATATCACAGTACTGAGTATTGATATCAAGCGAGACATATATGACGGCTACGTGTTTGTTTCCAAGAAGAAAGTATCAAGTCCCAGTTCCAAGAAGAAATTTCTAATTTTCACGTTCTTCTTCACCATCTGCATAAGCCTCTGGCCCATCTTCTCCATCTGCGCAAGCCTCTAGCTCATCTTCTTCTTCCCCACTCGTATAAACCTCTAGCCCAAATGCCGGCCATTTGCAGTACTTGTTGCAAATATGCTCCTTCTCAAACTGACTCACAGTCATCTCGATGTTTCCATCCCCGAAAATATCAAGGTGGCCATCACTGACGGATCTATCTGATGTGTCAGATCAACATAAGAAGCCCAACACTCAAGCAACTCACGGATGTGTCAGGATTTGAGGGTCCGTCAGCAGTGTTGTACTCCCTAATTTTAAAGGTATTGTGTCAGTCTCAGAGCGCACACTGGTACATTGTTCACGCACCTTGATAATCAGATATAAATGCCAATTTACCGGTCTTGGCATATTGTATGTGCTGCGTGAATGAAAAGAACACCGCCAAGTCATAGCCGTACTCGTCATAATCAATCAAAGGGTTGGCGTCCATATTGTGAATGAATTTGACGAAGTCTTCTCCATCGCTGTCGATGAACTCTTCGAGAAGAAAGACGGCACGTGTGGACCCAGTCTTGCCTCCAGGTTTTCTATCACCCTGAAAATAAGCCAGTGCGAGCCCACCTTCTACAAAACGAACTCGTGGAATTGGGAATGGGGGTGGTTCAGATGAAGATGCAACACAACAATCAATGAAGTCGTAGGTTAGCTTTAACAAGGACTTCGCCCAGTACAAAACGTTGGCCTCCTTGAAGAGCCTGGATAGTTCATCAACGAGTGAATAACGGGCAATCTTGTATGGTCCCGTCGTGGTGGTGGGTGTCGCGAATACCTTATGGTAGGGTCGTTTAACAACAATCTTATCGTGCGCAACAGAACCGGGGCCTATCTTTGGTGGGGCCATCAGCGTGAGCCATCCTGTGTGAGCAGTTTTGAAGCCTCTGACTCCAATCAGGCCTTGAGGTGATGTATCGACAATCAGCTCACCCATGGACCACTCAGCAGTGTCCACGGAAAAGGAATGGTACTTGTCCAGTAAGAGGTCTGTTATGGGGCGAGAAGGGACTAGGTAGAAGTGGATCCTCTCACTCTGTCGCCCAAAGACTAAAAGTCAAATAAGTCCTGCTGCTAGCGCCATAAGTATAATGAACATACCTTGCTTCATGTCTAAGTTAGTGCCTCCGCCAATCCTCAAAACTTCCTTCAGTCGGTCACGATCAGGAGAACAGAGAGCTGCAGGTGCGACATCTCTCTTTCGAGGAGGAGACGGAATATCAAAGCTGCTAGAGCTGTGAGTGTGTTGATGGGATCGCTTGGTGGAGGTAGTGACAGTGGTCGTAGGCAAAATATTGCTTCGGACGTTGTCAGAGGTGGTGGCACCATCATTGGTTTGCGCTGTACCAAGCTCACTCTCCAAGTCCACTGAGGATTGTACTGAAGAGGGGACTTGGGGGGTGATAACTTTGCAAGCAGGACGTTGACCAATACGAGCAGCATTCTAAATAGTGAAATAATGTTAGTTTGGCAAACAGGTGAGGTAAACACATACCATTTCAGCATCTTCCCGCCAGTTCTCGTATTCAATCCACTGAGTCTCAGGAACAATGACCATTAGTGCGAACTGTCTTGATTTGAATGTTGTTGTCTTTGAGCCTTTGCGGGACAGCTGCTGACATTGATCGTAGAAGTAAGCAACCGACCGTCGGTGATTGGAAAGATCCACCCATGCAGAATCTCGCACTATAAACTCATTCACCCGCCAGAGAAATCCACCACCAAAAATCTGCAACTTGGGCACAATAGTGTCCAATGCGAGCTCAATCAGCCCTGGCGCATCAATCTGTGCATCAATGCCCTTCTTTCCCTCACATATATTCTAAGCAAAGATGTCAGTCACCACCAAGTTCAATAATATAGCGCATACATACCCCAATGGGAACCCCGCGTTTTTTGCGACCTCCACCTTCATGAACTGCACTAATTTCGATTAAGATGGTCTCTGCCGGAGGTGTGGCATAAGATATCTTGGCCCAGCATTCACGCTCAGTAGCATATAGTGCGTGTTGAGATGAGTATCCAATTGGACCGTTTGATGAACCTGACAGAATCAGAGATGAGTGGAAGGGTCACAACGCACTAAACAAGAGAGAATCATCTAACCTTGCCCAGGCCATGGTGGACCAGTTGACTGTGATGAGCCTTGCCATGACGAGCCTTGCCATGATGTAGGTATCATGATGTCTGGCCCTGCAGTGCGACGAGGCATTGCCACCACAGGTGGAGGGTTGATCATTACTGTTGTTGTGTGAATTAGCAGAGGGACTCCGAACGTATAATATACTCACATTTCCGTTGTGCTGCATTCACCGACTGTTGAATTGCACGCATATCAGGAGCGACCCGGTCGTTATTTGAACCCTGTGCACTGGCAAATGGACGCAGCTGCTCGGTTCGGCGGGTGGGTCTCACTGAGGTCGCTGGGTTCTTCTTGTAATGCGAGTAGCAGGGGGCACACACATTACGCCCAGGTTGTCCTGGCTCGATGGTAGCCACATAGAAACATGGGTCACCTTTCCTGATCTTGGCCCTGCAAACAGGACGGTCACAGATGCGATCCTCTTTGGCATAGGCGTCCTCGGTGAATTGAGAAATGATCTCGTACTCTGCCATCGTGGTCTGTAATAATCTGCTGCCAATTCATCACCTTCAATATATATGTCATCAGGAGGTTTACAAGGTCATACATGAGCGCCGGAACAAGGTCATACATGACCGTAACACATGTGGAGAACACATCGGGAGGTTTGCGGATGACATGAGTCGCCAGAATGTAACTGTGAATTTTGCTTAACACTCTTATTGAGGAGCTAGAAGTGGCTGCACATCAGCCCACGAGCCTTGGAAAGAAATGATGGCAAGCTAGGTGTACTTACTTGATAGGGCTACTTGGAACAAGCCTGAATTTCCCAGTCCCCGGTCCGAGTATGCGACTCTCTACAGATGGGCAAGACAAAGGGGGATGATATGCGAGTCGGAGTGTTTGCCAGTCCAGCAAATGACTTACCCACTTAACAGTTTGAGCATGAGGATTGGCAGCTGCGTGGTGAACTCAAACTGAGCAAGACCTATCAGAGGATGAGTATCACTGTTTGTGTACCTCTTACAAACCAATTTGAGTCATTATCACTGGCTGCCAGTTGCATAGCCCATCAACACGTAAAGGTACGCAAGGATATCAACATGTAAAAGTACGCAAGGCCATCAGCTACCAGCTGCATAGCCCATCAACACGTAAAGGTACGTAAGGATGATGATGTGCTATCACCGATCGGTGTTCCTGGCAAGCAGAACACCACTCATTCAATATGAGTCCTGCAGCTCAGTCAGATTATAAATATCAACACCTACACAGCCATTGTGATTATTCCATGCTGAACCAATGGAAACCCACTCGTGAGCTTTCACTATAACTTTCCTCCCAGTGTTCTGATCTTCATGCAGCTCCGCTGGAGCTAATTGCACCACATATTCTGCGCATGTGGAAAGCACGCCAGACAGACCGTCAGATTGTCCTTGAGCTGCAGAAGCACATCGACACAAGTCACTATGGCATCGGGTAAGTCACAGGGTTATTATTCCTCACCTGTTACAAGTAACATCGGTCACGTGGCCCCCCTATCATTTTCCCTTCATCCTCGCCCTCACCACCTACCGGCTCGTCCTCCTTTACCGACTTTCCGTTGACCGGATCCTCGGGACCGTTCCCGTCCCTCGCATCATCCACCACTATGCACGTGCACTGCACGTTCCTCTTCTGATTCGACCACCAATGTGGTCCCGCACCTCTGACTCGGTCTGACTCGTGCCACCAATGTGGCTTTCCTCTTTCTGTTTCCCCTGACTGCGGATTCCCGCACGTTGTATTCTTACCGTTGGTCCGTTCCAACGTTTCTCGGTCTCATTCCATATTCGACCATCCATCACTAATCCGGCTGTGTTGCCAACGCACCTATACCATTCCCGTATCCCCCTTACCCTTACCTACTGTGCGGTAGCCTTGCCCTTAACCCTCTCCACTTAGTATAAGTAGTCGGTCACCTTGTACTAGATTCTCTAACTTGAATCTACTCAATCTTCCCTGGAACATACTTCCCTCAGAAGCCCCCTCAGCTTCTGTCTCTAGTATCTTTTCTTAGTCGCTCCTCGCGGCTAAGTCTATCCTCGATCGACCTCATCGTTCGGACAAGACTGTCCTTACCTTGAGTGACTTCTGAGACATCCGTCTCCTAAGTCACGTGACACGCGCATACTGTGATATCTGCCGACACGACCGTCGCCAGTATCACTTGCTATACCGGATCCTTCCGGTTACGTCACGAACGTTAGCAGTCGTCGCCCCTCTTAGGGCTCTGCCTAACAGATCTATTTGAGTGCGTAACATCACCCATAATGTAATGTTGAACACTAGACGTACCAAATTTCTCGAAATCCGCCAAGCAATGGGCCTTCACCGGACCCGCCAGCAAGCTCATACTGTTGAGTCGATTCGCAATGCAATGATCGAGTTACATGCAATCTATCCAAATGCAGGTGCACGTGAAATGGCAAGTTTGCTGTTTCATGAGAAGGATATGAGCGTGGCTAGGTGATATCTGTGCTGACTGTACTGCATCAGTTCGCTGACTCTTTTTCATCTTAGGAGTGTCCTAGTATCATATTTTGCTAGGTTTGAACCTGGCCTTGTCCGCGAGCGTAAGGCACGTCGCCTTCGAAGAAGGCGATTCTGGGCCGCGGGTGTAAATGATTTGTTTGCAGTCGACCAGCACAATAAATGGCTCAAGTTTGGTCTGGGGCTGCACACGGGTATTGAACCATTCTCTGGCCGCATTATGTGGATCAGAGTCTGGCATTCTAACAGAAATCCACAGTTGATTCTTAGCTATTATCTTGACACAATTGAAGAACTTGGCCGTAAGTTAATACATATTATTCATGACACCCATGAGCCTGACTCATTTCATAGATATGCCTATGGTCACACAAAGTGACCCAGGTTCTGAAAACTTTGGCATTGCCAATGCTCACACGATGTTACGACAATGGCATGACCCGGATTTGCACGGCACGCTCCAACATCGCTGGATGCGCAACAAGAAGAATGTCATGCCGGAGATCACCTGGTCTCAACTGCGGCGTCGTTTCACCCCAGGCTTCGAAAGTCTACTGGATCACGGCGTCAACACAGGCTGGTATAATACTAACAACACTGTTCAAGTGTAAGTCATGTTTTCGGGCTTTGTCTCATCATTAGCAGCTCAAATATTCATTTCAGACTAGTTTTCCGTTGGGTCTTTATTCCGTGGCTCCAGCAGG
The DNA here is from genome assembly GCF_016758755.1 of Suillus discolor. Classification (NCBI taxonomy): domain Eukaryota; kingdom Fungi; phylum Basidiomycota; class Agaricomycetes; order Boletales; family Suillaceae; genus Suillus; species Suillus discolor. The sequence goes on from NW_024541283.1 coordinate 260,826, forward strand.
AGCTAAATGCTTATCGAGATCGCATCAACAACTCTGCAAAACGGCGTGACCGCAATAAGGTACGTTTTCTGTAATACCATTGTATTATTGAATCTCACGTCATTTATGTTTTCATCCAGATTCTCCCACATGGCGTCCCCAATCTCATCTACGAGGCAGCTGAAGACTTTGGGGCCTTAGATTTCAAGGTTCGTACTAATGCATCACTACTGTCAACAGTATTCTAATAGCAATCCCATGTACAGATCAAACTCGAACGAGAGGCCCTAGGCCATGTACGAAGTGCCTACATCAAGCCTTCACATCAAGTATTTGATCTGGTCCCTCAGGCATTTGGGGAATACATTGCGCAACTCTATGATCAACTGGGTCGCCCAGCAGTTACACGACAATCAGCTTGGGATATTTATCTCCAGCTGTTGGACCTATTGCAGCACGCTGATGAGCTGCCACCACAGATTGAGCTCCTAGACAGCAGCGAAGATGAAGAAGTTGTCCCGCTTTTGGACAATTACAAGGACTTACCTCCATCCAACGACGCATATTATATGGGGGGTGTGAATGGAGGACTCGGCATGGGTAAGTTGCCGTTTATCATGCTCCATGTTGGAAACATGACATTTTTCAGATACCGAACACCATCGTCAATTGGACAGTTTTGAACGTGATGATGAACCGGAATTGACAGGAGTGGAGGAAGTCTTTGAACTGGATGATGCTGGCTTAGTTGTCTCGGAGTTCTCAGATTGTGAAGATGATGATGGTTCCGCAGACGAATGGTAATTGTCTCATTCATCTCAGTATACTAGTTAGATTTCTTGTACAATTCAGACGCACACTTGTTTGCATTCCGAACCACATCAGCGTGGGGCGATAAAACGTATCTCCAGCGGTGTACAGGGTCCTATGCCCTTAAATGGATGCGTGACACTGATTTGAGAGCACGGACGTTAGGCTTTCCATAGTTTAGTAGCAACGAGCGGATCGAGTTGGCTTGTAAAGTGAGAGATCAGCTTCTCTGTATTAGGTGATGATCTCTCTGCCATACTAACCGGATCTCGAGAATAAGACCGGCGATGTCCCCTTGAGAGAATTTTGATCGTTGGAGTAGTATTGAGTCGATACGATGCGCGCCTCGTACCTTCAAGTTGTTGGAAGGCAAGAACATTCTATCTGTCTATCGGGGATTTTCTTTGAAAGTTGGACGAGAATCGTCAGCCGGGTAAGGAGAAGCTAGCTCTGGATTTGGATTGATTCTGGGCAATCGCATATGATGATCTATTTAACGATGATCAACTATCACGAAGCAGATGGGAAGAGACCTCGACCGAGCGACCCTTCCATGGCGGGTTCCTCGTGATCGTGACGAACTGTATTCCAATATATCCCCAAATGCATGACGCGTTCGGAAAGTTCGTATTCGCAAAATCCCTCTACTGTCGAGTATTTTACGTCGACAGTTAGTCGTTAATATCGGTTCCATTTTACAGGCCCTGAGCCTCACGTCTCGAGTAATGTTCAAGTGCCTTCTTGCGACCGATCCCGGAGCTATTGCGCAGAAATCACGAAGTTAAAGTTTGGACCAAGAAGCATATAGAGAACGAATACCATGCCTCATGTGAACCCTAAGTACCTGCCGAAGGCGAAGTCCCAGATCACAGTTCTATTATGTTCTAACTCGGAATTTGAACGTCTGCATGCGCCAAATACGCCGTGCCTTGTCGATTTCTCCATCGGTAACAAGTGTTGAGAGCTAGCTAGAAGGGAAAAGACGAATTGAGAAAGTGCAAGTAAAGTTATTGTCGTACCAGAGATGCGATCTTCCAGATAACTGAAATGAAGAATGTGATCGGAGGTCGAGACCGAAAGATGAATATGTACGAGGGCGCAGGCATGCATTATTAGGTGGTAAGTATCAAGTGACACTGGCAGCTGCATTATCTAGATGAAAGTTTGAATGAAGACATCGCCGAGGTCCGTCCGTAGCGTAGTACATCAAGGAAAACCTCCTTTGGAAGTAGTTTTGTTAGTAAGACTGGTTGTGCCTGGTCCAGAGGGGGACAGAAGCAGAGCTCCAGAATCGCGTCTCGGATGACATCCCTAAAGCAAGAATATGGGGGAAATTGGTTTCACGAAAAAAAGTCGGTACTGGTACGTAACTTTTAACTTATGTAACCGAACCGCCGCAGTGATGAGTTTTGTTTCATATCAATGTTCTTCAAGTTAGCGAGGAGCTCTCCAAAAGGAGGAAGTTCAGCCTCACTGGCATGGACAACCAAGTCAGATCCCGATGTTAGGCATATAGTATCCTTCCAAAGGGATATATCCTTTCCCCAAAGATACAATCCAAAGAACTAGGATAACTGACTCTTCCTCCACGCAAGCAAAGAAGAACGGTATCGTTTAAGGCGGGGCCTCAGATGAAAACTTCGTATCAGATGACATCGTGCTGCTTTGGTTACAGGAATGGGCGGGCGTGGTTATCGGCTTTGACTCGGAGGTATGTAAAAAAATTCCGCATCAATAGATATTCTGAACCCAGTGAGTACCTCATGGGTACCACGTAATTGATAATGGTACTCACGAATCTAAATCAAGCTCTGGTTCCTCGACAACGTGATAGAGGCTGGCCTGTGAAATCATGTAGTCTCTCCCTCATGCTGACTTAGCACGCCTCTTTTGATACCAACTTGAAGGGGTCGCAGTTAAACCAGTGCTGGGCGTTACTACAGCTGCCATCAACCCTGTAATAACCTAATTCTCATCGACCTAGCGGAGATCCAACTATCGCGAACATCCTTTCATTGTACAGGTAGTCCTCTCCTAATCCGATCCTTAGGTCCGTATAGTCAGTGATCAAGAACGAGTCTGATTTCTTGTCGATAACGAAACAATTTTTTACCAACTTGAAGGCGACTAAAGCGCGCTATCTTGCAGCTGAACAACTGTCATCTCTATCTTGCGTTCAGTACGTGTTCTGATACCGTGACAGAGTTTCATCACTGACATACCCGGGCCTCTCATTTACGTCACAATGCTTTCTCAGTTGATACACTACAACAGTACTGAGTCGCCTCGACACCGTTTAAGTCGCAACTTCTCGTGTCCGCAACAACCGTTCCCAAGTACGGGATTCCCCCACACGACTCCCAAATGCATGGAGCGTCAGTGATCGTGAAGTCGAATATGGCTCGTGCACTAAGAGGACCAACAGCCGTAAATGCCAGGAGAATGATCGCCAAGGGATTCATCTAGACCTTCGGTGTCATCAGTTGGATCTACAGGTTGGCGAGGTGAGCCTTACAGATGAAAAGTGCTAGATCTTTAAGCTAAGTACAGGTTTGTCCTTTTTTGTTGGTTATTCGTCGGTTTTGTGCTCATCCATTTAATAACGGTTGCTGGTTAAAATATTAATCCCTAAGTTCGAAAACAGCAACTACGCCTAGCAGTCTCCCCCTCACGCCAAGACAGTCGTCTTGAATTTCTCTACATCATAATACTGCGGGATATATTTATCATCACATACTTACACAAGGGTTGAGGCTAAATCAAGAGCCAGGCCGGGTGGAGTATCAGTGTACAGTAAGTCCTTACTATGAAATAACACACATTTTCAAACTCTAAATTGAGCCGCGGTGTAACTACCTGCTGATCTTTTTGGAGGTCAGAGAACAGCGGAGGCAGAATTTTTATCCCAGCGATCGTAGCACCCCTCGTTGAATCATCACCTCCTGCTACCTCCCGTCGCCTAATGCCCTGCACTGGGTCAGACTACTGTAATGCGTGTCCCGAAGCTAACAGTTATTCATAGCTGTTTTTATTATTCGCTGTGGTGTATCAATCAATGGTCTACATGATGAATCATTTTCTATCTTATTTCATGCCTTGAGCGGTCTCGGTGCTGCTGTGACACCCACAGCAACCAAATAAATCCATGTGTGTTTCATATCATTGCCCTTCACGTTATCTGAGTCTGCAAGGAGCGCGCCAAAAGGAGGAAGTTCAGGACAATTAGCCTCGACGAATGTATCACCAGCATGGATAATTAAGTCGGATGATGCATCTCGATATATCCTTTCAGAGAGATATCATTTCCTCATAGATACAAACACGCATTCTCCCCTCAAGTCGACTGCAGTGAATGGTTTCACAAGATCCATGATTTGATAGTTCAGCGCTCTAACAGCACTGTGGCCTGATGCATATTCAATATACGGGGACATTGGTGCATAAACTGTACAACAGGTACAAATGGAAGTGACCTATAACTCTAGCAATCCCAGGCCTCCCTTCTCCATGCACCAATCCACGCCATGACGAAATACAAACACCCTGCAGGTAACATGCAGACCTTTGCAACGACACCCCAATCCCATCGGCGTCCAACCAATTTGCGTGTCTCCTCTCCCTTAAGTTTTACATGAGGCCGTAGACGATCAGGGACGGCCGACACGCGAGTACCTGTATCTGACGTGAGAAGGTTGCTCGTCACCCATATTTGGATGCTACGAGAAATGCACGTCGTCGTCCCTATGACAGCCCAGCACACATCCGGACGTATTGTGGTCCAACGTAGCAGTGTGCTGTCCAAGATATTTAATGTAGAGAATGCGACATCGACATTAAAACCTAATCCGCCAAGGATCTCGAGCGTAAAATGGGTTGCAGGCCAACAAATGGCCTGCAAAGCGAGAAGACGTATGAGCGTGGATAAAGGGGGGTAGTAGGCACGCCACCGGTGAAGGAGTCCTGTTGTTAACTGGAGGCATTGATGCGCCGTCAGTAGCGCCTGCAGATGATAAAAACATCAACCTGGAGATTAACCACCCTGAAAAGATAAAACCTTACCCAAAGCACTGCCAGAAAATAATCAGCTCTGTCCGGCAGAGCGATGCGACCCCAACTATCATGCTCTCGATTAATTCGAGAGCACGAACCGGGAGCGAATTGTCCTGAGTACAGACCTGGAGTTTTCCAGACACACCAGGCATTTATGAGCGCGCCTAATAAAGCAGGGACGACAGAAAGGAGCCGTGATGCATCAAAAAGTAGGGTTGTCAGAGTGCTTGGTGGAACTAATGGATCTGAGGCAGGTAGGATACGCGTCGTCGGAAGATGTCGTGGCTGCAAATACGTATCCAAGTAAGAAAAGTATGATGCATATGCCGATAAATCCTCACAGGTTCGTCAGCCTCGGTCTCTGTTTCACCAGCACCTAATTGTCCTGGAGCAGTTGTTATCTGCTCCGACTTGGGCCTCCGCCAGCCAATGCCCACGTTTAGGACTGCACGAAACCCGCTCGCTCGTGAATCCTTCACTGATCGTGTATTAGTGTGACGGTGTATGTCTTGATTACTTCGAGTGCGTCTAGCAGTGTATATAACATTAGTCGTGTCTTCCTCGTCATCTGCACTCAATTCCTGGTCACGATTCTCGGAGAGCAAGTCACGTTCCCGTGGACGGTAGTGATTGCGCATAGGATGTATTGGCGCAGTAGAAACGACAAAATCTTGCGAAGATTTTCGTGGTGATGGCGGCGGTGTAGACACTGCGGAAGGACGTGTCTGAGAGGAGTGTGCACCAGTGTCTGCAGGGGTAAGCAAGTCGCACAAAGGTATGTATGGTGGTTTGCAACACGATGTAGTCCGCGATGAAGATAAGGACGAAGAAGATGAAGATGAACACGAAGATGAAGAAGATGAGCTTAGGCCAGGTGTGCCAAAAGCCGGGGTTAGCCTCAAAGTATGCGACCGTCGTCTTGAGCGAGCCTTGCTTGTCGCAAGACTCGGCGTGGTCGATGCTGGCATCATCACATTCAATAGTGAATTAAAATGCTGCTGATAAGAAGTGAAACTCACAGCAAGATCCTTATATCACGCTTCCACAGTTTGTCTGACGTCGACGTTAACTTGAGACAATTTTTGTTCCTGAAATTGCTGTATTAGGTATTTCTTCGGCAGATGCCACCTGAATCAGTGTCAAAACACTTTTTTACTGTTTCAGCTACTCTCTCGCGTATCATGCTACTCTTCTGCAGCTTTCGGTCACACTTTAATTCTGTCGGGCGCTCGCATGTGAGTTCTAAGATTAAAGTAGAAGGCTGATACAGAAACGAAATAGACGTGCTGAAGAACAGCAACACGCAACTATGCAATATAAATATACAGATCCGAGAGTCAACGCTTCTACATGGCCAACCGCTGCACTCCCAATGAGTCAGGCTTCATACCGAACTCAGCTGCAACCTCGCTTCCAAGCTCACAGCCAGGGCCGCGTATATGACAATCCCTCTAGTATTGTATGGGATGAGACTGACTCAGATTGAATCCGTCTGCGTACTCGGCTGAATCTTGAGGGAAAGGTACGTCTAGCATGAGGGTTAACGCCAAGTCGATCACTTACTAGCCCCTGGACAGCACAGGCTTATTCCCTCAATCTGGTTCATATTCTGGCATTTCACACACTCGTCGACATACGGTTCCTGCAACGTGTGAAGCTCCTATGCAGGTTGCATATCCCCGTTCTCACGGAATAATGAATATATGTCACAACAGTTTACTTCAGTCCTCAGCGATCTGACCTTGAATCATTCATGATAAGGGTGTGTGGCTGGCCGCTGAACTTTGCATGCTAGAGGATTATTTTGTTCTCTCTCCGTTGCCAATATTCAATCTTGCTAATGAACACTGGCTATTCCCCGGCCTCCTTGCGCACCTTCGTGTGCATCGTATATTCGGAGTGCATTTTCCCCCAGTACTGTCTGACCCTCGTCGCCGAACACGTCACTAAGGGCGATCATTTCACTCAAGGCAAACTCAAGGGCCAAATTCCACACTTCGTAATCCTGCACATCACTCACAACCGGAGATGCGAATCATGCCCAATAGATAATGCGAACATCAGACCCTACACAACGATTACATTTACTACCCTCACCTCTGCGGTACCGCTGTTGCGGCGGAAATTTTACCTAGAAGTATCGTCAAGTGATTCACATGCTAAGTGAAAGCCAATGTCGAGAACAGATTCTACTGGCTATTCGCACTATAACTTTTTCCCTTTTCTCGTATGATATCCCCCAGGACAGCTCACAGAGCACTGACGCGTCTTAACAGCTTCCGTGGTATATAAATATAGAAATTCCCTGTCTCTTTCTTGATTTGATATCGTGAGTATTCCAAGGTATCGTGTGTGATGCGAATGAGAGTCAGCTACAACGCTTGTTGTTGGTGCTACAGATATATCATGCAAGCTCATCATGAATACCAGCACAAACATGTCAATATCTGTAGCATAGAAAACGAGTTGGTATCTAGGCATTGTTACCAATCCTCAGAGTCACTGGAATCCGGATTATTCTGTTCAAGGAATTGTCAAGTACTGAAATTGACTGATAATATGTGATACTCACGTCGATGAACACCGGCGGCTCTTGACCATCCTCATCAAGAGACGCCCACGGGAGGTGTGGGGTAACCCATCTGATACGCTGTTCAGTTAACCAACAAGTCGGCTCAATAATTGCACTCACAAATCTTCGCCTGTGCGTTCGGGGGATATTGATGACCGCCTACTAGCGCGGGAATACCTGGGATGCTTAAGTTCATACAAAGGAGTGAAGCAATGGTCCGGCATGCTCCCACTGCGTGTCAATCCAGCTTGTGCGTCACTCCACCATTTCACCCCGGCCGTCGCACCAACAGTGCCCAGGGGCGCTACAACGGGGACGGAAGATAACAGAGCAATGTTGATATTTTCTCCGCCTGCACCTAGATGAGTATATCAGTTTCAGACGACATGGCACACTTACTTTTATCTGAGAGGTACAAGGTGTAGGCAGGACAATAAAAAACCTTGGTAACGAGATGAACTGACTTGAGGAACTCAATGCTGGAGAGCTTCCCAAGAACGTCTGGAGTGATGGTTTTTATCCGAGGTTTATTCATGATCAAGAGAGCGCCAGTGGTTCCCCTTCTGAACTGCCATGTTCCTTTGATAGTAGCTGTAGCAATCCCAGGCACACCTCTGGTGGATTCAAAGCCGATCGGAATGCGATATCAGAACGGATGACATGTTAACTCACGCGTGAGATTCGACGTTCAATTCTAATCTTCTGACGTTTTCGACCAAGCAGTGAATTCAGACTCGGGGTCGATGCCTACACGGCGGAGAAGCGTTTGGAAATCGTTGGAGTAGATGGAACCTTTGGGGATAAAATTGCCCGTGACTTTATCGATCTTTCCGAATGACCCAACCTGCTCGACGTCAACATACAACTAAAGACGACGTGAGCCACTGATCAGACGTACTGTAATCTCTGCGGGTGGGTCCCAGTTCGGATACTTCGTGGTTCTCTCGAATATGAGATCCATGAACTTGCGTTGCGCATTCGACTGGGTGAATAACATCTGTGGTGATGGTATATGGTTTACCGAGAAGTAACAATCTCGAGGTCTTATAAAGGCCAGGAAGGCAGTGCAACTGGGCTGCTGTGCGACAGGCGCTAAAAGCTCGGATGGTATACCGCGACGTGAGAGCGTTCTAGTAAAAGCATTAATGCAATTGCCATTGGTCTAGTCATCTGGCCGCGGTCACGCCGTGGATCCGTTCAAACAAACACAATGATCATTGAATAGTTCCAAATGCCTAGGTTGCTCGGATCTGCTATCACAGGGCGGTGATTACATGCCTTGGTTGAGAATTTGCGTCTTTCACCGGCGCCTGCTGCGGTCAGGCTATACTTACTGATACTAGTAGTACTTAGCAGTGGGCAGCCGCGGTCTACGTACAGCAACTCCGACCGAATAGGCATCTCGGCCCTAAGCTGTATTATGGAAGTTATATTCCGTTCCGAACTTCCAAGTACTGCCTCTTGCAATCTACCTCCCTCCCTGCTGTGTAGTTCTCAGATCATGCACCAACCTGTTTCAACACTTTCACCTATATTCTCTCGTTACGCTCTTCATTAACCTTTCCTCGCTTCCTCCCGGTTCACCTCGTCAACGTTGCCTCAGTAATGCTTCAGATCGAATAATTTTTGGTCCCATAGCAGACAAGACCATTTTAATTGTGGCTACAACATCGTATGCCCTGATTTTGAGGCTGCGCTCACGTAGCATCGCCACCTTGTCACTCACTGCAATATGGTTCGCAGCAGTACGAGCAATTTGCACGTAGTGGCAGTCCTACTCCGGAATGGTGTGGAGACAGTGACTGACACCTCGCAAGTCCAAGCAATTCACTGGGTCGATCAGCTTAAACCAGATATCTTCGTCTCACCTATAGGGCGGTTTCGTAAAACGTACAATCTCATTACAAATGTGCCCGTGGATGCCCGGCACTTGGGTACACGTTCTTTCGGAAATATCCACTGGTACACACGCTACCAAAAGCTTTAATTTGCAAGATTGTAGGAATCAAGTTGAACGCCGACGATATTGCTGGAAACGTGTTAGTGGTCAAACACGTGTGAGGGAGTTATAGACTGCGGAGAAGTGGACATGCCATCAATCAACAGGATCGCCAAACAGTAAGCCCGAGATCCCTGTTATTTGATGTATCTACTGACAAGGAGCAGATCAGTATATCAGTCTGTCTGGAGACAAAGGATGGGTTGAAATTCAGTGTTCGTTGGATTGCAAGATTGTATCAAGTGACACCCTTGGTAGATTGGCAATAAAATCTGGGTCTAAAGTGAGGAATCTCGCTGCAGAAAGAAAATTGCAATTTGTAAATATCAGAATGCAGGAACGTTCTCGTGGCTATCCTGATCGATCCGCATCTCTCAATAACCTTATCATCAGCCTTCGAGACAGACTTTAGCAGCGGGGAGTCCTCTTTGACATAGATGAGTCCATCGAGCTGCCATGTTTCGCTAGCATTTTGATCGATCTGTACCGACATGGGCATCAGCACATCGACGACGTGATTGGACAAAACGTCGTTCCATACACATTATCATATCCCGGTGCTGACAATCATGGACTTCCTTTTAGATGCAAAATGCCATTCGGCCATAATTTGCACTCGGAGAGCCTATATTGTGAGAGGTTGGGTACGTGTTACGCATCGATCCTGCTCTTGCTTGTCAACAGAAATATCGTTGGTTTTCATGTTTTTTTTGCTTAAACTACCTCATACTTTGGCCTTCTTTGTTCATTGTACTCTGGTAGATACCACTGACCATTTTTTGTTACAAAAACTAAACAAGGTATAGACTGGTGCATCGAGAGCGTACTTACGAAAGCCCTAATATTACAATATGACACAAGCTCATCGTATACTATCTTACCACAAACGCTACAAATGTTCGTTGTCTTCCGGCTCAGAGTCGCTGGAATCCGAATTCTTTTGTGGAAGAAATCGTCAACTATGAAACTTGGCCAGTTAGATGTGATACTCACTTGGATGTATATCGGCACCTCTGTGCCATCCTCACGAAGAGGCGCCCACGGGACGGGAGAGGCTATCCATCTTGCACACCCCTCCATCAGCCAACATATCCATCATAGCAGTAATGAGTACACTCACAACATTTCACTTGTGCGTATTGGTGATGGCGTCGCTCGCCTGTTACGAGGGTGCCTCACATGCAAAAGTTCATATAAAGGGGAGTAGCAATGCTCTGTCTTGCATCCGTTGCGTGTTAATCCAGTTTGTGTGTCACTCCACCATCTCATAGTAGCCATGGAATCAACTGTTCCCACAGGCTCCGCAATAGGCGCGGAACCTAGAAGAGCTATAGAGAAACTTTCACCGCCTTCCCCTGGATGAGTGTATTTGTTTCTAATAAGATGACACACTCACTTGTATCTGAAAGGTACATGGAGAAGGCAGGACAATAGACGGCTTTGGTAACGAGGCGCATGGATTGAAAGAGCTGAAGTTTCGCGAGCTTCCCCACAGCGTCTGAAGTAATGCGTTTCGTACGAGGCTTGTTCATGAGCAAGACGGCACCAGTTGTGCCTTTCTTAACTTGCTATGTCCCTTTAATTGCAGCTGTGGCGATCTCAGGGACATTTCTAGTAGAATCAATGGAATGCGATATCAGGAGATGATCGAAAGCCAAGGACCTGGCAACTCACGTTTGAGAATCGACATTCAATTCGATTTGTTTCACATTTTTGGACCAGGTTGTGAACTCAGGCTCTTCTGGACATTCTTCGGGAAGGTGCTCGCCAGACTCAATGTTGATACCTGCATCGATGAGATGATCCTTGAAATCATCTGAGTATAGAGCCTTGGGGGATCAAATTGCCCGTGGCTTTGTCGATCCTTCCGTATGACCCAACCTGCTCAATATCAACACGAAAGGCAATGTGGGCCACTGATAACACGCACTGGAATCTCCGAGGGTGGGTCCCAGTTGGGATACTTTCCAGTTCGATCCAATATAAGTTCAATGAACTTGCGTTGGGCGTGCGAATTTGGCTGCGTGTCCCAGGACCACATGATGTGTATGATGGGTAACAGTAAAGACTAAACTCTTGAGATTTATAGGGGATAACTAGAAGGCAGTGAACTGCTGTGCCGGTGCTGTGTGACTTGTGACAGGCCATCACGAGATCTAAGGCTCGACCAATCCGTAAAGCAGTTTTTTTTGTCAAGGCTGCAATACTTACTAAAAGCGGTGACATGCCTTGGAAGAGTTGAACGTGCAGTGCTGTGGCAGCGCCTTCAGGCTGCTGTGGTGATAGGGCACCTGTGCAGGTGATTTAGGGTATGCATGTTCTACTTATTACACATTTCCACAGGACTGCGCGTTTGGAAGCCCGGCTAAAATATTGCAACCTGGTCATTGCCTCATCAGAGCTCCAGTTCTGAGCCGTCGATCAATCCTCGGTGGTCTTGTGGTCGCCTCGTCGATCACTTATATCATGTACTAAGTGGTTGCTTGTATAATCGAATGGCAGTTGTAGAATTGTTCTTGAGTCTGATCAAGATCTAAGATTTGGCGCGGGGATTCGTCATTTTGAAATTGAAGCAACTTTCACGAGTCGCAATATCAGCTCCGCGCCCAATGCGAATTGATTATATTCATGTACAACTCACAATGATCAAACATAGTCTACTATCTGTACCTCGAAAGGAATGGTCAGCGAGGGAACATCACAAAGGGATATGCAACTGACTGTATCGAGACCCTGCAATTTTCCACTCTCTTTACGATGCTCTTGAGGGATTGCGCACCAGACGAAGAGAGGAGGTAGCCATGCCCGGGACAAGACTTCTACCGTTACCAAGCATTGAACCCACCAAACTCCGGGAGCATAACATGCGATCAGGATTGCTACGGAGTATCACTAGTTATTTACATCCCAAAACGAGAATGTAACTGCTCACCTAGTATTAAAAAAATCATAGAAACAGTGAGGGATATACTCGGCCAGCCGATGAACACAATCGAAAGCGCAAAGCCGTCAAGACCTGCAATTGTGTGAATATCGATACGTGCAAGGCCAGATTAGCTACAAACGTCTTTAACCCATGTTCGATCACAGGCTTCGTATATGTTAACCACAGCTAAACCGCACAACATACAACCGAGCGCGTGTACGAATGACAAAAAGATAAAGATATAGGAACCACGCAATGCATAAGGAAGAAACGATGTCAGGGGTGGTTGTGTTGAAATAAAGACCGCGGAAGTAGTGAGAATCTGCAGATTCAGTGTTAGATATCTTCATATTTCGACTGCCGAGAGTACTACCAAGCCTGCTTGCAACGTCATGGTATTAGTACGCGAACGATATTACATCAATATCACCCACCACTATGTCAGTGTTACACAATCGATTGATGATCTTCCTCTGTTGTTTCTCCCATTCGTCATCGTCTGTGAAAGACTGCCAGTAGTGGTCGACAGAGGGTCTGGCTACCGAGATCATGCAGAGTGCACGAAATAGAAAAGCCTTTACAGGGAACTTTTTGGGGTCTGGTACCTTCCACCAGTCTGGCAGTGGTGACCTACAACAAAAAAGCTACTCAGTCAACAACCCGAGACTCGTCAGGGTACTTACTTATTGTGCGAAAAATAGGTTTGTCCTCCATTTTAACAGGTGAGCTAGATGCGACCTGATATGGCTCGATGTAAGTTATATAGGCAGGCAAAAGCATACCGTGCTGGTAGTAGGCGAAGCTGTGAGGAAATTATTTTGTAGTACGCACGAAAGCACTCCGTTGGCCACATCCGAGTTGCCGGATGCGATAACACTCTGCTAATTAGCTTCTGCCTTTACGTTCATGCATCATGCCATCACTGCCACTAGAGTGAACACTCCGAGTCGGGGATGGATAAACGGCATGCCCCTTTTGAAAACGAGCGCTCACTGACTCTAGATTGAGCATGTCACATCAATCATCAATCATGAATAGGCGATAGAAAGTCCGAGTTGATAGTGTCCGGTGGGAGAAAGATAGCAATTCCCTATGAAAGTTGTTATAAATAAGTTGAAGTTGAGCTGTATAAGAACGCACCTGATAAAAATTTATGTACTGTGGATGTTTTTCGGTGCCTTTTCTAACTTTGCGTGAAAGTCTGGACGATGGACAAGAGACTGCAGTCAACGCCCGTTCAACACGAAGAAGAATAAATATCAGTGGTAATCAAGGGTTTATGGTCACTCTTGGCGTTCCTTCGGACAGAGGGTCAATCCGCGGTCTCTTCAAGTTGGAGCATAATTTAGCTCAATGCTGGAGGGCTCGGCGGTCACTGAGTGCAGTGAAATTTGAGACTGGTTCAGACTGCACGACCTCGGGACAACCTTAAATTTAGTTTGAGCCTTGTATTAAGTACCAGTGTGATATGCCAGGACCTCGCTGGAGGAACGAGTGTGGTTGCCCAGTACTTGCCGTCGATCTTTCAAATTGCGAAAATCAAGTTGTCCGGGAAATGTAGACTCGTGACCAGTCTGACGTACGTCACATGAGAGTGGGGAATTTTTGACGTAGTCAGACTGGTCGATCTCGGAGAAATTTGGCAGGCGAAGCACGGAGTTCGAATTTTAGCAGGTGCCGGGTGTGCCGGGTGTCGTCGTACATCTAGACATTGTGACAGACACTATATACTGTTTTGCTACATCTCTATGTTATGACCATGAGTTTCAACATTGGTTCTGTATTGTCTATGTCCATATCAGCTTTGAATGCTCTCGAAAACCTTCCAACGGACTTTACAAATACACTTTCAACGATACAGATCCAGCAAGTACTACTCGAAGCTTTCGCGCACCTTGATTTTGTCTCGAAAGACACCAAAATTCCAAAGTTATTTCAACTCAAGGCTCTCGTATCTTTGCTTGCAGGAAGACATGTGGTTCTTCGAGCTGCAACGGGCTCCGGAAAGACACCTTTGCTTCTCTCCCCCGACAAGCCTATGGCTATCACAGTTACACCTTTAAAATTGCTTCAAAAAGATCATGTACGCTGAATATTTGAATATCACTCTCATCGCGTGAAATTTGCGCTTCTGGATTCCAGGTCAAGGAATTCGAGGAGTATGGGGTTCGTTCGATCGCAATCAATCATGACACTCTGGAGTTAGGGCATACTGCAGTGGGGGAGTATAATATGGAGCAAATGGTATCATTTGAAGTATCCCATTGAAATTTTAGTGATGCAGCACAAAAGCGAGAAAGATGTGGTACTCTATGCAGTGCGCGAACGAAAGTTTCTGAGTGATTGATAGTCAACAGTAACTATGTAGCACTATTACTTCGACCGGCACGACCGGCACCTGCTAAATTGAAACTCCGTGCTTCGCCTGCCAAATCTCTCCGAGATCGACCAGCCTGGCTACGCCACTCGACTTGTCCGTGGTTATATAAGCCAGGCTGGTCCCGAGCCTACGGGAAATGGCCAACTCTGGACTGAGCGCATCAATATTACAACTCCGCTCAAAAACAGTCACCGAAAACCCAGACTACTTCAGGTTAGACTATAGACTTTTGCCCCAGAGTGGCCAGATCCCCGACTTTCAAGATTAGAGTGCTTTCAGAGTCAAATTCATAACTAGCAACAGCACAGCTTCGATCAACTTGAAGCAGCCGTTCAAGTGAGTTGTCCGCATCGACTCCGTGATGATCATCATAACATACTCGGGAGTCGGAAGACATTGAATCTTAGCGATCACTGCTAGTACATGTCGGGCTCATATAAAAACCAATTCTAATGTCGGTCTATCCCGAATTTTTTTTATATTCATGATTTCATTGACGTACGTACATAGTAGATCCGGTGATCGCCTAACCATTATGTGACCAACCCGGTGCTGATGGGCCTTTGTATTCAATGGCGCATTTAAGGTTAGTACTTACATGTAATACGTTTCTACGATGGGCCCGATAAGTAGTACCGCCGCCCATCCTCGTTGCGGCAAGGTGGAGTTGTACTACAGTCCAGTGGTACCACGTCCAACTGTCCGGATAGGCTGCACACATGACGACGGCACCTTCCGCCCCCAATCTCGCCATCTTCCGCAGTTATGCATCCAAACCTAATCCAATCACTCTACCACCGTCAATTCTACTCTCTCACTCAGAAACATGTCTGACGGTCTTTGATGCGTTCCCCAAATCCATCTTTCACTTTCTGGTCATACCCCGGATCCAGCCGCCATTGAGCGCACGCCATCTCACAGACTTGCGTTCTTTGCTTCGATGCGAGAAAAGTACCGCAAAGGAGGTGCTTATGAACTTAAACGAAGAAGCGAATAACGTGAAGAAGATGATCGAGGAAGAGATGATGAAGTTGTACAAGTTCAAGTGGGAAATTTGGATGGGGTTTCACCCGATTTCGAGCATGGAGTAAGCGTTTGTCTATCGTATGTTATTGTTCCATTGAGTTCATTCCAATCATTATGGCATCGTTTCAGACACCTCCATTTGCATGTGCTTTCTGCAGACTTGTATTCTCCGAAGATGAAGACGAAGAAGCACTATAACTCGTTTGATCCTAGCTTGGGATTCTTTCTGCATTTGAAAGATGTTCTTTCGTGGTTCGATGCCGTGCCTTCGTATTATCAAAGAGTACGTTGCGCAGCAAAGGACACCTCGTTCCGCATTAATGATAGAATCTTGCAGATGATTAAGCTCGATGCCAGCCAGTATCAGTTGCTATTAAAGGACGGCGACCTTTGTTGCTGGCAGTGCGATCGTGCCCTGGAGAGCATGCCTAAGCTGAAGGCACATTTACAAGATGAGTTCGGTAAGCTGACGACGAGGGAGAAGGCGAAGTCAGAAAGGAAAAGGAAACGTACCGATGTACCCGTTTCGTCCGTGCGGGCAGTGGTGACCGATGATGAGCGACCTGACAAGGTCGCTCGTTTAACACCTAGCCGAGGTGATGATTCCAGCGATCC
This sequence comes from Suillus discolor, assembly GCF_016758755.1. Taxonomy (NCBI): domain Eukaryota; kingdom Fungi; phylum Basidiomycota; class Agaricomycetes; order Boletales; family Suillaceae; genus Suillus; species Suillus discolor. The sequence continues at coordinate 277,183 of NW_024541283.1, forward strand.
AACTGTAGGTGCCGACCTACTGTCGTAAACAGGTCACTGGTGCTGTCTTTCCTGCAGTTACATCATAATGACATTCTTGGTTCGATGGTACGTTCGCTGAAGCTAAATGAAGATGGTCGACCAACTATATCATCGCAAACAGTGCGTTGGACGCCAGTAATTCAAGTTGATCATCATTAAAAGGCCTAGATTGAACCATATGCATCTCGGCGAGGGACTGGAACTCGGGGGATTACTTGGAGTCATCCACTCGAAGTCTTGTATCAAGTGCAATGTGTCCTCAGTGACCAAGATCCTGTCCACATTCCAATTGATGTCACGCAGGCCGAAGTTTCTGGTTTGTCCTCCGAGTTTCAGTCTCTTGCAGAAGAATTTGGTTCTTTCGATACTCAACTCAAGCTTGTCAGCATCCTTCGTAAACTTTGGCACAACATTGCTGGCCCCATAGTACAAGCCCTTAGGGTGTCAAATGTTCACCCTGGCTCGCGTATCTGGTGGTGTCCCACTGCTGAGTTCACGCTGCTTCCTCTACATGCAGCAGGAGCTTACGAGAAGAAGAGAGACAGTTTGTCTCACATCTACATTTCCTCGTATACTCCTACTTTGGCGACACTTGTTCGTGCAAGAAAACAGGATTCTCGAGATGCCTCCCCGCAACGTTTTGTTGCCATTGGTCAAGGAAACTCGGACGTAGGGAAGCCTCTTGAATGTGTAGCTCCCGAGCTAGCCATTGTCACCCGGCGTCTCACGCTCGTCGCCATGTCACTCGGCAACGCAACGGTCAAGGGTGCTTTTGATGCGCTGAACCATAAACAGTGGCTTCACCTGGCCTGCCACGGAATGCCGAATCGACAACAACCATTTGAATCTTCCTTCGCAATGCGTGATGGACCGTTGATGATCAAGGACATCATCCGATCCAACTGGCAGAACCCACAGTTTGCATTCTTGTCAGCTTGCCACACTACTGTGGGCGATGAGGAGAGTCCTGATGAGTCAATCCATCTTGCTGTAGCGATGCAATTCTCTGGCTTTCGCAGTGTGATTGGTTCTATGTGGTCTGTCGATGATAAGATTGTACAGGAGGTTGTGTCTGCTTTCTATGAGAACATGGTGGATGATCCAGGCAGATTGGGTTGCACACGCGCCGCGATGGATGGCGTTGCAGAAGGCTGTGAAGAGGTTGCAAGGCAATAATATTCCACTGAGCAGCGGGATCGTTGTACTTGTTCACATAGGTGTCGAGTTTATATAGGATCGATTCGCTATTTTATTGCATTTTCTGTGATCCATCCCCTTCCAATCCAGCTATCGTCGCTCGGTGTACGGCGTCAAGGTACTCCCAAGCTTTTGCTCATCGAAATCGAAATCGTCATGCAGCTTGTACTTCGAATCTGCAATGATGCTGACAAGCTCCAATGCGTGCTGGGGTCTGCTTCTCCTGACGTAGGATATTGATTTGCGCCCATATATGATCTTCCCGTGTTCGACGCGCAGACTTGAGGACCCTAAAGTTTCCACTAGGCAGGGCGCGAGAGCTGCATAGAGAATGCGATCTGGATCGGGGAGATGGTCGAAGGACACATTAGCAAGATGGTGCACAGATGGTTAGTGCACATTCAGAAACATTATTTGGCTTACAGGGTCACTGACTCGAGAGTGCCTTCATTTATTCCTTCGCTGGTTCTGGTGAACCCTGGGAAACGGCGATTATGTCATCCAGGAATCACGCTTGGTTCAACACGCCTCTTTGGCCATGAATGCAATGAGTCGACTCAGTCGAGTCTCAGGAAACTCTAATGCATCACAGCTTTCCCGCCTATACATCAATGGTTGCTTTTATTCAACCGTCCCAATAAGAAAGTCCGCCCCTGCCAGTCCATACAGCCTTACTTGCCAAGATCTACATCGTATTCATCTGCCGGACGCTTCCGCGCTTGTTCAATATATGCTCCACTATAACCCGCTTCCCTTCATCTGGAGACCCTCGTGGTTGATGAAATTATAGTTCATTTTCGTGCTCCTGCCCCTATAAGTGATTTGGTGATGCTTGAATCGATGACCCTCTCCCTCCCTTCCTTGCCGGGTGGCCTTCGGCAAGAGTCTATCGACATGTTTGTACTTCATTTTCCTATGTTGCGGAAATTGACTCTGGTGGCGCTGCCAGAAAAACCACAAGTTGATTGTCTCTTGGCAATAGTTGCATCTTTCCAGGTGCCAGTGGTGGACTTTGACGCATCCATCGCTGAGCAACATTTATATTAGCAATATCGCGCCATTGCTCTCAATTGTGGGAGAGGTTACTTTTTGTGGGTAAGTGCTTTACTTTCTCGCCCCATGCACTTATCATGTGAACCTTACAGTACCCGAACTCGGGAAACTGAAGCTACTATGTATACATAAACATGAAGTAATGAATTTTATTATAACGGATGCGAACACGTGAATCTCAGATTACACGCCTACGTTTAAAGAACTACTATTCCTCACTACAGATTTTAGCCTTTCGTCTTTCGTCTTGTTTACTTCTGTCAGGATCTTTGCGACGAAGTGATTACCTAGTATGTGGGCGTGATAAGCTTGCGATTTGTCTGTGGGCAGGGGTGCAGCTGAAGTTGGAGCTTCATTTTCAGGATGTGCATGTGAGGTCATGATAACGGTGAGTCGTATATTCAATACCTTTTGGGGAGACGGATAGGTCGCTAACATTAGTGACTGACACCCATTTAGGTGATTGATCGAGCGGGCACCGTGTGCACAGTTGCTGACGTATATGGTCGACTTCTCGGATGTGCTTTACAGTATCAGGGTTCCAATTAAATTAGAGGTGGAGCATGAATGACATCATGTGAGAGAAGTTCGGTCACTTACGTTACGTCTACCTCTTCCTCAAGTACTTAGTCCAGTAGATCAACCATGAAAACTGAAGTATTTCCCTTAGGTGACGACGTCGACAACGACGACGGTGACCGTAACCGACTCGTACAAGGGTGAAACGGATCATTTTGCAATTCTGTGGAGTCTCATTTGAATAATAACTAAATAATCATCATCAACGGGTGCGTATCTTCTTCCATGTCTTCACCGTCGCCTCACACGATGCCGGTTAGCATCATGTCACCAATCCCTGGTGCGCGTACTCCTCGTCGCGTGCAATGGGCAAGCGCAGATCACATCCACGAACCGGAACCAGTCGATCCACACACACTAGACGAGATGGCTCAGGACGTGAGTAGTCCCCTCTTAATTTATTTTCAACCTCGCTTACATTCGCCTAGCCGAACGCGTTCGAAACACTCAAAGACGCACTTGAGCGCCACCGTTCCTCTCGTACGCATTCCCCATCCGCTCATGGCATGTCCCCTACGGCAGACGTACATACCTATCCCCCAAGCACACCTTCAACCCTGCCTGCATCCCCTACCTCTTCTGAACCGTTTCTCCCACGCCGCACACACGCCCTCCCAGGCGAAGTCTTCATCGACCCCCTAGAAAGCGCTGGTCTCCCCCTCTCTTCAAGGCAACGAAGCGGAGACTCTGAAATCCCGGCAGACGGCCGTATCGAACACCTCGCCGCGCGCGAAGCAGCAGGCGTTGTCAGAGCGCATACCAAAAGATGGGATATCCTCGGTCGTCGTCACCGCTCGAAATCACGATCACGAGTCCCAGTTGTAGAACAAGACTCTGAAAAAGAAAATCGTGATACAAACGACGAAGTCAAAGAGGAGAAACATCACCCCACTCCGGAACAACCACCCAAGAAGTCATGGTGGCATTTCCACACTCCCCCCTCAGTTGCTCCTACCCCTCACCACCCCCCACCTTACGCACAATCACGCGGTCCTTATGATCCTGAATCTCATCCTCCGGCAGATGCTTCCCAGCCGAAACTAGGCTCTGGCGTGCTGAGTGCGTTGTTGGCACTCTACAGCAACGAACACGACGAGCACGATCCCTCACATAGCGAAGACGAATCAGACCTCTCTAATCCCGATCGTCCATGGCTCCCTCACTCCTCCCACCCCAAGTCTAAACACAAACAATCGCCCTACAAGACTTTAAACCAAACACTCCACTCCGCCTCAAGCAGCACCGCCTCCCTTTTTTCCTCCCTCAAGCCAGGCCCCTCGAGTTCGAGTATGGCTGCGCTCATTGCGGGTGCGGGGACGTTGAGCGGCGCTGCTGCGCCTATGCAGTTGGAGTTAGCGCCTGATTTGAAGATGAAGAGGGGGTATGGGCTTGTTAGGTATCGGGTCGAGGATGGAATCGAGGGTGAGGGGGCTAGGGAAGGGAATGCAGAGGTAGGGGAAAGACAACGAATATCAACACCTCCCCGTCTCAGCCTCCATCTCCCTCGTCGTTCGAAGAGCACCGATACCGATTTTACGAGGGGGATCGGTGGGCGCGTCGAGGAGGACCACGAGGGTGAGGGGGAAGTTGCTTCTAAAGCTGCTATCCAATCTCAAGATGAGTCCACAATAGACCTCGAGGAAGAAGTGATAGATGTCGAGGAGGAGGAAGGTTCACCAGATACGCTCGCTCCTCCTCCGACCGAGACTACTTCTACGTCGACTCCTACTTCCACCCCCTCCGAATCAACTCCACCAACCCTCCCCCCTACCTCAACCTCCACCAAGAAACCAAAATCGAAACGCTGGAAAGGAGTCCTGAAGGATATCCCGCTTCCACACCACTTGCCTACTGCGCACTTAAAGGGGTTTTCGCTGAGTATACCCGGGACGCCTTTAAGGTATCCTGTCAGTACGAGTGGGGCGTCTACCCCTGGGACTGGGACGAGGGCGAGTAGTGTTGCTGGTTCGCCTGATGAAAAGGGAAAAGATGATGATTATTTCGGTACAAAGTGGATCGAGGAGCAGAAAGAGAGGGATAGAAAGGAGAGAAGAGAGAGAGAGAGGAGGGAGAAGGAGAAGAGGCGGAAGAGGAAAAGGGCGGAAGTTTATGTGCGTTTCTTTTCTCCTTCTCTTCCTTTCCTTCATTCACTTCTCTACCACACCTGACTCACTCTCACTACACAGATAACCCGACACGTCGCCGCCATCCTCCAACGGCAAGAATTCATCCTCAAACTAGCCCGTGCAATGATGATGTTCGGGGGACCCTCGCACAGACTCGTCGCGCAGATCCAAAGCACAGCGCGTGTCCTCGAGCTTGAGATGAGCTGTATGTACCTCCCTGATGTCATGTGGATCAGCTTCGAAGACAGTGCGACGGGGACGAGTAACGTCAAGTTTATCAGGCAGGGGAGTGCGTTGGATGTGGGGAAGCTAGGGGAGGCACATGGGTTGTATTGGGATGTATGTGTCTCTTTTCCATTCGAATGATAAATGAACTAATCTCACTACAAACGCATAGGTCATCCACGACACCATGTCCGTATCCTCAGCCAGCACCGCCCTTGATACCCTAATGCGCAAAAAGCCCACCTACTCCTTCCCTCAACTCATATTCCTAGGCGGTATGTGCAGCACCAGCATCTGCAGCGTCAGCTTCAACGGCAGCTTCGTCGATTCCCTCGTTTCCTTCCCGCTCGGTGCGCTCCTTGTCGCCATCCAGCTCCTCAGCGTCCGTAATGAGTTGTATGGGAACGTGTTTGAGATAACGGTTGCTACGCTTCTGAGCTTTGTGAGCGCTGCGCTCGCTAGTACGAAGAGGATTTGTTATGAGGCTGTTGCTAGTAGTAGCGTGGTCTTGATTTTGCCTGTGAGTCCTGACTTCTTTGATTTCCTTTTCCTTACCTCGCTTCCTTCCTTTTCATCCTTCCTCTTTGGATCGCATCCCACCGCTAACGAACCCCCAGGGCTTCATAGTTTTAAACGGCTCCCTCGAACTCTCCTCCCGCTCCCTGGTAGCAGGCTCCGTGCGTCTCTGCTACGCCCTTGTGTACAGCCTGTTCCTTGGCTTTGGGCTCGCCATCGGAGCTGAGCTCTATCAAACAATGCTCAGCAAACCCCTGTTGGGGGGCAGAGATTATATGTGTTCTGCGAGCCATGATCCCGAAGGCGGGTGGTGGCAGCGCACCCCGAGTTTGTGGTGGGCGTTCCTGAGTGTGCCGTGTTATAGTCTGTTTTTGAGTTTGAGGTTTGGGGCTGTTGTTGGGAGGAGGGAGTTGGTGAGTTTTGGTTTTGTGGGGGTGTTTGGGTTTGGTCCCGGCGAACATTCACATCCGTCAAACTCCTTTCTAGCTGATGCTGATTCCGATACCTAGTTCCTCCTAGTCGTCATCTCGTGCATTGGATGGGTGACGAACCACTTTGTGGGCACCAAGTTCCCAAACCAGAGCGATATATCAGCCGCTGTTGGGGCGTTTGCTGTGGGATTGGTGTCGAATCTCTATGGGAGGTTTTTCGCGGGCAATGCATTTGTCGTGATGGTGCGTTCTCTTTTTTCGTGTTTCTTGCATCAAAGAATTGATATAAATCATCACCACTCGCACCAAACTCGCACGTACGCAGATCACAGGCATACTCTTCCAACTCCCTTCAGGCCTAGGCAACGGCGGACTATTTAACTTTGTTGTCGATCAAACCACAGGATCAAGCTCCTCCTACCAAAGCGGGTTCAACACAGCGCTCCAGTTGATCAGCACGAGTATCGGGTTGACCGTGGGTCTCGGAATCAGTTTGGTGCTCGTTCATCCTGTCCAAAGCAGGAGGAGGGCTGCAGGGATGTTTAGTTTGTAGGTGTGCGGGCGACGTTGATTTTGGTGTTGGCATGCGTTCCCGCTCCCCGCAATGCTACTGTCGTACGTTTGCTTGCATCGTTCTCGTTCATGCTGAACTTGCATTTTGCATTTCATGTCAATATAGATCTGATAGACATGTAGATCTTCGTGCTCATCCATACTTCCTAAATTTATCGCCTAATTTTTAGATCCAAACGCTCGTTCATTTTTTTCCTACACGGACATCGTCTTCGTTTTCATTGTTTTCATACATCATTTGTATGTTCATTGTCACTCTCATTTTGGTCGTCAATCCATGACACAATGTATATATACATCAAACGCAATAAACATCGACTTTCATTTTTATGTCTTCGCTCGTTTGTCTGAGCACGTTCATTTCCGTTTTCACTAATAATATATGCATCGTGATTCATTTGGGAGCTATGTTTATGTGGGTAAACTCGTGACCAGTCGGTCTACGCGGGTTCTCGATATTACGGGGGATAACTGGGTGGCTGCCGAAAACGATGAATCGCTCAAGCAAGTGACTGAAAAACGTAAACTTGACAGTGGCACAATGGTTCTCGTCCTGCATCAGGAACCGATTAAACACAATCCTGGCGATGAATAACTGGCGGGGACTCGGATGCCGAAGATGTAAAACATGAAAAAAGTGTCAAGTGTACGTAGCCGTCGCGAAGTAACTCCGAGTCGGTTCGGGTTGAGATGAGACTCGGATATCATCGCCCCGAAAGTTGCATCATCCATAATGCATAATGTCGGGGCCGGTGTGTGATCCGAATGAGCTATACATAAGTGCGAGTGGAGTGTAGTGGGCCACCGAGCTTAGAGCAAATGAAGATGTACAGATCACGATCACTTGACCGACGTCTGGCGTTGTGGATTGAAGATTCCTGAATTGGAAGCTTGGTATTCTTCAGGAGAAAAACATATGGGGAGTCTCGTGTCTTCTGGGAGCAGCCTGAAATACCGCTCCCTTTCTGGAAGAACTCAGTTTAAGCTACTTCCTTTTCCATCGATAGTACTGGTGCGCTTTTATGCTCACACGGCAAAGGCGAAAAGTGCCGGGACTGACAGAGATTTTCTGCTCGGGGGTAGATTGATTGGATAACATGTACGAGAATTGACGAAGTGCACAAGCGAGGACTTGAGCCCTGCACCCTAAACGTAGTCGGTTCACAACTGATGGACCCTCCGAGGAAGCGAGATGTAAGTCGGCACAAGCACAGGAGAAAAGTACGACCATGTCCATTGTACGACCATCGGCAGCAGACACGGTGGAATCGTGAATCCAAGTCATACATGGCATGGTAAATGGTGACGACTTCAAGCCTCAAACTTGAAAGACCCATATCAAAAATTTACTAGTGGAAGTTTAGCAGCCAAAGACTCACGCGGCACAAGTCATCACCACTGACAGTACTTGGAACCGTTCAGACTACAGAATTGGGGGATAACCGTAAGTTGAGGAAATGTTGGGGTGACGGGTAAGTGATTGTTCATCTTGTTACGATGCGTCGGGTTGAAAGGACTGGGCCAGAGAATACGATATATCTGCCAGGCAGTTGGCTCAAATTCTGGCCAGCCATGCTCTGCAACGTACCGTGCGAAGCGACCACGGACCGGTTGCTATAAATGGCGCGTCTGGACTCAGTGACTCAAAGACGCTTGACAACTCTTGATGGATCCTGCATCGTGCACACACCATAAATCAGTTCAATTAGAATCTTCCTGAGATAGATCCCTTGGAGCTCCAAATATATTCAAACCACTAAGCATCACTGGCATGTCTGCCACGCGGAATACACGCAAGAAAAATAAATTCGAACCATCTTCAATTGGTCAAGACTCCAGAAATTCGAAACGGCTTCGCAAGCGCGTCAACTCGAAGGTACAACCTGGAGAGAATGTCCATAATAAACAAGTTGCTCCATCCACGGATGATGCCTACCAGCTATCGAAACTAGCTGATACACAGGCCCCTATATCAGGGCCGGTACCGGTGGCACAGTCATCGACTTCGCAGGTGCTTCCTTTGACTCCTTTGACATCTTCTTCATATCCTTCTGTTGCATCTGCACCAATGCTCTTGAAAGGTCGTAAGAGATTCAGTGCTGATCTTCACGACCTGCACACGACCTGCCCACCTGACCTTGATAGGGGAACGTGGTCTGCGCAAAGTAAGCGTGGTTTAGCATCTCCGATACCCAGCCCCACCAACATCGATCTTCTTAGGTTTCAGAGTAGGGGATGACGATGGTTCAGTAGAGTTCGACCTGATAGAATCTAGAGATTGGACAAGGATAGTGATGCATCTCCTGTGTTCTGGTCAGCCATTATCAAGAGGGGAAGTGTCATCGGTACTGATTGTTATCTATATAGACACCTCAGAGTACCCCAACACTCACTCATTCTTCTGCCATTCACCAGAACCTGGGAGTTATGGGGAGCAGGTGAAGGAGATTTGTGACGGGGTACTCAATGACAGTCCACGTACGATCCACGACGTGGCGAGGCATTTCTTGATTAGTATTTCTGGTGACGATGACAGCGAAGATGACCAAAATTACGATGTGATCGAGGATGAGGATATGAGCACGTTCACAAGACCACAGATTTCTCGCTCAGTCTTGCGCAGGTGCACCAATTTCTACGCAGATGACTATTCTCTTACACGCATCACAGAGACTTCGAAGGCAGCCATGCAGCCGGTTATACACCAGGAGCCATTTGGAGTGGCAGCAGCGAGTTCTTCTTGACAATCTCTGTCCCTGTGGTGGAATTAACTGATAAAATTCCCGCCCACGTCCTGATGTCTTGGGATAGCCAATTCCTACTTCCTCGCCAGCATCTCGTGTTGCTCATATCTGGATTTCGGGGAATCTATCCGCCCGTTCAGAGCGATGGGACACTCTCCCCTGCTGCAATCCGTTCTTGCACCTCACTGAAATTTTACGTCGGGCTTTCTCGAAATTACAAGCCGTCAAAAGAGCATGTCATCGCTTTACTCCGCCGATACGGTCTCCATTCCGACCAGCAGAATGGTGCTGAAGATGGCGCGTTCGAAGAATATGTCGACGTTGAGATGGAGTCTGACACAGGGGATGACGGCGCCTTTGACAAGTTTAGTTTGACCAGCTCGCTTGAATCATTATTTAATGAGCACTTTCTTCAACTGCTCCGAGTTCGACGACAGTTCAAACTCGGATGGGCTGCAGCTGAAGAACTCCACTGGAGATCGCAGGAACTTCAGAGAACGCCTGCAATTCTTGTGAGGGAAATGCAGGAGGTGTGTTTTAGATTGACATAAGTAACTGTCATCTATTTCATCTCTGTTCCATTTATAGGAACTTCGTCAAGCTGAGGAGGAAGAGCAACGTCTAGGTAGCTCCCGCTACTTACCGCATGATCCCTTGGAAAACCAAGATGGTCACATCAACTTACTCGAGACTGCTTTTGCGTACCTTCTTCGTCGATTCACAGTCAGTACCATGGAGATGGTCACTTCGACTCGTGCTGATTTAACGACAGCTATGCAATCGTTATTGTGTCGTCTGTCACAAGAAACTCGATACCCTATTCGAGGCGCTAAAGCCTTATGTTTGCGACTCTGGTTTGTGTGCATATCAATACTATAGCCTCAACTTTGGGCCCTCCCTAGAGGTTAGCGACTTTTAGCTTGAATTATCAAACCTCTACTTATTGATTTGTTCAGTATGATATCTGCAAGAATACTGAGATGGTAGATCTCTTGGTTTCCCTCACTTATGCTGCCGCCGCAGAACAGGTTCTTGATCTTCCGCATGGCTTATCGTTGAAGGTTCCAGACCCCAACAATAAATCAATGCGCGACTTCGATAGCTTGGCAGTCATCGAAATGCATATTGTAATCGTGCAACTCATCGACACACTACCTCCGGTTCGAATGTCTCTCTTCATTGCTGACGATAATGCTCAAGTAAAGTAAATGCAGATTCAGGACATGAAGAAATACCTTGAGAAGAAAGTCGTTGCAGGGAATAACAAGCCGAAGTTGAAGCACATGGATCCCAGTATTTTGCCCGCTGCATGGTCCATCTTGCGTTGGTACGTTTTATGCCTCTGAGTCATTGACCTAGTTTAAACCCCACTAGGTGTGTTGCCTCTTGCACGGCACATCTACAAGAGTTAACTGAAGAGGAAGATCAAGTGCAGAACATAGGTACGTGTGATTTACTCGTTTCCAGTTCATTTACTTATTCGGTGATGACATAGGCTCGCAGTGGAGACAATTCCGCTTCATTGTGGGTGCCCCTGACAAAGAAGCGAAGTTCAAATATGCCTTGGAGCAGGAAACAAGCGGAGATTCTAATGCGAAGAATTACCCCACTCTCTATGTATGTTTCTTGGTATTTTTGTCAGTGGAAATCTTTTTGATATAGTACATCAGGCTTTCCATGGCTCACCTTTGAAGAACTGGCATTCCGTAAGTCATTCAAGATGTCTGTGAAAGATACCACTGATATATTTGATAGATCATACGGCACGGACTATGGTATAAGACGGTGGCACATGGCCGGGCATACGGAGATGGCAAGTAGACGATCTCATAATCGTTAATAATCTATCTTATTCTGTTCAGGTGTCTACTTTGCCAAAGACGGCTCAATTTCGATGGGAACCTATGCTACGGGTGGCGCACAATTCTGGAGGAATAGCACGATTGCTCCTTCAGCTTGCGTAGCTCTCGCGGAGATAATCAATCTCCCGAAAAGATTTACCTCGTATGACCCGTATTACGTGGTCAAGCAAACAGAATGGATTATGTGGTAAGAGCCATGCTTCAGTTCGGTCATCAAAAGCTGACGGCCCACTTGTAGTCGATATTTGCTAGTCAATACAATCGACAGATCACACACTGATAGTAGATTTCCTGGTATTGACACCACCATCCCTACCACTCCTACCAAATCAAAGGTCCCAAATGTTCCTTTTATCCAACACGAGCCAATTCGTCAGCCCCTACTCATGAATAGCCATGTCGAGATCCCACAGCCTTCTTACAAACTTGAGAAACTTCTCGGGCTTTGCCAGGACGCATACGTCCCTCCTAACCTTGATGAGGATGACAACGCTGTGTTTAACGCACCAGATGAAGAGGAAGTGAAGCTAGAGAGTATCGCACCACACGTCAACGGAAAACCAAAGCAAGATTGGATGCATGATGCGAGTTGGGTGGAGAAGAACATTGGCCTCTTGCTGCCTCCGCCTGTTGATTCGACTCCAGGAGCGACGATGGCACTACAGAAAGAGTTCAGGGCGATGATGAAAGAACAGGGGAGCGCTGAGTCACTTGCTACTCTGGGGTGGTACATGCCTCCGGAGTGCAATGAGAACTTATTCCAGTGGGTGGTGGAGATGCATTCATTTGATCCTGATCTGCCTATTGCGAAAGATTTGAAGTCAAAGTGAGTTTGAGCTGCGTGTTGTGGGTCTGACTATGCTGATAGATCGTTCCTCCTTCTAAAAGGGGTGTCAATTCGCTTGTTTTTGAGATACGTTTCCCGCCGACGTTCCCTCATTCTCCTCCGTTCTTTCGACTCGTGATGCCTCGGTTCCTTCCTTTCATGCAGGTATGAGGTGAATGATTCAAATGCTTGGCGTAGCTGACTTTCGATGTCTAGGGTGGAGGTGGACATGTTACTGTTGGTCAGTATCACTGAAGAGTTAGTCATTGTTACACACTGACTTACTTGTATTTATGTAGGGGGCTCTATTTGCATGGATCTTCTAACTTCAGCTGGTGAGTCGCGACTATCAATTTGATCTTGATAGCATGTACTGACATGTATCTAGGATGGCTTCCAAGTTACAAGTGCGTATCTCGCGAGTATCATTCACGCCGATCTGACGCCCCTCATAGCATTGCATCCGTGCTCTTACAGATCAAGCTCGCCATCTCGAGCACTGACCCCAAACCCGCGCGGCTAGCCCGAGATTGGGAACAGTACGTCTCATCACCCGTTAAATAGAGAAATCGAGCTGAGTCTTGTAAAGACCGTATCATCCACAGGAGGCGTTGTCAGGGTATACGAGAGCGGCAGCTATGCATGGTTGGAAGGTATGTTCATCCTTTGTTTTCCATCATGCCTTCTAAAGTGACGATGGTGTTTTCAGGTCGCCGATCCGAGGGAAATGGAAAGACTTGTCACCTGGGGTTGAAGTGGACTTGGATGTAGTTGCACGTGATCTTCAAACATTTTATTGGAAATTGGAAATGTATGGAACGGACCAGTCCCGAAGTACTCCCCAGTTTCATTGTCCATTTGCGGCGCACCTTCCTGCACACTCGCCGTCAAGAGACAGAAAATGTGAATTTGGTCGCAACAAATAATAACTCACCCTAACTGGATGATCGATCATGACTAGTCGACTCATGGTAACGTGGGTCAGTGTCACTTTAATTGTCTCACACATAGAGCTAACCTGAAACCTGAACCTGACCTAAACCTATGTTAGCTGCATAATAATCGGAATCTGGGATGGTAAGCATGTTTCTACTAGTAACCTAACCTATGTTAGGATAGGATGGAGCGCAAGCACGTAGCAGTATTCTGGACGGCAGCCTCTGATTGTGAATTATCCCATGCTCTCATCATCGCCATCCACTTCTCAAACCACTCCCAGAATGGACCTGACAGCTTCCCTCTGTTCCCGTAGAGTTCCTTCAAAAGATCGTCCAAAAAATCCTGCAGTCTGGAGACGATCATCAGGAAAGCAGCGCGCGGTGCTCGTTGTTTCTGTCTCTCGTCAAATAACAATTGTTCGACTGTTGAACGGAGAGTACCCAGGGACTTTTCTACCGCGCTGCTAGGCATTAGGACAGACCATCAGCAATTCGCAGGAATGAGCACACACTTCGGGTTGGTTGTTTGCAACACTCGCAATGCATCGCTGATCATCTTGATATCTTCGACGAGAACATTATACGCGTGATTGATTACCGCGTGTTCCGTTTCCTTGGAATCCCACTGAGGTACGACATGACTTGTGTCGAAAATGTCGTTTAAAATGACAGATACAGCAGCCTGAGCCTGTGAATGAGCTATGGCAGCATGTGTTACTTTTCGCGTACCTCAGCAGCTTTCGCAGGATTCCGCGAGCGACGTAAACCGACCGCCAAACTCGCCTGTATATCTGAAAAAAAAAATTGACCTCAATCGTGATGATAGTGATTGAGTATACTAGCCTGGAGGTAACGTATCGCCCGGTGAGAAGTCTCTGCGACTCAAAACTAACCGAGGCTTTGTGGCGTCTGTCTTGCTTGACCTCGAGTGCATTTCTGCTGTAGTCAAGGATATAGCCCTGAAAGGAACGTAGAGAGCGAGATTGACATCTACAAACTCGAGAGCTTCGCTCGTCGTCCTGCGATTTTGGGGGATTTGTGACCAACACCCTTGGATGAACTGCCACTGCTCCCGAGTGATGGCTTTGTCCGAATTAGAAGGTGATGCTGGGGCGACTCCTAGAAGTAACTCGACGAGCACATCACTATCCTTCAAGGTGGAATATGGTAGAGAGCCCGAGAGGACCTGCATAATTTATTGACAAACGGGTAGTTTCCGTAAAGACGGACTTACGAGGTAAATGATACTGCCCAATGAATACCTATCACCGGATATACTTGGCAGGGGCACTTCTCCGCGACTGGACTTTTTGAAGAGTTCAGGGGCAGCAAATCGTATGGCGCCAGATGTTGACAGGCGAAAGTATGACATGCCTAAGACCTCTGGAACTAGCACACTAAGACCGGGGTCCGCTAGACTGGCTCTACCAAGGGCATCTACCAGCACGTTGTTCTTCAGACATATGTTAGATTGATTTGTGAATTGGATGGAAATTATCCTTACGCCAGAAAGATTTCCATGTATAATGCCATGAGAGTGCACTGTGGAGAGGCAAGCACAGCTCAAGCTCACGTCAAATATTGAATAGAAATGACTGAACGCACAATAGTGAAGTCCCGAGACAACGTTTTCGAGCTATTGTTCGGCAGGTGCAAGCAGGAGGTCTCAGTTAAGGTGGTAATGCAGCGATAAACCGACACAAACAAGTTTAAATTTATCTTGAACAGTCAACGTTGCATGCTTGCATGATAAATAAGTGGAGAGGGTTCCGTTTTCTTTCCAAGGATGGACTACTGATACTATTGGGCCGAAGTCCATGACAACGCCATATAAAGGAAGTATATTTTCGTGTTCAAGCTTCGCCCAGGCATGAATTTGCTGTGACCATATCTATCATATCTCGGTTTATATCGAGGCTTCTGAAAAGGTAAACATTGGTACGTACTTTGTGCGTTTCGGCGAGTTCACCCTGGCTTGTACTCTCGATCCGAAACGTCTTCACTGCAACCTGTACCAGCCAGATTAGTCTCAAAACAGCTCCGCATGGGCTAAAACGAACCTTGGTGGAGCCGGTGTCCTTGAACCATGTACATTTCCAAACATCTGTGATACCTCCTGATGTTGTCGGAACGCTTGTGTCTGCGACGACATCGCCTGACAAGTCCGTCACAACATGTCTCTCGCTTCTAGCCGAAATAGAATATCTATGGCGCCGTACGTCGCTGGAAGACGACGAAGCAAGCAGAGGAGCTACTGGTGGAGCATAAAATACGAGGCCGCTCATGCTGTCAGTGCGGAGCGGAACTATCGTGTGTCCAGTACTTTAAAGGAGATGTACAAGCCCCCCAGCCCTTATTTATGAGGCGACGCGTGAGCGCCAATACATGGACATGTGAGATTGCACAACATGGTTGGACATGGGTTGGCAGGCATTTGAACTAGTAATGCCTTGGCAGCCAACATCCATACATGCTTTAGCCTCGAGCCTTGGTGCTGAATGAAGAAAATTATGTCAAACTTTCCAAACACGAGTTCTGCACTCACCTACTTATTTGCGCCAAGCTACTATGATGCTATGTGCAAGTTATCTGGAAAAGTTCAAGACAACTTGAAGTTCTGTCAATTGTTGACATGACAGATTGTGGAGTGTTTGGGGTCTTGTCTGAGTTTAAATTTCAAATACGCGATAGATGTTGGCCAGCCTCCATCACAACCAATCCAGTGAGTCTACTACTAGCACCTCCCGCCATTCCTTTCATCAGACCGCGCGACACAGCGGATACGCTCTTTTTTTTCAGAAGGGTTTTTATACCCAAACTGAGGCCAATCTAATAAGAAAAATCCATATTTTACCGACATGAACAAACGAGGATTAGCGCACGTTCGCATTGGGCATGCTGGTGCACCACAAACGCACCAAAAGCGTTCTTGTAAGTTCACAAATGAATGAAATGTGCATTGCGCTAGATCCTGATCTCTGCAGCATGCGCAACAGGCGGTTTTTATATCAGCCCCTCTCAGGGTCAAACTGTTTCTAGCAGTAGTCCCTTCAATATCACCTGGGATACATCCTGCTTGCCCAGCAGCACACAAGCTGTCGATATCTATCTTATCGCCCCTAGCTTGAGCAGCAGCCGTATTCACGAGTGGCAAAATGTTAATTACGCCTTGGGGACTTATCAGACCAGCCTTGAGACCAAGTGGTGGAATGACACGTCCACGGTCAATCTACAGCTTTCCATCGTTACCACCAACACACAACCATTCCTTAGCCCGTTTCCCGCGGGCCCTGTATTTACTGCTACATATACTGCACCATCCGATGGTTCTACCCCAGCCAGCGCCGATCTCAGTTCTCCTGGCGGTGTCACTTATGTTGGAAATTTCTCTTCCAACAGCTCTTCCTCTAGCGGCAAGATCGCTGCCGGCGTCCTGGTGCCGCTGATTTTCATCGGACTGGGACTAGCTGTCTACTTCAAATTAAGTCGTGCCAAATCCAAGGAAAAGAGCAGACGCTTCAGCGAGGCCATCGACAAGCGTATGTCGACGATCTCCGTGGACTGGAAGTCCATGTCTGCTGCTGGCGCTTCGGCAGCCATTCGTCACAGTATGGCAGTTTCAGTCGGAGGAAATCGCAACTCGTCGTTTTCCTCTGGTCCACTTCGTCCTGTCAGCACTGCTGCTGTTGAAGGCGATCTTTCCATATCAGACAAAGATAGCTTTGACGTGCCAAGGATGTCTCAACTACGCTCCGGTTTGCGTTCTCAGACTACCTTAGGCGAGCGGGTATCACGAGTATCATTCGCTACAGACATTCGTCCATCAATAGAGTCTCGTCGCACGGTCGGAACCAGTCGTGCCTTCCATACTGGCTTTGTGCCTCCTCTTCCTTCTAACGATGACAAGGAAGAGACGGGAGACCTTTCTCCCACACAAACCAAGGGTCCCTTTACTCTCACTCCGGATGATATTCGTGCCCGCATGTCCCTTAGTGGAGCATCGGAGGCGCGTCCTAGCATGGATGAAGTTTGGCCGTCCTTGAGCAGTAGGTTTCTTATGGTTGTTCCCTATGTACTTGAAAGTTGACCTTTAAAATAGTGATGCGCACAGGAAACGAAGCTGGTGGAGATGATTATTTGCTACCCCAGGAACAGCAGAGCGTTGACATGCCTCTTCCTCCCGTCCCAGCACATCCTGCCCCGGAATCAGGTCTTTCTATGATGCCCATGCCTGCCAGTGTCATGTCTCCCGACGAGATGCTCCGCGCCTATGCCGAACGGAGAATGAAGTCCCCTCCCCCTACTGGCTCCTTGGCATTCCCTATCCCAGCTGCGAGCTACAACGGTAATGGTATGCGGACGCTGTACACTCCCAGCCTCTCTACCCAGGAGGGGGGCGAGCAAAACAACCGTTACACTCAAGCGTATGATGATCCTTACGCTGGCACCGCAACTTGATCCTGGTGTAACTTTACGTTAAGATAACGATATCGCTCTTTCGGTCTATCGCGTTTCGGTTCCGTAGCCTCGGTTTCACGACAATTTTGTACTTTTTGCAGTGTTACGTTGCCTTCTGATTCCACCTTTCCTCTTTCAGATTCGTTATCGATACGTGCGTCCCGTCAGTGGTTCTTATTGCGTATCTATTCCCTGCGTACCCCTTCATACCCACGTCATCGCCTCTTCCCATTGTTTCTAACGTTACCTGTTCTGGTCCCCGGCGATAGTGATCAGGACCTTGTACTCGCTTTGTCACGGCACGCCGCTGGACTGGCAGCCCTCGACTATGATTACCCACTTGTGATTGTCGGTTTGGAGTTCAATTTGATTCTCTCTTATCGTGATATTTGACTGGTGAGTATATTGAAGTTGCATCTGAATGTCTGCATTACGCTGTCGTGTGCTGTTGAATCGTCAATCTACAGGCTTCCCTCCGTTCTTGAGGGTCCTGAGTTCATTTTGCCATGGCTCCCACACTTGTCCATATTTCTTGAGCAGTGCTATCAACTCCTCCCGCTGTTCCTTCTGTAGCCAAAATGAGTACGCGTCACCGACTAATCCATCGACTCACTATATTCCAGGGCTCTTCCGCGTATACATCAGTAAACATGTCCTTCAGGTCAGGCTTTTTGACAGTCTCCGCGCGCTTGAATGCCTTTATCACATCACGTCTCAAACGGAACGCGAGCTCATCCTCATCCGTCTCGTTCCACCATCCCCGGGATTCCATGAATAGGCGGAATCGCGTGATGGGGTTGTCATTCTTTGTTCTGTCTTCAACCTCCTGGCGCTCCCTATAGACATACGAGTCGTCCGACGTCGAATGATGGCCAATCCTGTAAGTCATCATCTCCACTAGAACTGCCCGGCCACCTTCCAAGCACCGTCTTCGCGCCTCCTTGACAGCGTTCATTACCGCAAGTACGTCGTTTCCGTCTACACGAACCGTATCCACACCATAACCTACAAGTGATGTTCGATTACTATTCACACAAATGCATACACGACGTGTGATCAAGTTACCTGGGCCTCTTGCACTGATACCATCGCCGTAAAACTGTTGCGAGTTCGGGGTACTAATGGCAAACCCGTTGTTTCTTGCCAGAAACAATGTTGGCGATGGCAGCGTCGCAGCAAGGAGCATTCCAGCATGGAAGTCCCCCTCTGATGCTGCGCCTTCCCCGAAAAACGCGCATGCCACATTTTTAGAGCGTCTCGCTGGATCACGTTTAAGTGCAAATCCAACTCCGGCAGCTTGTGATATTTGAGTTGCGAGTGGAGAGGATATGGTGTGGAAATGGTGCTGCTTGGAGCCGTAGTGCTAAGGGAGCATCAGTAGATGCTGAGCAAAGCTTCGAAAGGGAAACCACAAAGCGACATACCACAGCTATCTGGCGGCCTTTGCCAGAATCTTCATGATTTCCGAAAACTTGCGCCATGATACCATCGAGAGTGAAACCACGCCACAAGAGTACCCCCGTTTCCCGATACTGTGCTGTGGCAGAATTAGAGAAAAACATAAATAACGCAGAAATTGGTCCGACATAATACTCTGGAAACAAGTGTCTCATTGTAACTCAAACGAGACTATGGGTCCAGAGAAACTCACTCGTCATCATCAGCAAGTGCAGCAGCAGTGCCAATTACAGTAGCCTCTTCTCCATACTTGAGATATGAGGTCAGCGACTAGCATTCATACCTGCACGATCAAATATCTTACAGAAGCCGCCTAAATTTAAGCTATGTAAAAGAATGCCCAAGGGATGCTCTTATCCACGTACGTAGAAGGGTATCCTGCCTTGGCGTTGACCACTGCAAAGTATATCATCCAGCGTGGGAAGCAACTGCATGTGTTCATATCTTCAAGACTGTAAGATACAATCTCGAGCCCTGCGAAACCAACCCACAATCGCCAAGCGAACTGTTTACTGATCTAAATGAACTTTGACGTCAGTGAACTTCTTTGGAGATGCGAAGGGCGCAATAGATACCTCAGGCACTTTAGCGCCTTCTATCGGAACGCCAAACACATCAAGAACTCGATAACTTGGTATCTTGCTGCTATCGCCAGTTACAGAATTGAAGAACGCGAGCTTTGACACGGCTGGTGAGTGCGCCGGGGGTAGGCAGCCTAATGATGTAGAGGCAGCTAAAGTGGAGAGCGTCCGACCATTCGAGCAAGCCCTTGTCAGCAGAGAGGAATGCCTGAATGACAAGGGATGCATCATATCTAGAGGCAGCAGGCTAGTCTAGCTGATGCTGGATCCGGGTCAAGAGCGTCACGGTTTGGTCCGAGTGTTGTTGATTGTGGGACAAGGCCACTGATCCGACGATTATCAATCTCGTAAACTTCGATTCTGGCCCACCTGCCGGATAAATGTTGCTTCCCATCAGAACTTCCTCGGTTTCCTGAGCGCCACAATTTGAAGTTGGTGCCTGAGCCCAGAATGTAGTTTAGATGCATACCCTATTAGACCTGAGATCCGACTCACGAGTGTATGATCATTGGGGCAGACTGGTTGAAATTATTTTGGTAAAACCCTTGATCGCAAGATGTTGATCATACTGCACTAGGTGCGGCGTTGTGGCCATGCAAAGCAGTCTGAGCCTCATCTATGATCCTGGTCTGATCCCAGCCCAGGAAGGGGTTAGCGCAGCCTCGAGAAAGGTTCGTGCAGCTGAAAAGGCTAGTCATCAACGAGTACTAGGGCCGATTCGGCCGAAACAAAAGAAGTAGAAGGTTACACACATTAAATTTCGAAGTTAACTTTGACTACTAGTAGTAGTAGGTCCAAGTTACGCCTGAGCAAGTTCAAATTACACGTACAATTACATAAGTTTGGTGCTGTTGTGCAACATTCTGCATGCTCATATTGAAACCCGGGCCTCCGAAGATGTAGTAGAACACATGTTTGATCGTCGTCGACGCTTTTGCTGCGCAAGAAGGCCTGGGAAGATGAGGCGATGCAACATTCTGCAGTGACTGCGGTGGTGTTGACTCGGAGGACCACCTGCATCAACCTCCCACCAGTAACCGATATCATACGATGACGACCAGGCTACCAAAACTGGTCGCTTTCGATCTAGAGTAAGGGAAGCCTCCCATCGAGTCTCGATTGTGACTGATCGCAGACCATGTAGCTATACGCTTTGGGATTTCTGGGTCGATACTCACGTACATCCTCCATTAAAGCGAGACCACGTCACTGGCAAAGTCATCGATAGCCAGCGCAAACCCAAGACAATAGACTTTTACAAGGATGTACCACAGATCATGCATCGCCTACAAGCAGCAGGCGTAACGATCGCTGCGTGCTCACGGACGGATGCGCCGTCATTGTGAGTGATCTGAACGATTCCACTATTGGTAGTACTACGTTCTGCACTGACATGCTGTACCCGAAGAGCTCGCGAAGCCTTAGATCTCATACTTATACCCCCGAGGACTGGTAGCGACAGCAGTGCTAAACCAATTCCCGCAATTAAGTTTTTTGACCAGCTGGAGATATACCCTTCTTCCAAGATCAGACATTTCAAGCAACTTCATGAGAAGACTGGGATACCCTATGATGAGATGGTAAGTAGGTGAGCGTTATGTATGAAGGTTGTTTTACATGTTTGGTTAGCTATTCTTCGACGACGAATGGAGGAATCAGGAAGTAGAAGAACTTGGTACGTAAACTTACGAACTAATGAAACCCCCTTAGATTGACGTCATTATGTATACTAGGCGTGACATTCACACTTGTCCCAAACGGTCTCAATGACCGAATTCTAGAGAAAGGGCTAGAGGAATGGAGAAAGAGGCACCCTGTTCAAGTCACCGAAGACGTGGTGGAAGCAGATGAAACTCTTATCTCATAGTGTTTCGTCGGCGTGACATCTCAATTGAATTCATGGTCTCGGTAAGAGAAGTAGTTACACTGCCTATCTGAGTTGATCATATCGATAAGTACAATGGACAATCCAGATTCTATGAGAGGGGTTTCCCTTGCGATGAACATATAAGTTGATATCTATTCCCCATATATCAAGCCTAGAATGTGCTCGACTGAACACATTTACACCGAGTCATTGTGTTCGTGCTAGGGGCCTGGCGTGGTGGTTTTTCAGGGTGGTGTAGGGAGCAACGATGATAACATGCTGGCGTCGTGAGGAAATTATGTTATGTAAGGGCTTCAAGCTTCAATAATCATTGTTGAGATTCCGTAGATGTGACTATGTCTCGGGTCTATTCCATCAACAGCGACGCAGACTGGAAGCCAAAATCGCGCAAGCTTCCACATAGATAAGCTTGGGCAAGAAGCGAGGTCACAGGGAACAACACTTCCACCGAAATGAATGTGCAAAAGGTGGAGTCGCAGATCAAAACGCCCGTGCTACGATGTGATTGGTAGGGATGTATAGGAGTGATTAAGAATGGTATTTGGCACAGGTGTAGTCTGTCACAAGGTTAACCATCCGTTTCAGGATGCAGATCAACAGCTAAACTGAGAGCTCAAGATGAAATAGAGTAAGTTTCAACGTACATGGCTCCCAGATAAGGGGAAAGGAGTTGGTTGGGAGGATAAGCTCTGCTGGCTTCATTTCCGCAGTATCTTCCCTCCAGCGGAGATCATTGAAACTGCTACAAACAGACTATGAGCGTAAATGGCGCGAAAGTATCCTGAACTGACACAGCCCAAACTCATCTTAGACATCAATAATTCCGGAACTGAACACAGCTGTGCAATTTGTGATCCACAGGGAGAAACGGTACGAACTCTGCCGAAGGTGAGGGCAGGGCTGCGCGAGAGCTATAAAAGATTGTCTGCCTGTATTCCCTTCAACTACCACAACCACACCCTCGCTCATACTTCATCTCTTGTGCAAATAATACACGATGGCTGCTGCAAAGAAAGCTGTTAAAACTGGTATGCCCGACCATCATTTCTATCAGGGCGGTGTCTGATGGGCGTTTGATATTTTTTACCACCTTCGATTATTTCGCTGGCATCACTGCTGATGCACAGGCGCTCCCACCACTGGCGGTGCTGCTCCCGGAGCACCCGTACCAAGCCCGCCCGCTAAGGGTGCCTCCGCACCAGTGTGTAACCTGTCCAATGATTATCGACAAAAATGTAATTTGTTGATCTTGCAGAGTAAAGGTGCCAAACCTCCTGCCGTAGAGGCTCCTGCCGCCAAGGCAAAAGCCAAGGTTCCCAAGAAGAAGTAAACCTCGCGCGCTTGATGGTCTGTGTTTAGAAGCAGGACGATGGCTGTGAGGATGATAGGCGCTCCGAGAATGCAGATGTACACCTACCGCGACGTACGAGATAACACATGAAATTGAAGCTATACCACACGCTCTCCGATGCCTATGCTCAGTATTAACATTTCGACTCAGTGTGTTCTGACTCGAAGCCTAGCCTAAAATTTGAAACAAATAGTGGCGCTTATGCCAGTGCACTATTAAAAACCGAAGAGAAGTGCATGAGCGCCAGTTGAAGTCTTGGCTTCTAGCACTGCTGGAAGCAGCCTAAAAATGTATTTTATGATCAGCTGACATCCTATACCGAACAAGTCGTAGTGTCCATGGCGTGCGGTAGTATATCAGAAGGGTCCAACGTTACAGCAGAGGTCCAGACAAGAGATAAAACAAGAAGCTGTGTCATATTACTAAGTTACGTAAACACACACTGCTTCCTAAACGAACGACGAACGATTCAGGCGCTCTTCAGCTACTGGTTTAGCCTTCTCCTCTTATACCTGCCGTTGTAATATCCGCTCAGTGGAATACCGACATACGTTTTTAGTATCCACCACAATCTGTTATGAATCATACTTGCCCGTCTGACAACACCGCAAACGTGGACCAATCCAGTTTCTGGAGCTCCGGGAACCTGAACTGGGACCAACACCGAATAGGATGGGCAATTGCAGGAGGATGTGCTGTGCTAGTATGTTCATCTTCAGTAGTTCATATTTTTCCTGAGTGGTTTACCGTTAAAAGACAGTTATTATTTCAATGATTTCAGTCTTGCGGCATTGTCGGTAAGGCGCCATAAATTTTGAAGTATTTTTCGGTTCCAATTCGTCACGTCAGACATTATACCAAACCTAACGAGCAGCGTCAAATGTGCGTGCATAACTTCTTCCTTTGAGTGCATTTTTTTGATGCCTTACTTTTAGTCTGCGAATTCTGTACATGCCACCAGTATATGCTGTTATTTCATTCTTTTCCTACCGATACTTCCGGAGTTACACATACTACTCGCTCATCGAAGTCTGTAAGTTGTCGTGCCAACACTATCGTATGCTGAGTTGACAGTATCCCAATCCTTTCAGCATACGAGGTAATGGTTACCGTGTATACCATCTTTGTTCATTGTCTCATCATTTGCTCAGGCTGTCACCTTGAGTGCATTCCTGTTCGTGGTTTACTTTTGATCACATAGACGTTTTGCTTACTTGTTATCCCTATGACAGACTCCTTCTGATCGAATTCGTGGCAGCCACGGCTACAGATGGCGACGCCACAAAAGCAATTGAACGGAAGGATAAAAGACCTTTGCCGATTCCTGTACGTATTTTATCTTGACAATTTTTACAACTACATGTTAATCTCGCCCGTAGTTTTGCTGTTGGAGATACCGACCGACGAAGGTATGCTGTTGCTGATACCCCGGGAGTCTTTTCCTCACACACTTCTTTAGCCTTACTTCATGTATACCGTCAAGGTAAGCAAGCTACTAGGTGCTTGGACAAATGCCCATTTTTAGTGTAGTGGTCAGTTTTGCAATACGTTATCATCCGACCAGGTGAGGTGGAACCAGTCTATTCACAGATAGATGTCTCACGTTACCGCAGCCGTATCTATCGCTGGGATTATCTGTCAAATATACAACGTGCTTTGCGAGTCTGGCCCTTACAGCATATATTTTGCCAATGTCTATCTCGAGGCTGTTGATTTCGTCAGCATTAGGTATGTCCAACTTATGGTGAGATAGAGATCTGACTATAACATATTGTCCCGCGAATAGTGTGGCACTTTACGGTCTTTTACTGTTTTACGGACTCACCAAGGAGGAACTGGTTGGGCGACGACCACTAGCTAAATTTCTCTGTATCAAACTCATCGTGGTATTCACTTTTTATCAATCCTTTATCGTAAGTCCTTCCCGCCTTTGTAGTCGTTACCCACTTCACGCCCGAGTCGTTTGCAGTTTAGCGCACTAGAAGGCCGCGTTATTCAAGGTGTGTCCTTTCAGAACTCTAATTTACTGTAAGCTGAGATAAGCGCCAAAGCTACCGAATACTGGACTGCGGGCAATATCGCAGATGGTCTTAATGCGCTGGCCATTTGCATCGAGGTCAGTCATCACCTCCTGAATACAACGTGGGAGCCTCGTGTCGACTTATCACGCAACAGATGGTTTTCTTCTCATTATTGATGATGTGGGCGTACACAGTCGATGAATACAAGACGGTAGCAAACAAAAAGACAGGCATTTGGCGTCCATTATGGGACAGGTGCGTCTATGTTCCATGATTGATAAATATTTCAATTGCTGATGTTTTCATAGCGTCAACTATTGTAAGCACTACGATATCTTCCTAAATTATTGCCTAACACACTACCAGGGGATTTTTTCACAGAGATATGGTACTCATTCAAGTTCTTCTTTCACCGTTCCCCTGGCTCCTCGTCAACTTCTTCAAGTAAGAAGGGTTTTGCTCAGGCATTCGGGATCGGTGGCAGGTCAGTGGAAGATGGTAGATCAACCGAGGAATCAATGAGGTTAGCTCCATATCCCTATAGTAATACCCACAACGCCGACAGCGCCAGTCCCGTATTGTCATGAATCAGATCAAACTAGCGTCACACATCAAGGACACCTTCGTTATCTACATCTGCTAGAGTCTCAATTTACTTGCTTGCTTTTATATATTCACACTCTTTACCTGTGTCTGACTGTGCTACTAACCTTTAATACGTCTGGCTACGTGACACCACAGAACTTCGGCACTGCGGAACACGTTTGTATGTATAATATTGTACGATAGAAAGTACTTTGTACAGTAAGTTGGGTCCAAACATGTATCTGGTAGAACGAGGGTTCACAATGTTCATGCTGTATTTCGTGCTTTCGAACTAGAGAAGACCAGCATTTCCAGCGTCGCGGATCGATTCAACTTGGTCAAATAAGCCTAACGCACGAATAACGCCGGCATTGGGTGCTATTGTGTCAGCAACTTCATGCTGTGTTACTGATCCATGATTTCAGGTTAGCGAGTCATCTCATCTTCGATGACAAGTACACGTCTGAAACGGCTGCTGGGAACGGCGGACTGGTGGAAACATGTTTCGTACTACGCATTCGCAACTTCTGGAAACTAGACATGAATCTACATTTGTTGAGGTCCAAGTATCATAAATAGCTCTGCTGCCATTTCAAATGAAAGCCAAGATGCCCAAAATTTCTCCGTGTACAGATGACCATCAAGGGTTGAGGGGAGCCGAATTCGGGATTCAAAGAATTGAAGCGATACCTTGCAAGAGCCGGGCTGCGGCGTACTCACGTACTGTTGGAGACTTGGAGTCCGTGCGGCTTCTAAGTGCTGCTTGGTAAGTGGAACAACGTAAGGTCCTGGTGAAGACGGGCCCCATGTCGGAAATTTCTAGGCACCATTGTAGGTCCCTGGTAGACATTTTAAGGACAAATTTTCACATAGGCCATTATAATGCATGCGGATGACACACGATTTTATTTTAAGACCTTATAATGGTTGCCGTCGTCCATTGCAAGGCATTTGGATGGCTGTGTCATGACACGTGAGACACGGGCCTTGAAAGGCATTGTAATGCTGACATCAACCTTGAAATAGAAAAATAATAATTTAATGACCCACGTGATCTTTCAACACTTTCAACCGAACATTAATTGTTGTACTACCATTTTATTTGTACGACTATCCTATTTATGTTACTATCTAATCATTATCTAGTACTATTATTAACTACTGTCTATCTAATCATGATCTATACTACTATTATTAACTATTGTAATGTACACTGGTGGGATTCGAACTCTAGACTTTGACCTTACCAAGTAGAACTGTAGTATTAACTGGCATAGTTACCCCTTAGCCAAACGGCCACATATAAGATGGAACCCCAATGCTATATGTGCACATTATAAGGTCCTTATAAGGCAACATAATGTCTTACCCAAAACTTAAGTTGCGGTTGAGGCCATCAAGTCTAAGGTTAAAATTGTAGCATTGCATATCAATCAAAACACATCTGACATCAAGTATGTAGTCCTAAGTACGAGGAGAGACTGATGTAAAGTCCAGAGTAGGAATAGCTAATGATAAGACCGAATAATAACAACCAAATGCTCTGAATCACCTCGTTGTTGGTTTCTTGCTGCGTGTGCTAATGCGTTTGGGTTTCGGAACATCTGGTACAGCAGCAGGGACAGGCTGAGCTGAAATACGACCCCGACGCCATGCTTTTCCACCTGCTGGTTCAGTCTGCGCTGCCGAAGAATCACGATCAGTTAGCGATAACTGACTAACATCCACCTGTAGCTGCGTAGAAGACACACTGGCACGTGGCTGGCTGATTGACATTGATGTTGAGACAATGATACAGTCATCCTGGGTGGTAGGATCTGCAGGCGCTGCAGAAAGAGCAGAGAGATTGGAAAGAGCCGGCGAGGGTGCACGGAAAACAGGAAGAGTTGGCGAGGGTGCACGAGCAACAGGATTATCCAATTCCTCCAATAGGTCATCTTCCCAGGTGCGAGGGATGGAGGCAGAGGGTACAACGGATGCGGATGCACTCAATAGCGCTGCACGGGTGTTGAAAACTTCCTTATTGAAGTATTCCATCACGCCAATTGCCCATGGAGAGCTTTTGAATAAGCGTTCCAGATAGAAGTCGTAATCCTTCTGGTAATTGATCTTCGTCTCTGCTCCGGTCGCAGTGAGCTCGGTATCGTGCGTTAACAAGAAACGTGCCTGTGAATGAATAATCAGCAATGATGCAAAGCAAAGGACGGACAATGATAGAATACTTACCAATATAGCAGCGCCAGCAATCATACCCTCAGTAACACTCTGCGCACCCATTCGCAGACCCCTGCCCTTTGGATGGCCCCTTGTCTTCCCACCAAGTATCGCCTTTCCATACACTTCAACGCGAATAATCTAGTATGAGCAATAGAGTTAGCCATCATACTTGGACATTGATCAGTGGCACTTACTTTGACGAGCACTGGAGACTTGAGGAAATCATCGGCTGACATAGCATTGGGCTTCGCAAATAGCACAGGTGCAAGGCGGATGTAATCGCCCTCTCCATTCCTCTTGAGCAGGACAAGGAGATCCTTGTTGTCCTGCTTTTTGGAAGGCTGGTCGGCAAAGATGCTGGGGTCGAGCTTGAAAGGAGAGAATATAACACCTGCACAATCCTTGATACTGTGCAGAATGTTTGACCTCTCGGAGCTGACTGCCGAATGAAACTAAGGCCAACAGAAGTATCAGCGTGAAATTTGGCAGTGTTTGAATCATAAACTTACCAATGATCCGAAACGTGGATAGGTTTCCATGGAGGTGTGCAAGTCTTTAGGTATGATCTGATACAGCTCAGCCATTGCACCTTTAAGCTTCGCATCGGGAGAGCTCCAACGTGTAGCGGCGCGTGGGTCGACATTAGCAGGTTGAGGAGAAGTCGGAAACAGACCGTTTATGACCCAGAAATGACTAAACAGGGTATACTTCTGTCCTTGGTGGGTGATGCTGGAATCCAGTGGAGACGTCTTCTTGAGCATGCGGTTGCGGCTGCGAGCAGGAATTGCAGATGAAAGAGTGAGATACTGTTTCTTGAGGACCCGTAGTTCAGAACGTGTTGCATGGTAAGCTTGCTGGGCTACCGCAAGGGCCTGATACGTAAGAGCATATATCAGATGATGTTGTAGACTAATAAGAATGATATAAGTGTCGTGCCTACCTTTCGAACATCATGCATTTGTGCATCTGGCCCAGGGACAGCCAGGACCGTCCTTACTGCATCCAAGTCGCTCCCAGATACTTCACCATCAGATCCATCAGAATCAGAATCATCCGAGACTGGCGTTAATCTCAGCCTCGAAATCTTCCCCAGCATCCATGTCATACGGCATGACAGTGTCTCTAAAACTGAGTGAGAGTGAGTGAGTTAATGGGACGCGAGGATGAAATACCCATTGCCCACTTTATATAACATGCTCCGGGGCGATGCACCGATGGACTCGGTTCCAGAACAAAGTATTACGTTGAAATAGAAACATGTGGACCACAGGTGTCGATTTGCCGAGGTTGCTGGTCCTCGCTAACAGAATCAAGGCGATACACACTTACGACAACGTTGATAATTGTACATCAGTATGTTTCGCTAATAAGGACCAATACATAATAAGTCAGACTCACCTGTAAGTGCTAGGCGATTCTGAGCTGAGGCGTCTTTGGTAAAAAAACACACGCGTGTTGTTCGGATATTTCCTGTGAAACATAATGAGCATTCCTATCCAAATACTGAGTAGACTTACCGGTCTAATTTGGAGGCTGGTTTGAGGCGTCTTTGGTAAAAAACGCACGCGTGTTGTTTGGATATCCCTGTAGAATATTATGAGCATTCCTACCTAAATAATAAGTAGACTTACTCGTGTAAATTTGGAGGCGTCTTTGGTGAAAAACGCATGCGTGTTGTTCGGATATTTCCTGCAAGACATGATAAGCATTCCTATCCAAATACTGAGTAGACTTACTCGTCTGAATTTGGAGGCGGGTTTGAGGCATCTTTGGTAAAAAATGCACGCATGTTGTTTGGATATTCCTGCAGAACATCATGAGCGGTCCTACCCAAATACTGAATGGACTTACTCATATGTGTTTCATTCGCAGAAACATGTCACCGTCAATGTGATCAACAACGAAGTATTCATCTTGATGCTCAGAATCAGGGACTAGAACAGCTCCTCGAATGAAAGATTTAAGCGGGACAAATATTGATGACGACCTCGGGACAGCCTTGACACGAGTAAGCTTGAAGGTGGAGTCTGTTCTGCGAGGACCGACTCTAGCAGTGTATGGTTGAACAAGTGCGAATTCGAAGGGCCCGAGATTCGAAATATGACATCTGAACATGAAAATTAGCTGGACGAAGGCTGTTTCCTCAGCGGTCAGTTGTATGAGCGCGTGATCGAATCGTGGCCGCCCATGGAATTTGGGGTTGCACCGAAGGTGGTCGGTATTTTGCCTCCAGTCCACAGCCGACTCATAGTTCACCTTGAGATAGCGGTGCTCGTGAATCTGTGTACCATGTTAGTATGATGCATTAGACAACTTGTACAGGATACTATTAGCATACCTTGAAATCGCCTGGGAATGTAACCCAACTCGTCAGTTGATGGCCATAGGTAGGCAGAGCATTGTTGATGAATTCACTAAATTTCCGACGAAAAGATTGAAACGCACGATCCGTTTGACCACGACTCTCAACGCCAAGGATGTCTAAGGGTGGCACCGGAGAGCCAAGTTTCACGTGGCCATTAAAGGCTACAGGAACATCAATGTCTTCATCAAGCCCGCCATCGCCGAGTGCCTGCAACCGGCAGTGTTCATCAAGCGTGTTGACACGTTCTCTCAGAAGTTTCGAGGCGAATTTGTGGTGATCAATACGAAGTATCTATCAATACAATTGTGTATGATGTGAATCAGTCTGAGTACTAACAACAAATGTATCTTGTAAACTTACTTGCGTCGCGGTATCCTTTCCATTCGTTCGACGGTGATAGGTGTCTTTGAGGGGGCCATGAAGCTTCTCGTTCGGACGCGTGCTGTAGTTACGTGCTACTCCTTTAAGTCGGATATCACGAACAACATGTTTCCATAGGTGGGTCTTCGGAAAGTTCCAGTCAAGCTTCAATTTCTCGACCTCCGACTCTTCAGCGCATGTAATATAAGCCTAGGAATGAATGTGTCGTGTAAATGAGTATAATTAGCTACATAGACAACAAGTAAAGACTAAACCTTGAGCTCAGCATCGAAAACTAAGAGCTCGGCGTCGATCGCTGCAAGTGTGCGCTCAGTATGCAAATCCAGACCGATCCAGCTATCCAGCTGGAGATAACTGCTGATAACGCGAAGCAGCTGGTGGCCTACAGGACTGGCTCTGTGCGTCAGGATGTTCAAAGCCGGATATAATGTTTGCTTCAAGATAATGAGTGATATGAAAGATCACAAAACAAGCCAAAAAACTTACCTTAGAGAGGTCCTGGTATTTGTTGCCATCAGTGAATGTAATGTTGATAACGGATTCGAAATGAGTGAGGTGGCGCCATCGGGGGAAGTTAGCGATCCTGTAACTGTGAGAACAGGATAGGTGTGAATACAATCGACAACTTACGACTTCTCGAATGCTTCTTGAGCATCGCGTCCAAGCGACGCGAGGATTTTCTTCAATTCTTCAAGTA
This sequence comes from Suillus discolor, assembly GCF_016758755.1. NCBI lineage: Eukaryota > Fungi > Basidiomycota > Agaricomycetes > Boletales > Suillaceae > Suillus > Suillus discolor. Next base: position 308,276 of record NW_024541283.1, read on the forward strand.
GGTGCTTCCACAGACCGGCGTGCAATGAATGCAGCCGATCTAAACTAAGTGCATCGTGGGGACTCGAACGCAAGATGAGCCAAAAAACATTCTAAGCTTCATATTAGCAAGGAATGAGTTTGAAACAACACAAGTGCGTACCGCAACAGGTCGTAATCCGAGCGCTTTGAGTATCTGCTCGCCTTCAGCTTTACTGCACCCATAAATACGGAGAGCTTCTTGTGCTTCTTCCACGGTTCTGATTGGGTAGCTCTTTGACAGGTCGTGGAGCTCCGCTAATGGTACTAGGCACACGGGGCAAGGGCATTTGCCACCGCGGCCACGTATCAGCGACATCATGCACCTGTTGAATGAAATAGGTTAGTATTAATGTAAGACCAATAAGAAAAGAGCAAAAGGCCATGAGCGTGTTTACCCTTGAAGGCACCAGCAGCGACGAGATGGAAAACGAACTCACTGTTCTTCATAGTCAGCCGAAAGAATCAGTATCACAGGAAACAGCCATCGCGGAATGCCATTATAGCCCTTGTGTGAATATCCAGTCTTTGAGTGCTGGGCGACATGTTCCAGGAGCTTGAAAAATGATTCATGCCACACAACGCGCTTCAACGTTGTGTATCCGAGTTTTCCTTCTTCGGCTGCATCGTCAGGAACCTGCAACATGTAAATTCAACAATCTGACATATATTGAGAACGAAACAACTCACAATAGGCAACCATCCGACTACACGACCACCACCAAACCCCTCGCCATTACGGATGTCTACAGGTAAGTTTGCGCATCGGACTACAACTGGATACCCTTTGACGGTACCATGAGACGACAGCTTCGACTTATCAGCGTAGAGAATGAAACAGAATGGGACAGCGTTTTCAACGTCGGGCGGAAGAGAAGACTATTGGTTTGACATTTATATACATTTACACACGATATGACACAGTTAATTGTAACGCACTTGAATATCCCACCACCGATCTCCTGTCCAAGGTTCATTGAAAAAGCGTTCGAAATCCGTACCGTTGTGCTTGTAAACACGGCAGGCATCCCACACGAAATGCGGTGCGAGCAGGGGGTTGTCCAGTAGATCGAGGGCCCAATCCCACACAGGCCGTGTGTGGACCTCGTATTCTTGCTCCTTCCTCTTGTATATCACAGGGACTTCGTGCTTTGAAAACTAATGGCAGGTTGCCTAAGGCATTGAGCGATATGATCATGTAAGTAGATTCAGTCAGACACACCGGTGTTAATTCAGCCGCAGCATTGTCCCATGCCCTCGAAAGATCTGTCTCATTCTTCAGAGTGATTTGAGCTTGACCTTGAGCGATGCGCGAAATGAGTTCAAGGAGGGCATTTATTTGAGACTTATTTAGCGCAGCATCAAGCGCAATCTCAGAGAATTCGAAGTCCCCGCGTGACCTGAAAGGACGCCATGGTTCCTCGTCAACGGGTGCGTGCTGCATCTCCTGAGTGATACCGAATTCGTCGAACATCTGGTAGAGAGTCGCACGAGCAGAGCGAGGGTGATACTCCGTTTTGAATTCGCTGGGCATTTGCACAGATGCCGCATGAGGCTGGACAACCGTGGGGTTGCTAGCCATGCTGGCATCGGATAGTACTGAGCGAAAACGATGGGTCAGCAAGATGCAGTAGATTGTAGGTTAATACTTACCGGGGCTAGTTGGATTCCCGTGTTCATCCTCGAGTTGGCTATAGTCGAAGTCTTGGAGATCGTCGATGGGGGCATGGTGAACTTGAATGTCATTCGATGGGCCAGCCTCGCTGGTTGCAGCCTTTCGGCGAGCCTTTCGTGCTAGAATGCAAAAGATCAATTAATATGACTCAGATACAAGGTGATGGTGCGATGAGTCAAACTCACCATTTTGTTTCCCCTTCTCATACTCCTGGTTGAATCGATGTCGCTCCTGCTCATTTTCGATCCGTTTCTTGCAGCTAGCCTCATGTTTCTTGAAGCCCTGCGTTTTGAATGACTTGCCGCAATGAGTGCACGGCAGCTGGGCCTTTAGCGTCTCTTCTGAATAATGGTACTTCTCTCGACGAGAAGTACGAGTCGGAGCCATCAGATGTAACAATATGAATAGAGTGTACAAGTGTACAATATTTACAAAGAGGATGGGACAGCTGGCCGCGAGGCTGATGCGGAATGGAACAAAGTTATGCGCCGATAGCACGTTACGGTGCATTATGATGATTGTCTCACGGTCGAAAGGCCATCACCGAGCCTCGAAAGGCCATCACCGAGCATCAAAAGGCACTTTTAAGGTGCCTTGAAAGTCACCTGACCGGCATTATAAGCCGGTGGCATTACAATGGCCCTTACCTTTTTTCCGACACATAGTTCGATTATTAGACTAATTTCTAGATGTTGTTCACTGACGACGCCCCACTTCTCAGACATTGAGAAGTGGGGAGTGATCAGCGAACATCCTAATCATGAGGAACATGGACCTCTCAGCTTTTTTTATTTTTATTTTTTATATCCAATTATTGTCCAGTTGGGGTACAATACCCTATGTAGGACACTAGTATCTAGGAAAGGGGACACCTGTGTCCCCGCCGCGTCTCCTACTATTGCAAATGCCCTGATGAAGGGGTGACCTCCATCAGTCCGCCGTTCCCGCCGGCCGTTTTAGATGCCTAAGTCTGCTACTCCACGGGCCTGTGTTGGTACTGTTCGTGAGTATGTATGGGTCTGTCGTATGTTGGGGAATATACAAGTACTCGGATCGCCGAAGGCGATCTTTGCACGAAGGAGTAAATGGATTGCGGTAAGAAAATAAGTAGAAAGTTGGGACCAGCTTGATGCTCTGCTGGTGGGGGTTTGACTTTGGCTTTCCCTTACGTCTCTTCTCGTCTGATCTCCAGTTGGGCTGTGGAACTGCGCCCTGTCCTTGCGTTGGCGAGTGAGGTTGAATGAGCGTATTAGCGCTGCTGGCGAATGTACAAGACTGCGTTTGACGATCTGTGCAATATATCTAGACGTTATTCGAGTTTCAGTGTGAAGGGGGAGGGACGTCACCGAGGGTGGATTTCAGTCTCCCGGTACTGTTTACAAAACGAATAAGGTGCGCTGTTGCCTTGACGTTGGTGAGTAGATACGTGATGGAGGAGGCTTGTCTCCTTAGGGCGGTCGTGAGGGTGTGACGTTCGCGTACATAGTGAGGGCAGGAGAGAAGAAAGTGTTGTACAGTCTCGGGAATGTCTTCGCCTCTCTCAGCTTCTGCCTCATCATCGTGACCGCAACAGTGTAACGCCCCATTTACGATCAGTCCAAATTCTCGCGCTCAAAAGGAAAATTCGCTTGAACCACTGTGGACTGACCTACATCTAGGTGGCCATTGTTGCATTGAGGCGGCTGGATAGAGAATACCACGATTTCGGAGGTATACATCAAGAAGCGAGTTTAAAGAGAAACTTGAGTTGGATTGACCTTTGGTAGAGGTACCGGTGTTTTCCGATGCTCCAACGCCTCAGATGTGGTCTGCCTGGCTCCAAGTTATTAACCTAGAAATGTTATCAATAATCAGTAGTCAGGGAATGCCTCGTGTCATCGAGTACCAAGTTGATACGATGTCTTCACTCTCAGGTTGTACGATCACGAAAAAGCGATGATCGATATCACGATCGAGCTAGTGAGTGGAATGCATGAAAAGGTATGGCGAAGCGGAAACAAAATATGACTGGTACAGTAACAAGGGGTATGATGAGCAACTCGAATACAAGTAATGCAAAGATCTTTACTGACGCAAAACTAGTTTGTACACTTGTAACTTGAAATGGTGACTTCATGACCACATTCAAAAGCCCTGCGACTTTTATCTTTCTCAAAGGCCGATGGTAAGGGTGCTGAGAGAGGCGGATCGATAAGAAGGCACATGGCAGAGTGCGATCGGAGCCCGATGAGGTCCAATGGTTTGTCTCATCCACTTCAGATGGGACCTGGACGCCCCACTATTGGAATATGTCTCGAAACAGCTGATGGAAAGATTGTTCGAATGTCAGGTCAAGATCGCCACCTGAGGCCTTGACTCGGTCCACTCATAATTCGAAGTACCGGTAATCATGCCAACTAGATATCGCTCGTCAGTCGATGGAGGGCGCCAGTAACGCAAAATCGGATGTCCAGCTCATCTAAGAATATCTCAGTAGTAAACATAAAACAGATCAGGATAAGTGAACGCACCAGATAGATTGAAATTTGAGCAGATGACGAGCTGAGTGACATGGCTGATCGATCGGCCGCGCAATCATCGACTTGAAAGCGAAGCACGAGGCAGGCTACACTGAATGTGGTGCACACGAGGCCCTTTCGTCCAGTTTTAACTGCAGTCCGGGTCTAGATCCAATTTGAGTGCCAATTTGAACCTACTTGTTGTCAATGGGAGATCGTGAAAAACCATGTGCTCAAATTACGATTGCGTGAATTAACTACCTTGGTCAAATCTCGGACCGGAACACTCTCAAGTCTCGAGGTACTGAATTGCATAGCAATAGTGGAAGCAGGAATCAACCGGAGTTGACAGAGATACTTGCAGTAAGGGATTGGTTGGCAACTTGGAAGTCAGCAGGAGCAATCCATATTAGGTAAGTCTTTGCGGCGCAGGGCTTCCAATTGACGCCGTGTTAGCTCCATCGCTTCCTCATGATAACTTCAATCATGTGCATAATCTATCTCACCGAGGCAAGTCATTGCTCAGAAGCATAGTAATAAAGCTTACAAATGGTAAGATGGGCAACTTGAACTCAGGTGGACTGATGGTGTTTGAACAAATCTAATGATGTCCTTCAAGTTCAACATGATACAATGTTAGACCCGGAATTCGGCCCTCACTGACACTCAGCGTGCCGTGTCATGGCAAGATCAGCAAGTTTGAACGCCTGTCTATCTCGGTCGCAGAACATGCTGCCTTGATATAGTAGCACACTGCCTTGGGCATTCTTTTTATACCTCCAGTTCGTCATTCATCAACAAAGCATACTTGCCATGAAACTGTGGTCCTGGAAAATGCAACCCAATTTGCATGCACAACGAAAGTTCATCGAACTTATATACAATCAAACTGGAAAGTATGCCAACTGGGACCCACCCTCTGAAATTCAGGTGTGTTGTTGTAGCTTAAATACCCATCTACTGCATGTTGATCTTGAGAAGATTGGATCGTACGGAAGTATCGACAAAGACACAGGGAACTTGAACGTCGAAGGCAACATCTACTCAGATAACTTCAAACAGCTCCTCATCAAGGCAGGTATCAACCCTGAATCTGATGAGCATCATGCCAAAGACTGTCCGGATGAGTCTGAATTCAAGACTTGGTCTAAAAACATGAAATGCATCGACTGTTACAGTAACATGGCATGAGTCCCCTGCCAGCAGAACAGCCCTCTGCCACCGCACGGCTATAGACGATACCAGAGTCTCACCAGCTCTATGACGATAGATGATGATAGACGATAAGCGGCAACTGCCGGCTTAGATAAGCGGTCTGGACCGCACGTGACGACACATGACGACATAGGTCTAGAAGACCTATTTATGTTATCAAGATAGAAGGCAAGCCTCGTGCTGCCTCATGTACTGATAGAAGGATGCCTCATGGATCCTATCTACGATAGAAGCCCGCCTCATGGACACTATCTCTGACTCATGTAGATAAGCAGATTAGAACCCAGCTTTAGGCTGAGCTTAGATACGAAGAGTAGCCTTATATAAGGTCGAAGATTAACAGTAGACATTCCTTACTTTAATCTTACTAGGTTTACCCTTGAACTCCTTGTCCCGCTAAAGCTACCTGCTCGACATCGACTCGTACCTTCAGTGACGCCTCTCACTGTCTGTAAACCCTGCTATCATCTCAGTGTAACCCCTCGTTAACCACCACGAGCTACGTTTGAGTATGCAACCTTTGCTTGTCTGTAAAGGCCGACGACTCTCAGCACTTGGTACCACTGTCGTGGTTGTCGCTGTTTAGATCATCCTAGTCGCACACGACCGTGTGTCGTAACATCGACATGAATGCTGATGCTCAAGCGTGAGTTTAGCATTCGATTCTCTTGTCTTGATACTGAGATCGTGTTCCGATCGTTTCCACCAGAGGCATGCCTGGGATTGCCGCAGCAAGTATCAAAGGGTCATGGGAGGTTAAGAAAGGCACCACTGGCACTGTCTTGCTCATGAACAACCCTCGCATGAAGCACATTACGCCTGACGTTCTTGGGAAGCTTGCGAGCATTAAACTTCTTCAGTCAAAGAATCTTGTGATGAAGGTGTTTTATTGTCCTGCATTCTCCTTGTACCTCTCAGATACAAGTGAGTATTATTCCATTGCAAAGAAAATCATTACAAATACAGGTGCAGGTGGGGAAAAGATCAGTATGGCTCTCCTGGCTTCTGCGCCAGTTGTGGAACCCGTGGGCAGTCTTGAAGCTTCGTTTAAGTGGTGGAGTAACACACAAACTGGATTAGTGCGCCACGGATGCAAGAAGGAGCATGTCTTTACACCCCTGTATGAACTTTTGCATGTCAGGCAATCTCGTAACAGGCAGTCGTCGCCATCCCCAGAACGTACTGGCGAACAGTTGTGAGTGCATTCGTTGCTGTTATCAGGCTGATGATTTGACTAACAGAGGGATATGCTAGGTGGACTGCCCCTCCCGTCCCGTGGGCACCTCTCAGCGAGGATGGCACAGAGGTGCCGATATACATCAATGTGAGTTATTACATCTAACTGGCCAATTGTGTATTCGATCACTCTTTGTGCAGGATGACTGTTACAGGGATCTGTAACACCTACTAGAGCCCCAGCTCTCCCTACGCCTGCCCCCGCTCTGCTAGACTCCCCGCGCGGCGGTGCGCCGCCTGCGCCTAGAAAGACAGCGGTTTGGACCGCTATGACCCCGCCTCATGGCGCTATGACCCCGCCCCTGGCCTAGACGGCCTTGTACCTGTTCCATGGAGGCTGTACGCCTCATGGACACCCTAGATCAGCGCATGTATACAGCATGTCGCTTCATGAAGATCCGGAGCGCCCTAGGCGCCTCATGTATGAAGACCCGGAGCGCTTGGCGCTTCCTGTACCTATGCGCAGCTGCCCTTGGCGCCGCATGTATGATCAGAGGTTAAGCCTCATGTACTTTATCTAACCTCATGTCTGGTTATCTTAGATTAGAGATATACTATAGATTACAGACTGAGCTTGAACACTTAGATACACTATGTATAAGTACATACATTGTTGTAGATTATACTTCACTTTAATCTACTAGGTTCTACCACAGAACTTGCTCATCTAAGCTTAACCGCTTCCTTGTGTGAGACCGCACTTCAAAGCCGCTCCCATACGACTTTGCACGTATCCGCTAGCCCTGCATCTCGACGAGCGCCGTCTTACCGAGATCGCCGGAGGAATCCTTGACGTTCCATCAAGGCCAGACCACGCTCAGCTTCAGTAGACTCACTCGAGTCGTCGCTGAGAAGACCTATCCTAGTTCGCACACGCCGACCTACAGTCGACGTAACAATGACACAGATTCCAGCGACCTCGAGGAAGAATAAGGTCGTCAAGAGCATACCAGAAACGAACATGACTATCAAAGTGTTTCGAACTGTACATTGTGGATAGTTTCAATGCTACAGAAGATCATTTTAGTATAATCTCTATCAGGGTCCATGTGTGTGCGGCATCTCAGTTTCCATTGTCAAGTTATATGAACCACCCGGGCAGTTAACAAAAGCTATCAGCGATCTATTGTTCCAGTGGAATCTCCTTGCATATTGTCTTTACAGCCTGGCAACGTAACTGCAGTGCATGTGCAACCCAATCTCCATCGACCATCAATTGTGTTGTCATAAAACACAGAAAAACCTGGTGTTGACAGACCATACAGAGCCTATGATAAATCCAGAAATTGATCGCCGCAGCAAAGTAGATCTCCTCATTGGGGCTCGGCTCATCGCCAACAGCAGTGTGGTAAAACAATAAGAAAACATTTCCAATGAGATTGGATGATGTCTTCAAGAAAGGTCGTCCTGGTGGGGTACGTACAAAGGCAGTGATTTAATGAAGCTTCCCTATCATGGATTGATCTAGACGTGATTAACAGTTTGCAATACCACTGCCACCAGTAAGCTGCTTATGGACGAGATGGAAGATAGTCTGATGGACTGGTGGGCTGTTCGTCTCAAAGGTTTAGGCGTGAAAAGATTCAGAGATTAATGCTGAGGATTAGGGAGTTCAAGCTTAGTGCCGCCTTTACTCCATATTTACTTCTATTTATTCTAGGTAATTTCGTTGGGCGCTGGCGGCGTTTTAACTTTGAGCTCTCCTGATATTAATCCAACATCATGGTTGCGGAAGTTGCGAGCCGGGTAGCTGGAAATTCCACACCTCGTTGCAACCTCATTGCACGTTTGATATCGGAGGGTTCATGCTGGGAGACCTGAGGAATCAGAATCGATCAGCTTGGTTCGAGGCACTTTCATCGATAAGATATAAGCTTTCGACTCCAACCCTCCCGGCCAAGCTTCAATAATTCCTGTGTCAAGTGATCACTGACCCACGGCGGTCTATGGAGGGACAAGTTGAAGTGTGCGGTTCGGAAGTTGAGGATCGCGGAATATACATGTCATTACCACATGACGCACAGTCATGTTACAATCTCATCTGGCGCATGAATAAGAACTTGGAACGAGAGGTCGAGAAAGTTGGTCCAAGTGGACGCCGGGGTTACGACAAGGACCTGCAGGGATGGAAGGCGGAAGCACACGATCTCGGCAACTGCAAACCTCGAAGGAGGAAACTCGCCTTTATCGGTAGGACAGGAGCTGGAAAAAGCACGGCTATTAATGCCATATTGGGAGCCCCAGTATTATCAACGCGAGCAGACGTGAGTGATTATTGTCACCTAACATTACTACGTTAAGCTTAAGCGCTCACTGATCGGAACTATAACTGAACTGCATCTCGTAGGGGTCAGCTTATTCACTGATACTTTCACCCTTATTTATTCTGACGCTTTTGGCACGTTGCGTGAGTAGCGCGTGTACATCTGTCCAGACTGAAATAATCTACGAAGATTTGCCCCCTTCAACTTGGAGAGCAAGCGTCAAGTTTATAGAAAAAGATGAGTGGAAAAAAGTAAGTTTTCGTGACCTTCTCTTGCACCAGACATACGGGCTGATGTTCCATAGACTCTGCATAATCTTCTAGATGATATCAGGTAGGTGTTCACTAAAAAGCTTTGTTTCCGCATCACATCCATCACGTACAGCGCTGTTTGTGAAGGTGGTGGTTTGAATATCGGACGTGATGATCTCAGACCTGCGTTGGATGCATGGAAGACTTTAAAAGAGGAATGTATCAATTATCTATTTCGATGCTACTACATAATCTATGCTGATATCGCTGTTGGTACAGGTTTATCCTCAGTAAGGCGTGACTTCAAAATCTGAATTTTCATTGACTATTGCTTGCTGCAGCCTTCGTACACTATCATTCCCCCCGCCTCATCAAGACGTACATACACTCCTGGACCATGAACCTGTGGTGTCCATACTTGGTACCAACATTCAGACGACGGGCACTGGCTTTGACAGTCTGGAGCTGCAGGAAAGTTGACAATGAACATTCCATACTCCGTTGATATCTCTAAACCACGCACAGCTCCGGCCGTATCTGACTTCGTTGGAGGAACAGCTGGTACGTCACCTAATTCTCAAAACTGTGGATGACCCTGTGATCATTCAATGTCCTCCAGTCGGAACCGTCCCTATGGCATCTGGTAGACAGGTAAACATCTCAGCGACACTGATCGTGCAGTGCCCTCATTTTCAATTTTAGTGTTCGTATTTACGGAGCGTTCGAAGTGCTCGCATCTGGTGCGGTCACACTTGTGGACGTTCCTGGTTTCGGGGATGCCAACAAAACAAGGTTTTGTAACGCTGTAGATATTGATTTATTTGCACTGACAGCATCTTCGCAGAACTAAGCGTACTAAGGAGTACTTGAAAAATGTCGAAGTAGTAATACTAGGTTCGAAAAGCGAGATGAATAGCTTCATCTTAACACTAATATTTGTATCAGTGGCAGACATCAAGCGTGCAGCTGATGACGAGGTAAGACAGATGAATATACTGATATGATTTGACTTGTCAATTCCATCGCTAGGCCATGCACATCTACTTTGAGAAATTGTAAGTGCTCACAACTTCCAGGAACTGTGTGCCCACGTGTTACAGCTTGCATCAAATGATCGCAATAGATGGCCGCGTAGAATCGCTGTTGATCTTGCTTACCGGAGCGGACGTATGTCGCCGTCGTTCCCTCCGTTCATGTACCTCACACATTTATATTAGATACGAATCAACGAGGACCAGTTGCATCATCTTGGTTCAAACCAACGCCAGATAATTCAGAAAATGTGCCAGGTACATATGCTAGGTTAAGTCAACATCAACTTCACGGCACTTATGCATGCAGTAGGAAATTGACCGTCTCAGCGAAAGCCTGGATGAGCAAGATAAACAATCCAACGTGTTCTTTCTCGAGTTCTACATGGCTCCGAAAGATGGTCCCGAGTTTGCGGGACTGTCGCAGCGTCTACACTCGACCAGAGAAATGGTTTGACATTCATTTAGTCTGAGTACATGAATGGGTCTGACCTAATTTGCGATCCAGAAAGACCAGACAACCAGACAATTGCAACTGGCAAATGCTACCAAAGACACGTACATTGCAGTGCGTATACCTATTTAGTGTCTTGATATTACTCATGAGCATTTTGTCAGCACCAACGATCTGCTCGGGCACGAAATGTCTTTCTGGAGCTCTATCGTCAAGTGTACTGTAGTATTAAGCAGGTATGTAGATCAACTTTCTGCAATGTAACATAGTCGATTTTTCTTTTGTCAGGACTCTACCTGTCAACCTCCTTCGCTACCTATTTTCTGCATTGGAAGCATGGACTACACCCAACTTTTGGTGACGAATAAACGACACCGAGCTCCGGTGGTCTTTACTGATCTCGAAGATGTTCGTCTCGCCTCTGGCTAACCGAAATATTATTGCTGATAATCTTCTGAGTCTAGACTGGTATTCCGCAGTTGTGTCGTTACATTCACGATTTTGGTTGCAAGAAAGCCATCTCAGATATCAATGCTCACGCGCACAGGTCAGCTTTACTATGGGAATCAATTGAGAGCTACTTTCTTTCTTCACGGCGGGATTCGAGGCTCGCAGCCTATGAGGATGCAGCAAGAGGTCTGATGGAGACTCTCAAAGATGTAAGTCGTGAGATTATTTTATAGTACGAACCTACTAATTCAAGCAAAAGACTGTCGACGAGATATGGCGAACTTCAGGAACCAAGATGGACAACAGCATAAATGAACTGGAACAATCTCTCCGAATTGAAGCCGGAAAGGTGGGCATCGGTCGCATCACACTCGTTTGCAATGACTGGTTAGTGTTCACGAAATATTGACCATCCACTAGGCATCTGAGCGCAGTCTCAACACCATCAAGGTGCTTGGAGAGCATCATCAATGGCGCAGCTACCGTACTCTTATGCGCCGAGAGGGTGAATGGCGATCAACAGATCTCAACGAGGACCTCACCCTTGGCATATTAGAGGGCAATGCATCAAGGTTTGTCGCTTAGTGACAGTGAAGTTGCTCATCTGAATTGTCGTGAAAGTGTGTGGCATAGGTTATTTAACGATTTTCTAAGAACGGAAATCAATTCACTTGTTGTGGTAAGCACCATGGCGCACAGCGTACGATTTACGACTTATGGACTTGATTGAAGGATATCTCGGATCGTTTCAATGAAACAATCAGAGCCATCAGTAAGTATTCTACTCCACGGATGAAGTAACCTAAATGTCAACCTCATTTCTGTGCAGAGAATCGAGCCCAACGAACAACAACAATCGCCCCACACATCGACAATGCATGTAACTTTATACACCCATTTGATATCATGAATCCTGCACGAGACCAGTACATGTCAGCCATTTTGACAATGCAACGGTAAGGTCTTCCGCCGTCGTCACGATCTGTTTACATATCGAACGTGTCGTCGCAGGGACTTTTGTGGGTCCTTGAAGGGACTTATGCGCGCCGCACTGGAGGACCACTATTGTGTTGTTGGAAGGGAATCTGGTGTGGGAATGTATCGACGGATGAAGGTGGGTACAACCCCGACTTATTGTAAAGATCAGAAATGTTGTCTTACAATAGGCCCAGGATCTAAATGAGGAACGATTCAGTCCAAAGAAGGCTCAAGAGTTATACACCAAGCTCATTGACCAGGTCATGACAGCTGTCCGAATGGCAAGGAATAAGGGGGAAACGGCACTCGACGAAGCACTCGCCCGTCTGTATGCAATCATTGAACGTTCTCTTGTCTGTAGGTTACGCTGCCTTCAATCTGAACAGGCATTAATTGATTTTGATGTCAGGTGTGCAGGGAGATGATCAAATATGCAAGACCACACGGAGGAATATGCAGAAATTTCTCGACCAAGAATACAGCGCACCGCTGACAGAGGTGACGATTATCACGGATAAGTATAAAGAGCGCGGCGACACAGCGCTAAGATGGTGATAACAGTAATCATATATCAATATACACATATGAGGTTGGAATCGTACATTATGATATGGTTTGAATTCAGCGCCGAGATTCACCTTTGCAAATACCCAAGATCTTCGGTACGGGCGAATACATACCAGTACAGATATATCAAAGTATGGACAGAAACCGAAATGCCGAACAAGAAGGCAGCCAGAACTCTAATGGATGACGTGTACAATACGCGCAGAGGACTCCGGGAGCGCGAGCGCGGGTGAGAGGAATGGTATGAAGTGAATGATAAAAGCATGGACAGTGAGAAAGTTTGATGTCATGGTAGGTTCGTCGATCTCTGGCGCATGCGCTCCCGCAAGCATGGGACGACATATAAAGAGAATGCAGGGAGCAATCCGACGGCAATTGTGTGAACGGTTGTGGAACTGTCCCGACATCTGCGAAAACTCCTCAGGTGATGATCGTAGCCGGTGCTTTGCATCGTGTTGCCGAAGCTGGGAATCGGCTGGCTGTAGATTGAACATCTCGATACAAAGATGGACTGCTTACCTGTATCGAAAACGACTGAAGCAATGATTATCGGTAGTCCGGGAGCAAGCTACGGAATCCACCACGAAGGTTACTAATGTGACGGCGTTCCCACCAACTCCATCTTATGATGAAGTCAGCGATGTCGGAGGTCTTAAAATGATTGTATTGCCAGTGATAGCCTTGCGCAGCACTAATCCTCAGCTTGTCAGTGAGCTGTACCCGTACTACTTACATGGCAACACTGGGGTGCATTACTATGATTCATGTGAGTGAGGAGATTCGTCGAGCATACGATTTATCCGACATAGAAGATGCTCGGTGATTGGCATTAGCCTGACCTATGTCACGGCGAATGGATATGAAAGAAGCAAACAACCAGTGTCGTCAGACGAGAATATGAGGAGTGGAAGTTGGATCACTGTGCGTTAGCTCGTCCGCGAGTCTATCATTCATCTAATGACGAACCATTATGCAAAATCCGCAAATGAGCCACTGACTAGACTGTATCAACCTGGTTGGGATGAGAAGACTGTGCAGATCCAAATCCGTCGAAAAAGTCTAATCTCAGCGTTTGTTCAGCGTTATTACTTCTACAACCATGCTTACACGTAAAGTATCTAATGTAGTCCATTCCTAAGGCTGTCTGTCGCAAATAAAATAAGAAAAGCGTCCTAAATAGTCGGTACAATCTTCCGAATATGTGCTGGAACGAGCGCAGCAGGTAAAGGCGCAATCTTGTCAAGTGGGGCGCGTTTTGCAAGCGCCAACAACGTCAACCTCAGCTTCTTAGCTACAGGGTCCTCCTCTGCCCCATCCATATCCATCGCATCGTCCTCAACCTTCACCCCATCATTTTGCTGTACCTTCCGGTCAAGCTCCTCTAGCGCTTGAACGGCACACTCCAATGCCTGTTCTAAGACTGCAGGACCCTCGGGAATTCCGAGGTCACTTAAACCAGCTTTCTCCAACTCATCCGGAGTTCGGATAAGCGCTGCCATATCCAACTGCTCGTGTTGTAATGCCTGTATTAGACGGAATACTGTTGGCCGGAATGTGAGGCTGGCTGCCATTTGTGCTTCCATCGCTGGTGACAGAGGCTCTTTCAAGACTGAGTGCAGATATGCCGCTGTGGTACAAAGTAGCTCGTGCCGGCCACGAGTGACGACATCAACTAGATGTTGCTCCACGTATCGGGCCACGGACGTGCCAAGGGGGTGGGTATGTTCCGTCTGGTGCTGTGTCACGTAAGCGGTCGAACAACTTCGGAAAAGTAATGAAGGGTGACTCACAGAAATATCTTCTGGCGGGCGAACGAATTCGGCTATGCTTCTAACGTAGGCGAAGCCATTAACTCCACCGTATACTACGTCCCGTACGTAGTCCCATGCCTCCTCGGCTTTCTCATCCGTCCAGTACTCGCTGTCAACCCCGGCTTTCAAACTTCTTGTAATGGGCCGGTTCTCAATACTGGCTCGTATAGACGTAGCCAGTTTCTCTTCGGAACATGCCGACGCACCTAACTCTGCTCCTAACGCTGCAAAAGAACCAAAATCAGATGGAAATGGATCGCGTTGGGATTCTGTTGACTGAGGCTCTTCATCTTCTTTCTCTTTCAGTTTTGCCCGTGTTGAAGCATTGCGGACAATCGTCCAATGCCTGCGTCGTGGTGTGGATTGCGAAGTTGAGGCCGCAAGAGTGGCTAGTGTTGGAGAGGGACGTGTGGAAGGCACATTAACTGGCGCTGGAAAGAGGGGTTGCGCTGTATCATCTGTTCGAAGAGAAGGGTAAAGTGGATTAAGTTGAGGTTTAAATAGCGGTTCAGGCACCAAGACGTTGAGAAGGGAAAACGGATCTTCCACTAATATATCGTTAGAAATGTGCAGCATGTATGAGTAGGAAGTTTCGCACCCTCTGTGTAGTCGAGACTACCGTCATGAAGATGGGGCAGGCCCTCCTTCTCAATTCTCAGACGTTCTTTTTTAGTTCTATAACGCTTGCCTTGAAGCGAAAGTAACATTAGAAACTTTGACTCAAAATGCTGCTCCGAAAACAATACCTTTGATTTTCAGCGCAACCATCATTTTTGCCCAGTCAGAACCAGGGGGAAATGCCCCAACACCTTCCTTGGAGCCAGGAAGTCTCCCTTCTGCATCTATGCCCTCTGAGATACCCACTGATGCACCCTTCTTGTAAGGTCCTCGAGGCCCACGCCTGATGTACTGTTGGGGAACAGAAGACGGGGCGGGCGACGCGGCAACTTGACTCCCTTCAATCTCTCTCGGAGTGGATGCCGTGATATGATCGTCATCCTCATCAATATTCAAAGCAGCATCCTCATCCTGCTCCACATCAATGTTCCAATCCGTCTCGTATTCAATAACATGCGCAGATGCCTTGGCGATGTGGTCGAGTCCCCATGCTTCAAGGCGTTCCGCTTCCGTGTGATAGATCGTTCCTGGAGGATTGAATATTTTGGCATTGTTGACGACTAGGCGGAAGTCTGTCTGGAGAAAAAGAAAAAATGTAGAGTTCAGCTCGTGTCGCGTGATGCCCCCTCTGCAACGGTTCCATCCAACCATGCAGTCCAGCCCTTGTTTATTTAAAATTGTTTGTGTTAAAACTTGATTGTCTGAATCGCAAGACCGTATGGAAGGCGTGGAGACGATCCACTGCAGCAGGGTTGAGGTGGAGTATTACTCACAGTAAACTCTTCCAATGAACGGTACTTTCCCCTGGCAACTTTCGTAGACATCGTCCCGAGATCCATAGGATGTTTAATCATTTCGGCGTATCCTTGGACTCGTGAGGGATCCACAGGGGAAATAAAAAATGCATAATCATCCTTCCTGTAATGCCACACATCCATCAGTATGCGCATAAAACAACACACCCCTCTCAGAAACAACAACTCACTTCTTCAACTGCCCAATCAGCTTCGCCAATACCTCCTTCAGTGGCTTGAGCTTCATAGACCTTGGCGCTTTCTTCATCTCTGCATCCTGCATGGAACTAAGGTTTTTCAGTTTTGACTTCTTTCCCATCTTCGCGGCCTTGATGGCTTTAAGCGAGGGCAAGACGAGCGTAATTCCAGATGGAACATGGCCGTTCTGCCTAGTTTCGACAGCCGATTGCGACGTGGAGGCACCATCTTCATTTGCTGCAAAAGAGTCGAAATCGTCCATGCTCGAACAGTTGGTGAGTTGATTATGTAATGCTGCCCGAGATAAGCAGGGATGATGATCTAAATCTTAGCGCGGTTGGCGAGTATCGTCCATATGGCTTGTCATCGATACGTCGATGCATTTCTGGTTTCATACACGAGTCGACTCATTGGTGTTTCAGGGTGGGTTTCTATTTATGCCGTATCGTTTTTTACTGAATCGTCCGTGTCCATCGCCAGGTAACGACTTCTTCTTGCATACAAATTCTACTTATTCCCGCACTAGTGAATTATTTCAAAGAGGTCGTTTATGGCTGGGGGATTCAAACGAACCTCCTGCTAAATTAGCGGAGGTTTGCGGTTTATATAGGTGGTAACCTCTGGGTCTAGGCGAGGTGACCGTCGAGCACTGAATAATCCCACTTCATTATGCGGTTACCGCGGAACCTATGGGATCTTCGTCCGTGTCGGTTTGGCTTTTCTCACCCCAGCTCCACAGTAGTACTGGCACGAGGCTGCGGACGCCGTGTGTTGTTCTGCTATAGGTGCGATGTGAATTTCAAAACCATAACGCTCGACGTCAATTAATATTTTACTATGACAATTCATTTTATAATCAGCGCGGAAACCTATTCAAATGGCCGCGGAGTACCCCGAGCGAAACCTCAGGTCGTTACTTTCAAACGGAATATAATTAACGTGCCACCGCAATCGGTTTCAAATTC
The DNA here is from genome assembly GCF_016758755.1 of Suillus discolor. NCBI lineage: Eukaryota > Fungi > Basidiomycota > Agaricomycetes > Boletales > Suillaceae > Suillus > Suillus discolor. The sequence continues at coordinate 325,298 of NW_024541283.1, forward strand.
CAACGTTGTGGTGGAGGCGCTCCTCAGGGTTGATGGTACTTAAATTTTCCACAGGTTGATCTTTGCATCGTGGCGCAGTAATTTTACGGGGAGATTGCCGTTGATTAACTATCAACATTGTCCCTGCATAAGCCTCATGCTTGACTATTTTTTGGGCGTCAGGCTGTATCTGGGTTCGAGTTGGATCCGTTCTCATCGTCTTCGGACTTGGCATCGTGACGCACATTGCAACGCTTCACACCGGAGCGGTGAATTTGCGGCTATCTAGGTTTGGGTAACTACGTATTATGGGTGCGCAAAGGAACAAGATTGCCTTGGTTAGGCATGCGGCGGTGATTGTTTATATAGTGAAATATTGAAGGTGAGGCGACGAGCTGTGCATGACTCACATGTCATGATGAAGTGTATACGACTGCGTCACGACGAGTGAGACATATATGAGAAAGTAGATGAGCGTGCCGACGGGTGCCTTTGGAGGTGTAGACTATGTATTTTAATGTTATGAATGTCATGGTGATTAGTTGTATCGTGGCATCGCGGACTGGAGTTGATTAAAGTTAATCGCGTGGGGTATCGGACGATTACGGGATAGAATTCCCATGGACTAGAGTGAAATGAATACTTCTCGATATCATTTTCACAGCCACGGAGTTTAAATGAGGAATTAATGGACCTTTAATATGAGCCGAAATAGGATTGTTCCTGAAGAAAAAGCATGTAACTTTTTTTTATTGGTAAGAAAACGTTGCCGGGTGGAGGCGTTCGGGAATGACACGTAAGGAAATCGGGGATATATACATAAACTACCTTTACAATTGTCAAATTCTCAAGTTGACCGTAACCCGACCCATTCATTATCTCTCTCATTTCAGCTTCAAAGGTTGTCCATGTGTTCTTAATTTCACAACTAACCAACACCTTTTTTCATTCATTTATTTCGTTTTATTCAATGTCTACTCCGACGACGGCTAATATTCCATCAAACTGTCATACGCCCTCTCCGATTCCTTCACGACGCATTCAATACGAGCATCGACTTCCTCATCACGATACCAACAAACGTACACGAAGGAGCAACTCAGAAAATATGACTGTCGAACAACCTTCTTCCGCCTCTGACTCTTCATCACAAAGTGGTATGGCAGACAACGAAACAGAGCCAGAACAACAGTCAGAACTATCTTCTCAAACCGCTCCAGCTCCTAAGAAGAAACGTACACGCACTCTCACGACTCCGCACCAATCTGCTGTCTTACACGCACTCCTCGCACAGGTATGTTTCTTCGTTCACAAACCAACCTTATCAAGGCGTCTAATTGTTTCCTCTAGTCTCGCTTCCCGACAACAACAATGCGTGAGGAGGTAGGCCGCCAAATTGGTCTCAGTGCTCGCAAAGTCCAAGTATGTAACATGCTCATGTGAATATCATACCTTGCTCACAAATCTTCATGACAGATCTGGTTCCAAGTTAGTTCCTCCAGCTTTTTTCCTACTCTTTTGTTGAAACTCATATCGATTCGTGGTAGAACCAACGCCAGAAAGCCAGGCGTCCCCAGAGTGATTCTGCACCGTTATCTCGTCCAGCTCATTTTGGGCCCTTCCCAGGCGCTCCGCAATCAACTTCTTCCTCCCATACAGCTCTTGATGTTGGTATGGCGGAATCATTCCCCGACATTTCAGGAGCTTGTGCTCCGCGGAACCCCGTGCCTAGATCAGGTCCGCCACTTGATCCTGGGCTTTCAGGTCCTGGTATACCCGGACGGTGCACGTCACCCTACCCCACCTCTTCAGAAGAGTATCCCCACATTGCAGCGAGCCCCGACTCCACCTCATCAATGCAAAACCGCAGCTCTCGCGGCCTTGAGGACTTTCCCAGCCTCACGCTACGCGAACCTGTTCCCCGCATCCTTGCGTCACGCTCATTTTTAATGCACGAGGGCGCACAGTCCCCTCCCTCCTCGCGAGTGCTCCCACCCATTCACTTTAGTGCCTTGGAATCACGCATCAGTACTGACCCTTATGTGTCACCAACGTCCTCACTACCTCCCTCTCAACTATCTTCTACCAGCATTATGCACCAACACGAGCCCACACGCCACACAGAGCGCATCTCCACAGTGACAGGCATCCCGCCTCCTTTCGCACTGCAACCCCAGCCGCAGTGGGATCCGAATAGCTTCGCGCCATTCACCCGCCCGGAGTTCGCTTCATTTTCGAGTCCATCAAGGTCTGGGAGATTCCTCTCCTCTGAATCTCGTGATCGCTTTGCTCCCCACGTCTCCCCAGAATTGCACAGCACAAGGGAATATCGTCCGTTTTCAGGCGAGCGCCAGCTCACCTCACCCTCAGTTCTGCGTCCATTCAACACTTTCCGTGATATAATCGATCCCAGAGGGTACCCTGCACGCGAGTCCTCATCTAAAGACGCCAGCTCCAAGCGCTTAGACGATGACGAACCCCGCCGGAACCGTTGATAATCTCTTTCCGCACCAGTGCATGATGCTGACGCTGACGCTTTTGCGCTCATTTCGATTCACGATTGAAATATTCACGCATTCCATGAAGAAAAAAATGATGAGTTTCCCTAACAAGCCCCGATATACCATGCTCGTTCCTTACCGCAACCACCGTACAAAAGTACAACTTTAATCACTCGTTTTTTTCTCCGCGCTCTCGTTCGTTTGCGTTATTGTTGTCTGTTCGATCGTCGCCGCACACCCTTTTTTATCCATATCGTCTCTCCTGTCTTAATCGTCTATCCCTACGGAATTCCGTCATACTAATCTCAGTACAGCCTTTATAACCACTGTTCTTTTACCACTTATATGTCATTCTTTTCGAGCGCTTCCCCATCTTCACAGAACTATCTCTATTACCATTATCTTCAGCATCTTGCCAAACAATACATTTAACTTTGGCATACCGAACTCCATAGTTCAATTAACGCTACCGATTTGATACCTTGCAGTTGCCAGCTACCGTTACTCAATTATAACCATTAATGCTAATTCATTACCCGGCGCGACTCTGAAGAAGGTACTATAGATCCAGGTGTACTACTACTTCCAGGAAAAGTTAAACACGGTTGTGAACGGGAGAATTCCGTTACGCGTGACATCATGTTGCGATCCATGCACCAAGATATATTGTGAAAAAAAAAATGCAATCATATCAGGTCCAAGATCAATGGAACCATCCACTAGCTGGGTGAGGATGTACCCCACGGTCTTGCGACTAATGCCCCCGTCACCCTCTTCTCCAAAATAAATGAATTACAATTCAACCGCAGTGGCATTGGAACTGCTTTTGATCGCCGCAAGACGGACGCGCAATAAGGCCCGGGTCCGCAGCCTCGTCTCCAGCGCAGAAGCTTCCTCACCCCCGGGAGGACGTGCCAACGGGGGATCTACAGTTAACGACGCAGAGCTTGAGATCGGGGTCGCAACATCCCTCTGAGCCAGCCGTTGCTCCTCTTCAAGTCTCTGCAACAACACTGCCCGCGTATCTGTGGAAGTGCGTGCTGATGGTGCGGTTTTTTTGTTCCTATATTCATATGTCGCGACTTCCCGATTGCCACGCTGGATATGCTCCGCCACATCCAAAAGGATATCGACGTGATTAGAGTTGTGCGACACTGAAATAGGGTTTAGGTTTGGGGGTAGTCCCGATGAAGGGGCGGGATGCGCATCGACGGTTCCAGGATTGATGACAAGGCACGGCGATGTGTTGGTGCGCTGTTCTTCTTTACCTTTGTTTCTGTATTTATCTGTGCCTCCGCACGGCGTACCGCACGGACAAGCGGTAGCTTCCTCTCCAGCTAACGTGTTTTTTTCATCGGTGCATTTAGCGATAGAATCGGAAAACAAGTTCCGGATCCTTTCGCGTTGATGCCCTGCCGCCGACGTACGTTCTTCCCCGAGAGGCATCGATATATCTGAGCGCCGCTCGAGAGAAGGATGAGAAGACAACGAAGCAGGCGGCGCATTGGCAGGAAGGTTCGACAACTGCGAAAGAAGGACAGGCGTACCATCACCACTACCGCTCTCATCACGGGCATCTCGGTATCCTGATGGATGAGGTAAAAATTCAGGAGCGACATCGTTCTTCCGTGCGGTTGCGCCTGCGAGATGCTTGCTTCTCGATGGTGTGGATTGGGAGAGATGAGCCTGGACTGATGCTAGTAAAGTGCGGTTTCGAGGAGGACGACCGGGCGTGCTTGGGCGTTTATGTGACGTAGGAGCTACAGGCTCTGAATCGATGTCCATCTTATCAGCAGCATCTACTGGAACACGAGCCGGTGCGGGGAGGACAAGGGAGGGTCTAAGATCGAACTCTACAGGCGTATTGAACTTCCGGTTTCCGGGGGTATATGATTCCGCTGTCTGTTTGGATTTGACAACAGCGTACGGCACAGGTTCTCCTGTTATGCATGGTAGCGTGCTACACGAGGTATGTTCACTCTTGCCCCGAAGAGATGTGTTACGACCTTCTGGTTCTTTTCCTTTCGCCTTCGTAGAAGTCGTCAGCTGCTCCCGAGTGTTGTCAAGGTGACTATGTCGATCATTCGAGGTATCAGGTATACCTCGACACTCGCTGACGCTGTGAGTTCGTCGATGGTTCCTGCGATCTTGGGAGAAATAGTCTGGAGAGCTTTCTTGAAGGTGGGTTGCGGGAGGAGTTCTTATGTGCTCAGGACGCAGGGTTGGGGAAGGAGGTCGAGATAGCGGAGATCGAGATCGGAACCGATGATGACGGTGATGGGGCGACCGGGATCGAGAACGGGAATCATAACACCACCGATTCTCTCTTTCCTGCTCGTGGGGCGGAGGATCTGGGGAGGTATCATACTGCACAATTCAGCGCGGATCCCCGAGTTTGTTCAGAGAAAGTATCACACCTGCACCAAATTGTCATAAATTGATAAATCACGACCACTCCGCATATAACAGTATATCTCTAGGACAAAGTTAGAAATACAGAACAGAGTTACATATGGATGAGAAGAAACCACTAACCATGTGCAAAATGTTCGGCGTTCGGGTGCCTCTGGCCCTCGATATAAGAAGTGTCTATGTCTAGGAACTCGGAGAGAAGTTTGACGGCAGATTCAGCTCGTATGTCTATTGATTTCATGAGAGAAATGATAAACGTCGTGAGGAACTATAATATATGTCAGCGATGCAAGTAAGGCGCAGAGTAGCACACAAGCGACTACAATACACATACCTCAACATCAAGATTTTGCCAAACGCGCAGTTCACGACGGAGAAAGATGGTGGCTCGACTTATCATGTCTGGAGATGCCGCAAACTGGGCTGGACTGGGGTAAGGACGATACCGGGTGAATGTGTTAGACGCGACATGCTGGGCGAGATGAGACGCGTGTGTAAATGCAAGAAGAAGCACACACCTTTGCATAGAGATGACTTTGGTACACCCAACGTCTTCTGGCGATTGCTCGTTCAAGTTCATCAGCGTCGTAACGATCCCTGCGGCCCCAGTAGCGATTCCTACGTGCCCGTCGGGCAACTCGTACACGAGATTCCCCCGTGGGTAATAACTGTGGTGACGAGGAACGTGGTGGGGGCAAATAATGTTTTTGATAATCGAACTGCGAGCGTATATGATGTATAAGATATTCACCGATCAACTGGGAGCACAATGGACACTTTTGAGATTGCTCTAGAAAACATGGTCACCAATTGCTGGAGTAGAAACGGAGCGCTGGGCTAACCTGCCCAAATCGAAATGCATTCAAAGCAGAACTCATGGGAGCAAGTTGGAATAACAGTTCGGTCAACCAAGGGTTGCAGACAAATGACGCAGTGATCATGACCTAGGTCTTCATCATTCAAAGTCGAAGGGTCATTTGACAGCGGCGGAGATGTCGGAGACGACTCGAGTTTAATGCGCTTAGAGCTAGGCCTGGTAGGGCTGGCGCTCATTCCAGGGAAAGTACTAAGTAGTACGAGTTGAGTACGACTCTACGAGTAATTATCAGACATTCACTGAGCGGGAAAAGCCCCGGGAATCAGTTGCTATCCTTACATAATCACGTGCATACTATCACCGTGACACTAACTCACAGTTACGACACTGGCGGGAGAGCTCTCAGAGTACATTCATCAAGGTCAGATTCAAGACTTAATTGAACATGTTGAAGCAAGTATGTTTCGATTATGGGACATGCACTGGATGGAAATAGAGCCCACAAGAGCCCGTAATACACTTTCCCAAACACAATTGTGAATTCATCACTCAACCGGCGTCAGTTGTCAATTTCATTCAATCCTTGATCTTCTGCGCACTGGGCCGTGTTCCCCTGTAATTGACAAAACTTGTCAGGACTCGTCCAAATCTCGTTCAGAATAACGCAAGGACGAGATGGGTTCATCACTGATCAGCCCTCTTAGCAGTGACTGGATTGCAAGTGTGTTTGGTTTACAACCATAATCCGCCCGATCCACTTATACCTTCGTCTAAAGTCCCTTGCTAGCGAGTCCAGGAGAAAGCATCCAGAAATACGCGAGGTACGACGGAAAGTGCTCATCCCATGTACTGGCGTCTTACTATGTCCACGCAAAGGCAGCAGAGAAGTCGCTTGCGATACTTAGGTCCTCTCCAGAACAAGCGACAGCATCTTTGGCGTCTGGTACGCGATTCCATTCAAACGCGCCTCACTTTCTTCATCGTTCACCCACAGACAGCGCACAGTCAGATGATCTTCTCCGTCCAGTGTTCATGGGGTGTGCGACCAAAAACGCGAAAGTAGTCGCCATCTCGTTGGGGTCGCTGCAGCGCTTGATAGCCCTCAAGGCTGTATCACAGTCTGTTGTCCCACTCATCGTAAGCACGATGAACGATGCCATGAGCCAAGGCGTGGACATTCAACTTCGGATCCTGCAAACCTTGGTCTCTTTGATCACTAATTTTCCTTCGATACACGAAGAGCTCCTGGGAGAGGTACATTCTGTCTATACTTCCTGGTACCTATCTGATTACCTGTCAAAGGCATTGCTTCTCTGTTTTAAACTGCAGGATTCTAGGATCGCGGTAGTCTCTTCAACAGCAGCAGCCACCCTGCGCCAACTGGTCATGTTTATCTTTGAAAAAAAATGGTCAATGAGGATCGTCGAGAGAGCGACGACACTCTGGAGCTGTCTGAGGCGACGCTTCCGGACGGTAGCACCAAAGCGTTAGGGCCTTGTGCCAAAGATGTATTCTCTGTCTTCGAAGATATCTGTCTCCTCGCAAACCCGCTCTACTCGGAGTGAGCGCGCAGATGATGGGGGTCGGGATTTCTCATACGGGTGATAGTGCTGCACCATCAGGATCCAATTATGGTCTGGGTGTCGGTGGGGTTGCTGGAATGGTCGCCACGGCTGCAAGTGCTACCGTGTCAGAAATAGTCGGGATAATTGGGCCTGGCATTGGTCTAAGCGTGCAGAACTTGACCATGAAGCTCAAATGGTGCAGTCCCCATTTCACATCTCTTTGGAAGCTGTCTTCTCGGTATGTGTCATTGATGATGTCCTTGGTCTGCCAATGCTCATTTGGTTTCGTGCTCAGGCCTATTCAATACCGATAAAGCTAAAGTACGAGTGTACTGCTTGATCGATGCAAAACTACTATGGTGAGCTATGTTGCTGACGAGGCTCTTCGCGGAAATATTCCTTTCCCGAGGTATGTCGCATTATTTTCTGTTGCTGAACCAACTTTGACAGGGCTCGTGAAGACGAACTGTTGTATGTACTCCATGAGGTCCTGGATTTACGGCTTTGGTCAGGAACCCTGTGGGCCATACTGTCAGTCGCCATCGAAGTTTAGTGATTCTCAACCCGGTACTTGTTCCTTTGCTCTATAATCTTATTTGCGCTGAACGTCTGCTCAGCTGTTGATGTCGGTCTTTCACCGTCTGCACTCATTGCGGATGTGGTGAAACGGTCGCCAGTGGCTCATACCTTCTATTTCTATTCGGTGTTGTGTGAAATCGCTTCTATCCCTCGGAAGACGCCATCGGCATGAGTGAGTACGAATTCCTTGCCGCCAGAGACCAATCAGGAGAGAAGAGGCAATGTTCTACGGCCTCATATCGGTGCTCTGGAAGAGGGTGGGGATGCAATGGAGGTAGATGCGAGAACACTTGCAAGGAAGGCGTTGCAGGTTATCGGGAAGGAGATGGACACGATTTAGCAATGTATGGTTTGGTCTACTTTGCAAGAGTTATTCTATTATCATGCCTAATATCTACGACCGATTTGAATGGGTAGCACAGGCATGGTTCAGACTGGCTTAACCGTGATCAGTTCTCGTGACGTTATGTAAGAGGGGTACATCAGTGGCGATGTTAGGGGTAAAAACACTGTATAAAGAAGCCCCTGGCGAGAGTCAACGTTTCAACCCTCTCCCGCCATCTTGATTTCGACATGGCTACAAATGCATCAAATAACCAATCAGTTGCATGATACTACCCAGAAACTTGCAGTTCAGGCGGGCAAGATTCAAGAGGTGAGTTCTGAGTCCTATGCCAATATGTCTGGCTTATCAGCGTTTCAGTGGACAACAGAACGGATAATACTTCGCAATAAATCGACAAGTACAATAGTGATCTAACCGAAAGGCTCGACAAAATTGAAAAGGAGTCCAAGGAGCTCAGGCAGATTATCCAGAAGGTGAGTGCATATTACTATGGGACCTTTGTTCAATTATCGACAACTTTGCTGTAGACCAGTGACAGTATCCTGGAACTCGAACAGCAGGTCTTAGTTGACGATTACCTCGAACTTCTATCTGTAGAGCAATCGCAAAAGTGTCGTGCTCGTAGTAGTTGCAATTGGTGAATAATGATGTCATACACAATATATGCGACAACCAACAACATTATTTGCCTCCATGCCACGCTAGCGCTCCTCGTCACCACAGTTATTTTCAACGGGGGAATCTTGGGTACGAGTTGCCTGATGGGCAGATAGTAGGAATGCATCACTGGGGCCGGTTACTGACTTTCCTCATCTCCGAGTTGTCTTCGAGTCTAATACCATTCTACGTTTATTTTTGAATGCGGCATCAGTCTTCTAAGTTGACCTCCTTGCAAAGCACCAGAAGCAGTGAGCACAGAACAAAATTATACTTACCACAGAGGGGATTCATCTAGCCATATGGCGCGATCAATATTCAACGTTCTATACTGCTAGTGCAAGGCTACGGCCTTTTACGTACCCAAACCTTCCTTTTCCCGCTTATTAGTATCCACCTCGGAGTTCTTGTATTTCCTTCCGCCCACTGGTTTCGTCATCAGCACATCGAAAGCATAGAGACAATGTGTCAACCATCACGTGATGTGACAGCTATAAATGAAATCTCTGACAGAATCGGAATTAAGCCGAGCGGCACCACGCTTCCCCACCCCAGATTCTGTGACAGACTTGTTCCCAGACTGTCCACATCATTGATTGATGTACAGCTAGACTTCCTGACTGGCGAGGTTGACATCACGGCACTTTCCGAACAACCACTTGGGCGCTACAGATACTCCCATGTTTGACTCGAACATCTCTTCAGAGCACTGAACGCACTAGTTGAACCTAATCTATCGATGGTCAGTCACATTTGCCTTCTTCCTACTATCAGATCTAAGGCGAGCTACTAGGCAACTGAATCATCCCCGCAAGTGCCCGATCATGTCGCAGCTCCCACACAGTCCAATACCAACACTTTGCCAGCTGAGACCCTCGAATTTGCACACAGAATGTTTGACGCTGCGCGGGGGGGAGATACAGAGCTAATTCTTCAAGCAGTTGACAAGGGCTTGCCAGTCAACCTCACAAATGAGAAAGGTGCGTCCGAGTCATTGATACATGTCCCATATCCCAGAATGACGTACGACATTCATATAGGAAACACATTATTAATGCTCGCAGCATACGCAGGCCACGTGGAATTGACTAAAGGTCTTCTGCAACGGAAAGCAGATCCAAACAGGCTCAACGATCTTGGTCAATCTATGATTGCGGGCGCCGTGTTCAAGTCGCACGATGAGGTTGTGCGTGTTCTGGTCGAAGCTGGCGCAGATCCGAGAATAGGCAAACCCACTGCAATACAGGCAGCTCATATATTTGGTCGGAAGGAGTTGATGGAAGTACTGGGTGCAAAGCAGGGTGACATCGGCACTGATGTGCCCACCCCTCTTAGTGCACGTCCCGAAAAGTGATCACGCTCAAGTCAATTTGAACGTTGCGATAGATAACCTGTGCTACCCATTCAAATCGATCGTGGCAAGTTCATAGATATTAGGCATCAAAATAAAATAACTCTTGTAAAGTAGACGAAACCATCCATTGCTAAATCGTGCCCATCTTGGAGCGTGCGCGTGAAGGACCACTTGGATAACAAAATAACGCGAATGTGGTACCAGTGGCAGCTAGCTTATGGCATAACTTCCGAGTCAAGTACCTGAGATAGGCACCGTGACCGTCTCGTCGATGTTGGTTATGGAACAAGGGAGGGTCTAAGACCGGACTCTACAGGCGTATTGAACTTGCGATTGCCGGGGGTATATGATCCCACTATTTCTTGGGATTCGATGACAGCGTTCGGCACAAATTCTCCTGAAATACGTGGTGGTGTGCTACTCGAGGGATGTTGACTCTTGCCCCGAGGAGGCGTGTTATGACCTTCTGGTTCTTTTCCTTTTACCTTTGTAGAAGTCGTCAGCTGCTCCTGAGTGTTGTCAAGGTGACTACGTCGGTCATTCGAGGTAAGTATCAGGTATACCTCGACACTCGCTGACGCTGTGAGTTCGTCGATGGTTCCTGCGATCTTGGGAGAGATAGTCTGGAGAGCTTTCTTGAAGGTGGGTTGCGGGAGGAGTTCTTCTGTGCTCAGGACGCAGGGTTGGGAAAGGATGTCGAGATACTAGTCCATGAGAAATACAGAACAAGAGTTACATATGAATGAGAAGAAACTACTGACCATGTCGGCGTTTGGGTGCCTCTGGCCCTCGATATAAAGAGTATCTAGGTCTAGGAACTCGGAGAGAAGTTTGACGGCAGATTCAGCTTGTATGTCTATTGATTTCATGAGAGAAATGATGAACGTCGTGAGGGACTAAAAGGAGCTCGCAGGTATTCTGCCAAACAACTTGACCCTGCAACGAACAGGGTTTCATATCAGGGAACATATGTCCAAGTCAGAGTAGCACACAAGCCGACTACAATACTACACGTACCTCAACATCAAGGTTTGCCAGACACGCAGTTCAACACGACGTCGGAGAAAGATGGTGGCTCGACTTATCATGTCTGGAGATGCTGCAAACTGGACTGGGGTAGTAAGGACGATACCGGGTGAATGAGTAAGACGCGACATGCTGGGCGAGATGAGACGCGTGTGTAAATGCAAGAAGAAGCACACACTTTTGCATAAAGATGACTTTGGTCACCCAATGTCTTCTGGCGATTGCTTGTTCAAGTTCATCAGCATCGCGACAATCCCTGCGGTCCCGATAGCGATTCCTACGTGCCCGTCGGGCAACTCGTACGCGAGACTCCCTCGTTGGTAATAACTGTGGTGACGAGGAGCGTGGTGGGGGCAAATAATGTTTTTGGTAATCGAACTGTGAGCATATATGATGTATAAGATATTCACCGATCAACTGGGAGCACAATGAATACTTTTGCGATTGCTCTGCAAGTATGCAGGTAGAAAATGGAAGTCAATCAATAGGGTCCGTTGTTCGATTTTCAAGATGCTGTCACAGTTCTACGGCAAAGTTGTCAATAATTGAACAAATGTCCCATAGCAATATGTACTCACCTCCTTGACCTCCTGCTTGAAGTTCGACCTCGAGCGAAATGTCAAGGAGGCTCTCTACATGTATACAGGAGTAAAATAGAAGTCAGAGACTTGGTGTGCTCGCACTGCTTCTGATGACAGTAGGTAATCATACATGAATATTATACGTCCAGTTGTAGATCTTGACTGAGGAGGCACGGCGTCTGCCCGTTTGGTAAGTCCACAGCCGTGATGGTCACCTTACCACTCAAAGGTGACAATGACGGCTGTCGAAGACCAGGACTTACCCAAATGTGCGATTTCGTTGCCCAAGCGGCGGAAGCTATTCTCCAATGTGTTTTGAAACGCCATCAAGACAAATTGGGGAATAGCATCAGGCTATAATATTATAGTGAGACAAGACAAGCGGGATGAACGAGACGGTACATACCTCAGCGTTAGAAACAAACAGCTGAGTTGGAACGGAACGTAGCGAAACCGAATTAAAGGAAATATGACCAGGGTCCAGCGGCTTCACACGGAGTTTGAACATTCCTTGCTGACAAAGTGTCACCTCCTTCAAGTTGGAAACCCACCGCAATAGCTCATAGATTCGGTCGGAAGGAGTTGATGAGAGTACTGGGTACAAAGCAGGGTGACATCGGCACTGATGTGCCCACTATATGCGCAAGCGAGAAGCAAGTGCTCGGTAGTGTTGGGAAACGATACTGAGGTGTCAACGAGAGACGCGACAATATATGTACCTGCGGAGATGCTTAGGTAATGTAACACCGGAGGATCGACGAGCGGAAGTGCCATAAGGCGCAGAAGTCAAGAAGCAACGGACAGTACTTGTGGTACCGGTGGTGTGATCAAGATAACGAGATAAAGGAAAAAGGGAACGAAGAGTCTCACCCACCCCTCTTAGTGCACGTCCCAAGAACTGATCACGGTTAAGCCAGTTTGAACGTTGCGATAGATAACCTGCGCTAAATCGATCGTGGCAAGCCCATAGATATTAGGCATCAAAATAAAATAACCCTTGCAAAGTAGACCAAACCATCCACTGCTAAATCGTGCCCATCTCCTTCCCGAGAATCTGCAACGCCTTCCTCGCAAGTGTTCTCGCATCTATCTCCATTACATCGCCACCTTCTTCCAGAGCACCGATATGATGCCGTAGAACATTGCCTCTTCTCTCCTGGTTGGTCTCGGGTGCCGAGGAATTCATAATCACCCATGTCGATGGCGTCTTCCGAGGGATAGAAGCGATTTCACACAGCACCGAATAGAAATAGAAGATATGAGCGACTGGCGACCGTTTCACCACATCCGCAATGAGTGCAGACGGTGAGAGATTGGCATCAACAGCTGAGCAGACGTTCAGCCCAAATCAGATTATAGAGCAAAGGAACAAGTACCGGGTTGAGAATCACTAAACTTCGATGGCGACTCTGACAGTGCGGCCCACAGGGTTCCTGACCAAAGCCGTAAATCCAGGACCTTACGGAGTACATACAACAGTTCATCTTCACGAGCCCTGTTCAAAGTTGGTTCAGCAACAGAAAATAATGCGACATGATCACAATTTACCTCGGGAAAGGCATATTTCCGCGAAGAGCCTCGTCAGCGACATAGCTCACCATAGTAGTTTTGCATCGATCAAGTAAGGTCGGTAGACAAAGTGCAGCAACTCGTTTTCTTGAAGACTCTTGATCTATGAGAACAGTTAGCGCTGGAAATGCGCGCAGAGGGATTGGTTTACCGCTTGTAACATTAGAGCATATCAAGAACAAAAGATCAAAACACCAAAACGAAAATCGCTCCCTCGAAACTAGGACCCCGGGGGCAGTTGTTCCGACGTCAAGGTCGACCTTTTCAAAGTCGTGCGAGTCCCGAGAGTCGTCTGACACATTCGCAGTATCTGTCGAGGGCGAATCAGGGCGTGAGGGATCCATACGTGACTCGTACAACTGGCTGCCCTTGTGCAAGATCTTGGCGAACTGTGCGATGAGGTGATCAGGGACTCTTGCGTCTCCAAGATGTGGCACGAGATCAATCTCCAATGAGCTGATGAGAGACAGATCGAAGTTTTCCTCCGCTTCCTGATCTTCGAGTGAGAAACTCTCTATCGCAGTGCTGCAAACGAGTTAGTCATGGGGTGTAAGAGGACGACAGAACGAAAAGGAGATAAGGATAAAATGCGCACCAATCAGCCAAAATGCCACCCCGAAAGACCTCAATGATTTGTCGCCATATGCCTTCAATTCGTGTATTGGATATACCTGTATTTTATGATCAGATGAAGTCAACCAGATCGTTAACTACGTACGATCGTCGAATGTTGCCATCCTCCTGACCGAGTCAGTGACTATACGGAGGAAACTTGTTGTAGCAGTCTTCCACAGAGGAGGATCTTTGCCAAACTTTGATGGAGCAGGACACTCGTACTTTAGCTTTATCGGTATTGAATAGGCCTGAGCACGAAGCCAAATGAGCATTCGAAAATCAAGGAAATCATCAATGACACATACCGAGAAGATAGCTTCCAAAGTCCCATCTTCATAGATCTCGAGCTCATCCTTGAAGCGCATGTATAACTCAACGATAAGCGGCATGACTTTCTTGGACAACGCAATGTACGTGACTTGTTTTTGAGACGATGCTGCAATAGGCGTTGCCGGGGAGGCGGGAGACAAGACGGGCACATGAAAAGCAGCCAGAAACGGAAGTGTGCTGAATTCCGAGAGATCTCGTAAGATGAGAGATGGAATACCAGATCCCGTTAAGTTAATATCCGCGATGGCGTCCAAGACCACTACCTGTCATATTAATGAGACGATGGTGTTCAGTGAATGCTGAACATTCACCTACCTGAACGGGTGACAAACCATCAACATCCGGGCGGTAGTCCGTCGAGTCAGGATAAGTAAGAACACCTGTGCATGGTTCAGGGAAAGGGACGACAACAGAAATAGGGAGACATGCCCTTGAGGATTTCCATCAGACGATTGAGGCGCTGAAGCGGCCATTCCTTCTTCGTCTGGGTCAGACTAATGGAACGTGTGCTCCGTATGACGTCGACAAGAGCAACCAAACTCTCCTGAGTAAATGCACGGTGGTGCTGTGTCGTATTCGTACTCGGAGAGAGCTGGGATCTCTCACCCTGGAGAACCATGCTCCCTATGTCACTGCACGCCATCCATACGCATTCCCAAGCTTCCGACACTTTGGCTTGCAGAGAGGCGTCTGCGCCAGAAAGCGCTTTCACCACTTTCCCCAAACAAAGTAATGCAGGTGGACTCAAGTTTCGACGGTCCAAGGATACGGTATCGTGAACGTGGGTAACAAACACGGACCATGCTTTTGAGAAGGATTCCAGATGCATGATCTTGACGACTAGGAAATCGCTGATAATAGATCCAATCGACTGCAATGCGAGACTCTTCGATTCGTCCCATGCATGTTCGGGAGACTGCGCCGCCAGACCAGAATTCAGCAGGGCTCCGGGCTCAAAGGCACTGCGCCGGGTTTCGATAGATATTGTGTCGAGAAGCGGGAATGTGATCTTCCATATGCAGTCATTCCACGTATCCAGCGTAAGCGTGGCGCCGTAAAGCTGCATTGCACGGAAAAGGGTCTGGATGGCGCCTACACGAACATCGTGCCTGGTGTCAGTACAGAGACCTAGAACTTCCAACAGCAGACACATCCACAGAGCGCTATATTCCGGTTCCATCTCTGCATCCTTCCGCTTTGCCTGGATCGAATCCGACACACTCCAGAGAAGGCTTTCTGCGGCAGTAAGCGCAATGTTCGTGTCGGCTTGTCGACCGAATTGTCCAAGGGTTTTGATGCAAAGCCGCAAGTCTTCAGGGGATAATACAGACACGGAGTCACAGACAAGTTTAAGGGACTGGAAGGCGATCTTCACCAGTGCTGTGTAGCCGCGGTCGCTAACATACCCCAGAGGCAGTGGCTTTAGACGAGGCGTCTCTTGAAGCGATAGCGTGCTAATGGAATCGACCGACTGAGATCTGGAGAGAGCTGCGGGTTTACAGATGCTCCCCAGCATCTCAAAAATGCTGCCCCACCCGACGATAAAAGTGTGTCCAGACGCTTGTAGAATTTGATGCAGGGTCTCTAATCCCATTCGCCGGAGCTCAATATTCGTGCTCGTCGCTGGGACGTCGGATGATGCGGGTACTATTTGTTTAGATAGAACGTCGAGAACGCGACGCTGAACTTTAGCCTGCAGGTCTCCAGTGGATGACAAGTTACGCGGGACCACGGTAAGAATTTCATCAAGGACGCGTGCTGCCTGCACTCGTATTGACTGCGGTGCTGAGGAGAGACCCATGACCCACAGAAGATGATTTGTAGTAGTGTTCCATGCGACCTCAGGTGCACGATAGATGAGGCGATGGAAGTTTAGCATCGCTACTGAACCCAGCCGCTCGACACCGAAATCGCCCTGACGCTGAGAAGATGTTAGATTGTGACGCACAAGGATCAACCCTGACTTACCAGAGTGCGCGGCAGATGAATTCCGCTGACACGCCTTCTATGGGGAGAAATCGGTACAGGACTCAAGGAATCCTCCGACTCAGTCAGCGTGCTCCCATCAGATTGCATCCCAACCATCTCTGAGCTAAGTTTGCAGAGCGCGGTGACAAAGTCCTGAAAAGCTGAATCCTCCAGGTTTTTGGACGCATCGAAGAGGCGCTGCACAGCAGCAAGCACGCTCTCTGAATCGATATCCATGAGGAGGGGATGACGAGCCACTTTTCCCTGTTCAGCGGAACTCATCGCTGACACCGATCGACTGGGTGTCATGGGTGTGCTCATCCGCCGGTTGGTAGATGCTTGCGACGCTTTGACGTTCAAGACGTAGTCCGCGTTCTGTAAGGCTTCCAGAATGCCATACCAGCTCTCTCCCAGGCTGCCAGCAAGGAAAAGGGCACTGGATACCAAGACTTTGAGACATGCTAGATTTCGATCGGAAAGTCCCGGAGCCTGGATAGGTGCTGTCAACCCCAAGTTATCCGTGAAGGAAGTCGACGTTCGTGGTGTCGGAGGTTCAATGTAGGATTCCAAGCTGGACACTACTCGCGAAGGTATTGCAAATTTGGAAAGTGAATTGAACAATGCGTCGCGAGGAGTGCTCAGGGCGAGCATCCCAGCAACGTTCGTCAAAGCTTGATAGCTGCTAAGAACGTCTATGAAAAGCTCGTCTGAAAGATTTGTCGAGATAATGAAGGAGAGGGCTGCGAGAAGCGCAGGCCAGCCATTCTCAACCATAGAACGCACGATAATGAGGTGCTCAGTTGCATGATCGTCCTGCGGGAGTGTGGAGAGGTCAAGAGCGGCGGGTGCGCGAATGACAGGCTCGCCGGCCGCTCGAGGACGTTGTACCATGATGGACGTGTACAGTGGTCCAGTGAATGAGGCGAAGCCTTCGCACAGGGAGACAATACACTGCACAGCGAGAAGGTAAATGTATGCTTCGGGGATTGGTGGCGAGTCCGCTTTGTCTAATTGATCGATGCTGGTCAGGAAAGATGGTTCAGGGTAATCCGCGAGATGTAAAATGGGGACTGTACCATTGGAGCTTCATGGCCGAGTTCTGCACGCTTAGACCAACGCCAGACCCAATTATCCCGACTACTCCCGATACGGTAGCACTTGCAGCCGTAGCGACCATCCCAGCAACCCCACCAACATCCAAACCATAATTGGATCCCGGTGGTGCAGCACTATCACCCGTATGAGAAATTCCGACCCCCATCATCTGCGCGCTCACTCCGAGCAGAGCAGGTTTCTCAGTAACAAGGCGTTTCAATGCGACTATCATAGAGCTGAAGACCTTGGAGCCCGGCTGCTGCGCATCGTAGCGATCCCATATGTTTCGGACAAGTTCAGCATCGCTGCATACCCTGAAAAGAAACTTGAGTGCGAAATTTGGGGCGTCAAGCTCAAAACATACCCTCTCATTATCTCCATCGCAAGGACCCTTGTCCATATTGGTCGTGAGCCAGAATGGTCCAGATTCGACGTATCGGAATCTTCTGAGATCATTCTTATGAGAAGCATCAGGAATACTTCAGCTTCCGTCTCTAGCTCGAATGAGAACTGCTTCAAGATCAAGAACACAACTCGCGTGCATCTGAGTGTCAACGGAAAGACATGTCTGTCGGAGAGAGATTTCAGAATCAGTGGACAGAGATGGTGTTGCAGCAACATCAAAAGCTCCGCATGCTACGACGAGCATTAGTATGAATTAGCTAAATGGGACTGACAAACTTGCCTTCCTGAACAGCTCGTGGTAGTTCGTGAGTACACTCTCAATTAACTCCAAGGCGAAGGTCTTATGTAGGTAGTCGAGCTTCAAGAAATTGGGTCTCTCTGAATTTGCGAGGAGACAGAGATCTTCGAAGACAGAGAATGCATCCTTGGCACAAGGCCCTAACGCTTTGGTGCTACCGTCCGGAAGCGTCGCCTCAGACAGCTCTAGAGTGCCGTTGCTCTCTTGACGATCCTCGTTGACCATTTTTTCAAAGATAAACATGACCAGTTGGCGCAGGGTGGCTGCTGCTGTTGAAGAGACTACTGCAATCCTAGAATCTTGCAGCTTGAAACAGAGAAGCAATGCCTTTGACGGGTAATCAGCTAGGTACCAGGTAGTATAGACAGAATGTACCTCTCCCAGGAGCTCTTCGTGTATCGAAGGAAAATTAGTGATCAAAGAGACTAAGGTTTGCAGGATCCGAAGTTGAATGTCCACGCCTTGGCTCATGGCATCGTTCATCGTGCTTACGATGAGTGGGACAACAGACTGTGGTACAGCCTTGAGGGCTATCAAGCGCTGCAGCGACCCCAACGAGATGGCGACTACTTTCGCGTTTTTGGTCGCACACCCCATGAACACTGGACGGAGAAGATCATCTGACTGTGCGCTGTCTGTGGGTGAACGATGAAGAAAGTGAGGCGCGTTTGAATGGAATCACGTACCAGACGCCAAAGATGCTGTCGCTTGCTCTGGAGAGGACCTAAGTATCGCAAGCGACTTCTCTGCTGCCTTTGCGTGGACATAGTAAGACGCCAGTACATGGGATGAGCACTTTCCGTCGTACCTCGCGTATTTCTGGATGCTTTCTCCTGGACTCGCTAGCAAGGGACTTTGGACGAAGGTATAAGTGGACCTGGCGGATTATGGTTGTAAACACAAACACACTTGCAATTCAGTCACTAGGAAGGCTAATGAACTCATCTCGTCCTTGCGTTATTTTGAACGAGATTTAGACTTGTCCCGACAAATTCCAACAGGTTTTTATCGATTACAGGGAAACACAGCCTAGTGCGCAGAAGATCAAGGATTGAAAGAAATTGTCAATTGAGGGTCGAATAATGAATTACAATTGTGTTTGGGAAAGTATATTATGGACGCTTGTTGACTCTGTTACTAGGTCATCAATATCCACGGTGCCTTAGGCTGTTGTTTACACTATCATGATCGAAGCAGTATTACTTGCCTTTAGCATGTACTCGTACGTTCAAGTCTTGAGTCTTTCATGAATTAAACATTGACCATCACCGTAGTAGCACAAAATTCAATTCGATCGGATAACTGCTTTATATTGCTAATATCGCTAAAGGTAGATCATCATGATTTCCATCTTGCTTTACCGAGGCTGCAATACCCCAGCCCCATGTAGTTCTCAAACAGAGCCTCCGTGAGTCAACTTCACCGTGACCTTGCGGCTCGCCGTCAAATTCCCGGGATCGATGAGCACTCAACGTATCATTTCCCTCACACTAGCAGGTCTTCGACGCGCTAGTGCAGTTTCAGCTCTCTATTAAGTGTGTATTCACTCTGATCCACTCCATTTTGCACTCAATAAGAGACCTTTTACAGCAAGATGGGGAAATGGTCATCTTTCCTCACTAACTTGGTGTATTGAGTTGTGTTGCAGCTGTGCCCTCCCGACCATATTCTTCGATCCTTCGGTTTCAACAATCTTGCATTCACCCTTCGAGACAGATGGCTGCAGCGAGGCATCATGTTTGACCTTGATGAGGCCATCGAGCACAATCGGGCTGCACTGGAGCTACTCCCCGGTGTCATTCTAATCGAGTTTTCGTCTTCGTAACGTGGTCGATAAATCCACTGATATCATGACACATATTCGCATGCTCCCCCACTTTCACGCTTTCTCCTGCCTCCGCTGTCTTCTGACCTCCAGACGGCCGCTGGAGATGGTCCAGTGATCATCCACAATGTTAGTCAGCACAGCTGCGATGACTTGATTATCCATAGAGTGGAAGATCCTGTTCATGTATCGCTTGACATTACACAAGTCGAAGTGCCTGAATTCTCCTCTGAGTTCCAATCACTCGCAGATTAGTTTGGGTCTTCCGATCACTCGTCGGCATCCTTCGCAAACTTTGGAATGATATCGTTGACCCCGTGGTCCAAGCTCTCGGGGAGTTAAATGTTCGCCCTGGTTCGCGTATCTGGTGGTGTCCCACTGCTGAGCTCACGCTGCTTCCCATCAATGCAGCAGGACCATACGAGAAGAGGAAAGACAAATTTTCTGACATTTACATATCCTCTTACACCCCCACTTTGGCGACTCTCATTCGTGCGAGACAGCAAGTTTCTTGAGATGCGTCCTCGCAACATTTTGTTGCTATCGGCCAAGGCAATCTGGTAAAAGGGAGGGAGCTCAAATGTGTCGCTTTCGAGCTAGCCGTCGTCGCTCAGCATGTTGCTCCCATCGTCTCCTTCACATTCATTCCTCGAGGATGGCAACGCAACAGTTGATGGTGCACTCGATGCACTCAATCATAATCAGTGGCTTCATCTCGCCTGCCACAGATTACCGAATCGGACACAGCCGTTCGAGTCCTCCTTCACCATGCGCGACGACCCATTGATGATACGGGACATCATCCGATCCAACTGGCAGAATCCACAGTTTGCATTTTTATCGGCTTGCCACACTACCGTGGGCGATGACAAGAGTCCCGATGAGTTGATACATCTCGATACAGCTATGCAATTCTGCGGATTTCGCAGTGTGATTGGTTCCATGTGGTTTGTTGACGATGAGGTTGCACGCCAGGTCGTGTCTGCTTTTTACCGCAACCTCATTGATGATTCGACAAGATTGGGCTGCACTCGTGCTAAGGTAGCACTGCACAAGTCCGTGAAATCGTTGCGCAAGAAGATTCCATTAGCACAGCATATTGTATTTCAAGTTTTCATTGCCTCACTCTCCTGTTGCTTACTCATTTAATGATATTTCTGCATGATACTTTGTTATTCTGTTCTGTACTAGTGCCACACACCGCGTCGCATTGAATGAATCTGATTCAGTGAGTGATGTTAGACGTGAACTATCCTTGCTACCCCCGTAGCGTATGTATTTGTTCATTTGTTCAGTTCTGATTGTAGCTTGCTCTTATGGCTGCCGCAGCAATGGCTGAGTTGCTCCACAGAGTGACAGCAGGTAAGGTCGCGTACTGAGCACTGTAGACCATCTGAAAGTCCTCGATAACATGGTTGCAGATGCTGTTTGGTCACTCCGTTCGAAACGTACAACGGGCCGCAGGGGTAGGTACACATCATACAATCTTCATCAGTAAATAGAACACGAATTCCTGGGAAAAAATGGAAGTAAAAGTGGTCATCAATAGGTATGAGAAACCATGCTCCACTCGCTTTAGCAACTGGGGTCGTCAATGAACCACTGCCCATAGACACCCCAGATCTAGAGGTATGTCAGATAAAATTTCGGAGCGATGGCTCAATTGCACGTACGCTATCGAAGCACGAGTCCGCACCAGAGAATCCTTGGCCTAAGAAATGAGCAGGCGTTGTCGCACAGAATTCTTTATAGTCTGCGTTGGCCGGTACGTTCATGAGATGTTGCTCAATGTGCTACAATTCAGATCAAATAAAGTCCCAGAGAACAATGCATATGCCTCTCACTCTCTTGTGCGAGCCTTTAGCGGTACATCCCTATGGGGCAGAGCGGTAAGTTTAGGTGCAAAGTAAAACTTTTATCTTACCCAATCCCTATATCCACTCCAGTATGTGACACAGTCTAGTTCGTTATGTCTGATGGCGAAATGACCGATTACCATACCTGAACGCTACACCAAGTCAAATGCTGTTATCAGGACTAACGAAAAACGTCAACTAACATATTCACATCTGGAGGCAAAGTGAGGCCGGCCATGGACAACCACTGGAGTACTCATGCATATTTTCGCCCACTGGCGGTTCCAAGGTGAGACGTTGATTTCTGCCACGTACTCCCTTGTTGCATAACTCGTGCAGGAATGAGATTCAAGATTGGTCCAAGCAATCTCATCGGGGGGCATAGACGAGAGGAATTGAACGATATAAAACACCCCCAAAATGAGTATCACTCCGATAGTTATGAAGAAGCAAGATCCTGAGTCATGGTTTGGTCGATGTCCTCCTCTCAAAAGGAGAGAATCGGTTTCATTGGACCTGAAGATAAGTATCAACAACTGCCTATGCTTTTGTGCTATAGACATCGTGCCTGGAATGAATTCTAATCACCTCCATCAATGACTACTGTCGAAAGAGATGTGTGAAGAATGAAGGCTTACACGATCCGGGGAACGGGGCGCTTTGGTACCACGATCGAGGGCTGGCGTCCATAACCATGTCCGTGATGCCCGTGACAACCATAGTTCTGCTCAGAATTACCATTATGTGTATGTCCTTGTGCAGTGGAGTGAGAATGGCCAGGACGGAATGCTTGTGGCGTAGTTGAAGCATGTTGCTGGTATCATCAGGAAAAAACATAGTGACTACATAGTGCTATATAGTCAGGGTAGCGCGAGTAGCCCCGTTGTCAAGTGCCCTCTATGTAGTCACCATAGAGTCCCATAGTAACTACCAGTAGCTACGAGGTACTACCGTAGTTTGTCGGAGTGCTACTGCACGCAGCTATAAATTACTACCAGCAGCTATATAGCACACCAAAGAACCTCGTAGTCACAATTAAATTCAACCACCTGAAACACAAACTAGCATAATACGAACGTCTTACTCACTGCGTCCCTATTCATCATCCCCACCCTCGCTACTAGGATACTCATACTCCTCGACCTCATCCTCGACTGCCGCATCCTTCCCCTCACGCTGGTACTCTCGAATAGCGTCTTCAAACGCCGCGTCGTCGATGTGGGCCTGGGATGTAGCTGACAATGGAATGAGTGATGCGACACCTGCGTGGAAGCTGAGAAGCGCGAGCATTAGAAGAGTCAGTGAGATAAGAGTCCAACATACCGCGCTGTATCATGCAGATTGATACGAATTTTTGAAAGGAGTTTGTAAGGTGCAGTGCACTCATCAAAGTGTTGCAGTGAGCTTAAATGATGGTTGTAGACGGCCCCATAACCAGCAGATGTGAACTTGATGTCCTCTTTGATGCCTTGCGACCACTCATCAACACAACATTCTATCTATAAGATATTGTCAGCATCATCAAGTTGAAAGTAAGAATGTGAAAAACGGCTCACAGCCGTAAGCACGAGCGCAATAGTTTTGATAGGGATGGGGTCGAAGTATTTGTGGTAGATGACACCCTCGTCACTTCAGTTCAAGAACCACATGCTGTTGATACCCTGTTGAAGCAACTCGGTCTTGTAGATGCCTGACTTGGATGACGGGTCCTATTGCTCAATGTCAGCACTAAGTTATGTAGACCGTCGAATACTCACCTTGAAAACAAAGATCGAGCCAATTTTCAATCTCTCTGCGAGATCTCGGTTTGACCTTATCACCTCCATAGAATTACTTGAGCGGAAGCCGTGAAATGAAGCCGTGAGCGGACGCATCTTCGTCTTGAGTTCGCCTCGCACGTGTGAAGCGCGTTTCAACAGCTTTGAACGAATAAGACCAGGAATGCACTAAAAATACTGTGCTCACCATATTCACCGCCGAAGGGGTCAGTTTGACGTCAACACCTTTGAGTTGACATGCCTCGCGCCAGGCCTCTTTCACCAGTTTTGTCTCAGCTGCAACGGAATCCGGAAAAGGTGCCTGTGTGACGATGAGACACTGATAAACGGAGCAAGCAGTTATGAGAATCTCTTTCGAGATTTCGTCAAAGTCGCTGGCTTTTGTTACGACAAATGGTCATGTGCGACTAGGATGATCTAAACAGCGACAACCACGACAGTGGTACCGAGTGCTGAGAGTCGTCGGCCTTTACAGACAAGCAAAGGTTGCATACTCGAACGTAGCTCGTGGTGGTTAACGAGGGGTTACGATGAGATGATAGCGGTTTACAGACAGTGAGAGGCGTCACTGAAGGTATGAGTCGATGTCAAGCAGGTAGCTTTAGCGGGACAAGGAGTTCAAGGGTAAACCTAGTAAGATTAAAGTAAGGAACGTCTACTTTAATCTTCGACCTTATATAAGGCTACTCTTCGTATCTAAGCTCAGCCTAAAGCTGGGTTCTAATCTGCTTATCTACATGAGTCAGAGATAGCGTCCATGAGGCGGGCTTCTATCGTAGATAGGGTCCATGCGGTACCCTTCTATCAGTACATGAGGCAGCACGAGGCTTGCCTTCTATCTTGATAACATAAATAGGTCTTCTAGACCTATGTCGTCATGTGTCGTCATATGCAGTCCAGACCGCTTATCTAAGCCGGCAGTTGCCGCTTATCGTCTATCATCATCTATCGTCATCTATCGTCATAGAGCTGGTGAGACTCCGGTATCGTCTATAGCCGTGCGGTGGCAGAGGGCTGTCTGCTGGCAGGGGACTCATGCCATGTTACTGTAACAGACCAACACAATGACGTCATGCAGTCGTCATGTCCTTTGATCTTCATAAGCAGCCTGCCATCCCTTGACCATATGCAGATCAGGCCGTCCATACCGCCGCTCATGAATTTGTCGCCTTGTGGAGAGTATTTGACGGCCATAACCCATCCATGGCTGGTCTCTATGGGTGGTGCTATTTGTCGACCAGTATCAGGGTTCCAGCGTCGTATCGTGCCATCAAGCGATCCACTTGCTATCTCCAGAGAATTGCGACACCAATCAAGGCACCTCACTGCAGCACTATGCCCCTCCCACGGGTCACCAACCATGCTGCCCTCCTTTATATTCCACAGCCGCAGTCTGCCGTCCGCACTTCCACAAATGACCATTGTTTCATTCGAGGATACTACCATCGAAGCTATCCCTCCCCCATCACCATTCAAAGGTTTCCCTACTGGCTCTCCGTCTCCTTTCCACTGACGAATCAAACCATCATCAGACGTGCTCATTATATTGCCACTGTTGCCCAAATAGGCAAGGCTCCATATGTATCGAGAGTGACCCTCGATGACGCACTCCGGCATCAAGCTTCCTGCAGGACGTTCTGGCTTTGGTTTCTTCCATGACGTGGTCCGAGCGTTATGATTGACGAAGTAGGACCGGCCGAGTGGTGAGATGTGCCATTCCCATCCAGGAACAGCAAGATATCCGGGATAGTCTATGTTCAATGGTGAGTTGGTCGCTCCTTGTCGTAATTTCATCCCTCACCTAGTCGCACTCCTGGTAAAGGTCGGTTCCACGAGCCAATCGCGAGCGTGTCATCGTGATATACTGTTTCACCATTCGACACCATATACTGTTGCCACATAGGAGGAAGTGCTTCATTCCCGCCTAATTCTAATTGAGTAAGCTGGTAGGCATCACCAGGTGGCTGCTCACCTTCCCAAAGTGCATCCTGGAGGTGCTGTGCACCGTATGGTGGTAAATATTTCGCGCTTGTCCGATATATCGATGAGTGCAATGGCGCTTCACCCCGTCTTGTTGACGTGCTCGACTCAGCCTCTTCGTGTGGCATGACCTTGATCGATATAGGATGCTGTACAAATGGACTAGAGAGAGAAACACTGCGCAAAGTCAGCAATCGACCAGAGGGAAAGATACGAGTTGAAGGCGGTGAAAAGACCCGCTGTTTTGGGTCAGTTTTGTATGCTGTGGTTGCAGGCGCTTTGCTGACACCGCATGTCAATGGCTGTGTCACAAGTATACTACTTAGGCTACCTTGGTCCGATTCAATTTCGAGGCAGTTCAATGTACATTAGCGTGTTTACGTATGTCTCGTCAGTGATTGGAATGATGTGATGTTTGTTTAAGCGGGTATATACACATCAAATCTGTACGCTGCATAGTACGTACAGCACTCCCAAGCAAATCACCACCAGTAGTGACAAGTGATTGCATGACTGACGGAAACGTATATATACAAAAGTTCTCTGATGTTGGCTGCGCAATATTGTTGTAATCAACAGCGGTACCCCTGGGCATTGATAGTGCCCAAACCAAAGTTCCTTCATGTCAGTAAGCAGAGTTTTGAACATTCGACATCTCATGTTCAGAACTTCAGATCAACTTCACTAGCTTTCCCACAGATTGCAGTCAACCGTGAACTTGATTTATTGACCGGAGGAACCCTGATGTAGGCTACGCGGCATCAACCTGAACGCTCTCACCTGTTTGCGTGACCTGCTGCACGACGTCACCCACAGCCGAACCGTTACCGCACTTTTGTGCACTAGTAACAACCTCCAACACGCTCGCTAGGCATGCCTTCCATGCAACAAGACGCTTTTCCAGTGCTTCCAATTGCTCTCACTCAAACGTGCGCGCTGACGAACGGTAAACGTGTAGAGATTGAGTAGTCTGCGAGAGCTTTCCCAAAAGATGTCCGGTACGAATCAATATTATAAACGACAGCATGCCAAGAGGACGTACCATCGATCGCCCACTTCTCAATTCAATCTGTAGGATCGACGCGACCTCCAGGCCGTACCCGACGTGTGCAAAACCTAGTGATGGAAATGACAGAAGACGGATCTTCCGCTCAAGCTGTGCTCGGTCGAGTTCTGCAGGCAACTGTAGAAATTAGGACACTCGTAGGCTAACCCAGTTTGGCTGGTACTCCGCCCCCATTCCACGAGGGAACTGGCAGTCTCGACCCAGCGACGATGGTTAAGCCTCTCTTGAAGTTGGAGCTCAGCAAAATGTCCAGAAGGCGAAGATTTCCAGACAGCCTTGAGTTAGTTATTCCTTTCGTAAGAGTGGCCTCAAAGTGGGAATGAGGCTAGTGACATCGATTCCGCCACAAGACCTAGAAAGTATGACAGACGCAGTGTGCCACAGTCCAGCTGGACAGTTCATTTCGTGTGTACGATCGGTGATATGGGTGGGAACCTCGACGAGCATGACTAGTGTCAATTTGTCAATTATAACCTCTCGGAACTTTACGATCTCGAAAGTAAAGTTGACATGGTGGTGACCAGCAACGACATGAGGATGGGTTAGGTTCTCTCGACTGTAGGATGATATTTCATGCACGATGGTATAGTTTCACTTGCCAAGGAAACTAGAACATCACAGTCACTTGGATATAGAAGTGACTAGTAATGTCCGCCACCGCGTTGGATAATCTTCGTAATGGAAATTCGACGATAATCAGTATACAACATCAAGATCATCGGTCTCCTGATTCCAAACATTGCGAAAGGTGCAAGCCGTCGATGGGCGTGTTGAGCAGCTGAGGAAAGCTCAGAAGGGAGCGCCACGGTGCCTCAAGGTCGAATTCTTGAAGATATATCTTCAAGCGAACGGGGTATGACACGTGGAACCTGAGAGAGTAGCAACGATGCTAGACCGTAGTGAGCGGTGACATTCAGCCGTCCATGTCACAATCACCCTAAAGGGACAAGCATCCGAGTCACCTTCAGGTCGAAGCTTGTCATGAGAGGAAACCGTCAGCTCACAGCGAATGTGCTGCCAGTCGCACCTAGCTTGCATAACTTCAAATACCCAGGATAGGCACCGTGACCGTCTGGTCGATTTTGGCTAAGGATCGTCGGAAGAAGATACTATTGGTAATTCAAATATCAATATGTGTGAAAGGTGGGGCTTAACTGGGGTAAGCTTGAAATTTTGAAAGCTTGACGCGGCACATGCATGAATGGCATAGTAAGAAAGAACTTGTGTCACAGCCACTGTGCTTGCAACGCTACTCCGGCTTTCTCCGATCGTCCCGTGCCAGCCTGAGTGATCTGTGTCTCGCCATTTTATTTCCCTCGCAGGATCAAAAGTTCGGCCCGGGTATCTAGTAGGTCCTCTGGTTTCTGCGCATTGTATACGTACTACGAATCCAATCTGATTTCACTATATAAATTTTTCAGTCATCGGAAGACCCTTCACAGTGAAATGGGGCAGTCGTCACGTATCCTGCGGCGGCGCCAGTGACTGTCTTCGACTGGATCCGGGTTTCTCAACGGGGTTGCTATCGGACCTCGATAACGCCATTCCACGCTTCCTGGTAATACTCTAAGCTCTTCCGATGTTCCCAACAGTCTCGTTGTCAACCTAGTAGGAGACAGCGAGGTATCGGTTGTGAGCTTGATCAGCGCTAGCCTACAGTCCATCACCCCAGTCATGCTAGTAACAGATCCAGATCTCTCGGCAGTCTTGCAGTCTTGAAATCCAGATTCTAGCAGCGACTCGGAGGTCTCGTATCTAACATCGATGAAATCATCGAGCTCCATCTGACGCACTCCTCCGTCCCACACATCTCTCAACGGTCTTACGCATGCCATCAGATTCCTGCAGCGGAATGTCGTGTCAGACCTTGATGATACCATCGAACTCCATCAGGCTTCATTGACGGATCCGGGTTTCTCAACGGGGTTACTATCGGACCTCGATAACGCCATTCCTGGTAATACTCTTCCGATGAAGTTCCCAACAACCTTGTTGTCAACCTAGTAGGAGACAGATTCCTGCAGTGAGGTATCGTTTGTGACCCCGACTCGGACGAGGCCATCGAGCTTGATAAGCACCAGCATACAGTCCATCACCCCAGTCATTCCAGATCTCTCAGCAGTTGAAACACAGTAGCAGCGACTCGGAGGTGTCGTATCTAACATCGATGAAGTCATCGAGCTTCATCTAGCGCACTCCTCTCAGCTCTGTCCCGCACATATGAGATCTCTCAATGGTTACGTATGCCATCAGATTCCTGCAGCGGAATGTCGTGTCAGACTTTGATGATACCATCGAACTCCATCAGGCTTCATTGAGTTCCCCCGGTCATCTGCATCTCTCAGTGGTGTCCTCAATATATCGGGGTTTGTTACCGGACTATTGGTGCATTTTCTATAGCTGATCTCAAATATGTCCTCCTTCGTCCACAGTTTAGTTATTTGATATCATAATCATTAACTGTACATGCGACAATTATGTCGTTGCTACCCCTGCATCCCATGTATGAGTTCTCAATTGATCGCGGCAGCCCGTCCAGTGCAGTACTGCGTTGGTACCATAGCTGAATCGAGCGTAATACATCATCGCGATCCATCATGAAATCCCCCTGGGGATCACACTGAGTCTACCATTTCCAATCGCCTATTGTATCGCTCCAATCAGTTCATGTATCATTCATGTGAAAATAACAACATATAATCTATGGATCCAACACTAGGGCATTTTACTACCGTTTGTACAAGTATAAAGAAAGTCCACCATATAGTAATATATACACATATACAGTAAATCCCAGTAAAATCAGTCCGCATCTAAGGTCCGACCGTGAGCATCTGTAGTCTTAAATACCACGAGATTCAAGACGGCCGCGGAAGATTTTCTGGAATTGAGGAACGTGGTCAAAGTCCATGAGAGTGTAATGTTGCCCGGGGACGTCAGTGTATGTGGCTTGGCCACGGCTGAAGCCGTCCCATGGCTTGAGTTGCTTGTTGAGCCAATCAGCTTTAGTTCCCTTCAAGGGGATTGCATAGAAGACATCAAGAGCGGCTGGACACGGTCGTCAGCGAGAGAACAAAACTACAGAATCAAAAACACTCACAGACTGAGCCACCCGGGTTGTATTCCTTGCCGCACTCAATTAGGGAGCCAGCAATGTCGACCCAGTGGTCAAGCTTCTCTTGCGTGAGCTGGAGCTCAATGAGACGTTCGGGAGGTGATAGCTTCCAGACAACCTCCAGTTGTTCCTTCCTTGAGAGAGGTCTCAAGGTGGGTGCGAGGTCATTGGCATCTTGCTTCGTCACAAGGCCAAGGAAGTATGAAAGGTTGAGCATACCACCAGTCCAGTCGATCTCGTGCATGCGGTCGGCGATGTGAGGGGGGATGTTGATGAGACCGACGAATTTAACTTCATCACCCATAGCCTCGAGGCGCTTAGCGACCTCGAATGCGACGACACCACCGTAACTGTAACCAGAGATGGCATAAGGACCGGTAGGTTGAGTCCTCTTTACTGCAGCAGCGTAGGTTGACACCATTTCGTCCATGGAGGTGAAGAAAGGGTGACCTGGCTCGAAGCCACGAGCACGAAGAGCATAGAAGGGACGCTCATTCTGGAAGTACTTGGCGAGGTTGACGAAAATAAGGACTTCGCCGACACCGGGGTGAACGAAGAAGATGGGTGTCTTGTTGCCCGTAAGCTGCAAAGGAACGATGGGGTCGTACTCCTCGGCGGTACTGTCCTTTGAGAGAAGAGTGTTGACGTAATTCGCCAAGCTGGAAATGACGGGGTGCTTGAGGATCTGGATAGTGGGTATTTCGGGCAATCCGAAGTGTGCTTCACCCTCGCGCTTGAGTCTGATAGAAAGAAACGTGAGAGGCATTCATGATCAAATATCATGTATTGCTTACCTGATGACATCGATAGAGGTACCACCGAGCTCGAAGAAGTTGTCGCTTGCTGACATTTCATTCTCGTTCAGGTTAAAGATCCCAGCATAGATCTTTGCAAGAGCTTTCTCGGCCTCTGTGGAAGGGGCGACAAATGAAGAGCCCCGAGCCTCGCTGAGAAGCTCCTCAGCACGAGCGATGTGCTTGGCAAGTTCTCCCTGTTTGAATAGGCTGACAAGGCGGGCTCTCGAGAGCTTTCCGAGAGTAGTCTTCTCCATCTGGTTGATGGGAATGGGGACGATGAATTGAGGAGGCAGGGTGATCATTTTGACACAGATGTCACGGAGGGCGCGGTGCGTGGCAAATAGTTTCGTGGAAGCATCTTCTCCGTTAAGGTCGAAAGTGGGAGAGTAGAAAATAATGAAACCTTCAGTCTCCTGCCCGGGTGCACGGTAGGGAGCAGCAGCAAGGAACGAATGCGTGACACCCTCGACAGTCTGGAGGTGCGTCTCCAGCTCTGGAATACCATATGACACACCGTGGACGATCACAGTGTCTTTGATGCGGCCACTGAGACGCATGACACCATCCTCGATAATGCCGACATCACCGGTGCGGTACCAACCATCGACGAAGCTGGAAGATGTGGCCTCCGCGTTGTTGTAGTAACGAACGAAAATCATGGGGCCACGGACTTGCAGCTCGCCACTCTCTCCGTCCCTGCGGATCGTTTTGCCGTCTTCAGGGTCGACTATACGCATCTCGCAACCACGTACAGGGCGACCCAAATCGAGGAATTCGTGTTTTGGCTCAGTAGTGCTAAGATCCACCGGCTCGTAGATACACCCCGCGCTAATATTAACATTAATTGAGTTTGATGCCTCCGTGTAGGTTAAAAATAACACACCAAGTCTCGGTCATACCAAATCCAGGTGAGATTACGAAAGAAACCTTGAGGGGGTCTTGTGCAAGTTTCTTGAGGACAGCTACAAATGATTGAGCAGTCTTCGAAATGACAGCCTCCCCTCCGCTGTTGATGCGCTTGATGGAAGAAAGGTTGAAACTTCCGAAGAGATCGGACCTCTTCTCCAAATCCCGTGTAAGTTTCGCAAGCAAGAAGTTAGGGCTGAATGCAACGTTGATGGACTTCTCGTCGATCAGACGGAGGAAACGAAGTGGGTCGGAGAGGATAGCAGATGCATGGACATGAATTTGGGAGGCTCCAAACAACAAGGGGGTGATGTGCATTTCCAAAGAACCCGCGACATGGTCGAATCCGACCCCTGGACAGATATCAATATCGGAAACGACAGCGAACAAGACAACTTACAGTTGAGTACATTAGTCTTTGAAGTCAACCCATAAGCCTCTCCTTTGGCGGAGCAAGCGGCCAAAATAGTACGATGGCTGTGGACAACTGCTTTGGAGAAGCCAGTTGATCCAGATGTTAAAAATAGGATTGCCTCATCATCTGGCTGGGGGGTACGGGCGACCCAGTCGGCGGAAACGTGGTATTTCGAAGCTGAAGCCTTGAGCTCCGAAAGAAGGTAAATATCCAGACCGCTGATGGAATTCACCTGGTCAGCGCCGGACTCATTAGTGAGCCAGATAGCGGACGAGAACAGGTTTTTGATATGAGCAACATGGCCCTCCTTGTGAGCCTGCTGGGCACTAAGGGCGGGTTGCAAGCATGGAACGTAGCCTGCAAGGAGACAAGCCCAAACAGCGGCCATGTTATCCTCGTGCTCGGTCAGGTAGACAACGATAACGGAGCCAACGGGCTTTCCCCAATCCAGCATAGCGCGAGCGAGGTTGCGCACATACTGGTTGAAGGAGCTGAATGTCGTCGCTCGAATGGAAGAGTCGTGAGCGGAAGATGTGATGAATCCGAGCTCGTGGGAAGGGTACCGTTCAGTAGCTTGAGAGAGAACGTCATGGAGGGTGACTGGGAGTACTGGCGACATTGCAATGTTAATCTATGTGTTATGAGTGATTAGATATAAGTTGATATGCTCTATGGGGGAAGAGTGGGAAAGAAATAAAAACAAGAGGCTGCTTGTTGATGCAAATGAAAGAATACTGGAGATCCTTTTTATACAAGAAAAGACGATAGACGGACCTCGGAGCGCTGAAGGTCGTTGCTGATGGTTTCAAGCTAGTGAAGTTGTGGTTGTATAGTGACAGAAAACTAGTACGAAGCGGCGGACAGGCTTGCACAGGACGACATGAAAAGAGGCTAATAAAGTTGGTCTTAGAGATCAGGGATAATCGCGGAGGTTGGATCATGGCGATGACGGATGGTACCACGTCTTTGCGGCATTAGTGTTGACATTGTCTGTCACACCTGAGACACGATAACATATGTGTCTGCCAATGTCTCCGATTCATTCCGTTTCAAAATCAGGTTTTTGCAAGCAGCAAACACTTGATTATGTCTGGATGCACTTCGTTCAAGGTAGCAGAGTATGGGTTCCATGGTTTCAGGGGCTGGGCGGTACCTATGAAGTTAGTTTGAGCACAGCAACTCGATTAGTCTAGTACTAAGTACCGTATCGTTGAGAACGGGTCCAAGTTTCCTCTAGTAGAGGCTAACCTGATAACGACCTCTAGGCTCTGCGAGCAGACCGCTGCACCGTGTAGTGAAATTTCCAACTGTGCTGCGATCGCGCTGACTGGGTGCCGGAAATGTGTCATACTAAGACTGTTCTGGTGAACGGCGAAAAGTTGAATCTAACCGCATACACGATATGTGCTCTGATTGGCGGATAACTGGCTGAATCGATACCTGAGACCATAGGTGACAGATCCCATTCCAACTGAGAGACGAAATTTTCCTGGACTCTCCTAATGGGTACAGGTAGATAAGAGGGCTGAGGTTGGTGACCGCTGGTCGGAAGTTTAAAGACCCCGGTTGTTGACCCCGTAGTAAGTCCCGTGACCGTTACTGAAAACATAGCCGCATCTTCCACCTTCTCCAGAAACTCGAGCTAATTTCTGATATATTCACTGAAAAATAGAGTTTTTCTATCATGTGGGCGTATTGTAAATTTTCAAAGGTTAAATAAATATCATGATCCTGGGTTTCTGAATCCGCCACGTCAGCACCTCGATCGTTGGACACCAGGGCGCGCAGCACGTGTAGTGCATTATCTGTAGTCATATTGGATACAGGGCTAATTAATTAGAAGGTACGGCCGGTAGACGAATGGTATGTAGACGTTTAACAGAATCGTTCATGCACGCAGTGCATGTGCTCAAATATCACGTGACAAAACACAGCGGGAGATATCAAGTCCGGAATAGAAATTTGATTATAAATGAAGTACTAGTACAAGCAGGGCAACACAACTAAGACTCAAAAATGCTAGCGCGGAAATATCACATCAAAGAAATGTTAACCTACTAGAGTTGGCTTGGAAACAGCCAATGAAAATAAAAATGTGAGTGTATGCCTACCCGCCCAGTCCTCAACACGTATGTTCCTGCTGCGGGCCGCGGATCCCTTGTAATGATGTGACACGTGACAGTAATGCACTCGTTCATGTCGATTGAATATTCAGATTCCGATATAATGATTCTGCACTTGTCATGTATTTGATCTGCCGGGACAATCATATCATCTCGGTGTTGAAAGTTGTACAATATGCAGGACCTAGGTGTGTTTGTTATTGGGTCTATCGTATGCATACACACTCAAGTCTTATATTTGATCTTCAACTCGAAGCTCCACACCATCAGTGTGAGGCTGCGTACTGGTGGACGCCCCCCTTTTTTTATCCGATTTTCGTCCATTGAGAGTACATACTCTATGTTGGACAATACTTGCTAGCCTAAGGGGCCCCTGTGCCCCTACGCGTCTCTGACGGCCCCTTGATAGTATTCTTCGCACAGTTTCCCTGTATTTCATTTTTTCCTGATGTACGTTGATCGACTTCTATCAATCACTAGCAACTCGCGCATCAGTGTCAACGGCCATACTCCACCGATGTAAAAACGAAAATACAACTCACTGTGCAGAAGAAAAGAATGGACTGCCATGCAGGTGAGCCATGTTATAAAGTCCAGGAAATTTTTGATACTCACGCATTGATTCCAAAAGCAGCTTGGACTTTTGCATTGTGAGTCAAGAATGCAAGCCTTGGAACATGAGTCGGTGCTAGCGACTTCATCGGTAGTGGGCAAGGCAGAGATGGATGATGCTAAAGCAGCAACGACGACGAAGACGATTGTATAACGCATCAGAGAACTCGTGAGTCTCCCCAGGGTGCTTTACGTTGATTGTGGTGGTTCTACATGGTTTTATATGACTTTATATATTCCAACATTTTCTATATATGATCATACATCGGAATAGATGACAATATCTGCGGCTCACCAGTCCTCTGATGCACCTTTCTTTGGACTTCTTGTCACCATGCGTGGGTGTGCTTTCATATCTACGATCAATGCCAGCATATTGCCAGCATATTGCCAGCACTTGAAGTTTCAAAAGTCTATCGTGTGGAGCTGGCATTTCCAACGAGCCATTGACGATTGGAGTGCTGACGAGTCACATATTGAGCGCTGAGCATCGAACTTCAATCTGATATGTAAAATGAAGATAATCGTGAGTGAACACTGTCCCCGTAGAGACTCAAAACCGGTTTCCTTTCGACTGTCGACGTGTGCAGCCAGCTGTGTGCAAGCATTAAATCAAAATGGGTAAGAACTAGTACATGCGTTAGAACACACCTTCAAGCTCCTGTTCCCATGTTTTTTTTCCCGTTGGTAGACAGAACTTCAAAGCTTCAATAATATTGGTGCGATATACAGTGTGCTACTACGCACTACGTTATCTCGAATAACCAGTTGTTTTTGAAACTTTCGTTAAGCCGTAACATCGCAATAGTAAATTTTACAATAGGTGGACAGTCGGTAAACCTTGTGCATACATGGCAAGTTACAAGTAATGATACAACACCGTGACGTACGATGAGGTGAAAGACAATATAACAACACAAGGACAACATTTGGGACAACGCGACTTACAAGTACAACTGACAAAATAACTGTTGCGACTTCACTTCGTACCACCTGCCCCCTGCCGTGCCAAATTTATTAAAAAGCCATGAAGCATAGCATGTGCATAAGGCCTTTCTCCTCGGGTAACACTCTCAAGGATCTCATTCAGACGACTTGATACTTCGGGTGCATTACGGAACTCTGTCAAGAGTTTTAGTTCCATTTTTTCGATATCGAGGTACCTGTGGTGATCGGGGGTCAGCGAGGATCGCGATGGAGAACAAGAAAGGCGAACTGAGATGTGAACTGTGAGAACGCCTCATCCAAGATATTTTTCTGGGATAAATCAGATTTAATTGCCTGGAATGCCAGAGCTTCTAAATGTGCGTTCTTGAACTTCAGGATTCTTGTTAATCTGTGTGCATAGTACGGGTGAGACACACCAACCTTCAAGGCGAGTCGGTACATTGACTTGGGAGAGCAGCGTAAAGTTTGGGTTGTATTGTTGCGCCGGCCGAGCGGATCTTTGGACTTTAGGGGGTAGAAAGAAACCTGGCCAGTGTAGCAATAGTATACATAGGATGCCCAGCTGCACGTGAGTCATTTTGAGCTACTAGTAGTCAGAGCAAATGCAGCTTACGTCGCGAATGCCGTGTTCCGAACCAACACTATTTGCTGTGTCGGAGACAAGGGTCGAGGCTGCGGCTCAGTCCTCAATGTGTCCGTCGAGCGGAAACCTGGATGTTGCTGAGCCGCCCGTTCTGTCCAGTTGTCGTCTAAGTAGCAGATCAGCACAAGAGATCATCCCATGCGCAGGGAGAAGACAGACTCACTGTCATCATCCGAACTTAAAGCACTGCTCTCGGAAGTGATATCACTGGATGCATCAAACTCAGAAGGTGCCGCCACAGCGGTATGGCTTCTGCTATAAGGTGGGGGATTGCTAGACTCTTCTACTTCTTCCTCCGACTCGATGTCGCTGTCGGCGAAGTCAAAATTAGATGATTGCTCGGCGTCCATCATCAGCCTCTGTTGGCTGTGGTAATGAACGAATAAGGAATTTTCACTGATAGATGCTAAAAGATAGATCCATTATTATTCGTCCACAAGGTAAGGTGAGAAACCACCGACAAGGGAGAACTGGCGCGACACCGGCGCCGTGGTCCAAAATTGCACTATTCGCATATACGGCACGAGTTTCTCCCAAAAATCTCCCAGTTCTACGCTTGGACATGGCATAGTACTTGGTGTCGGTGAATTCGCCGTTGTTCATGGACTGCCTAAGAGCAGATGCAGTATTGATGAGGGCGCTAGCGATGACTTCTGGAGCAAAGGTTGCTTTCATAGCGACTGTAAACCACATATAAGGGTGTGCAGCAATAACGGATGGCCAGAACGAGCCAATCAGCGAGAGGGAGCGATGGTCAACATCAGCAATCGAGACCGAACTACTGTCAAAAGAAGGAACCTCCGGAGTAGACCCATCTTTAAGACAAACAGTCACCGTGGCGGCATCTGTCGCTGACGGCAAACAATGGGTATAATCGAGGTAAACCTTCACTTTGGCAAAAGACCAGCCTTTTTTTGAGTACTGCAGCCCAAAACGCCACCCCAATCCAAACTTTTTGCTGTAAACTATGGTTGAATCTCCTTGTAGGCATTTGGCAAGGCTTTCTTCCTTAGTTTCCAACTTGAAGATTGATGTAACTGAATCAGATACCTTCTGCATGGTGGATGAAGATAATGAGAGGATGCTTACTACTAGGCGCCTCTCCAGTCTCTTATCTGCAAAGCAGTGCAGTGTGGACGCCTCTACCTGTGCTGAAAGTATTACATAAGAAGGAATGTGCAGAACTGACGGTGTCACTGAAGGCAACGCCGAACCCTAGTAGCTTAGTAATATCAAGACCTCCGCTAACGTGGGAGGAGTCGAGGATCGGTACCATCAGTGATCACCATGCGCGCCTTTTACTTCGATAACATTCCAGGCGATCAGCGGCTGCTGCACGATTCCGGGAACCTTGTATCGGATGATCTCCTGAAATCTATCGGACTACTCCACTGGCACATCCCAACGAGCCAGCAGAATCAGATCGATACTATTGCAGAGGAAAGAAACTACAAGAACAGAGACACTATTACGATCACCAAGGAGGGCCTTGGAGCTTTGTATGAAGCCAAGTTAAAGAGCTTTTATGAAGAGTACGCTCTGTTTTCACAACATCGTGTCTGTACTCGGCAACAACTTGAATACCAGGCATATGCATGAAGACGAGGAGATCAGATATATTCTCGAGGGCAGCGGCTTTTTCGATGTTCGAGGTGAGCAGAGAATCACACATTCCATGCCATACTCTGATAGTTCGTCATCCAGAACATCCCACGGATTCGTGGATTCGTTGTCAGCTAGACGCGGGTGATCTCTTGGTTCTCCCTGCTGGCATCTACCATCGATTCACTCTTGACGAGAATAACATGATCAAAGCTTTACGTCTCTTCAAGGTTCGTATTTGCCGTTTTTTTTTACTGGTGGTCTTTACAAGAAACCTTCACAGGATGAGCCCAAGTGGACTCCTATCAACCGCGGCGACTTGACAGATGTGAACCCTTACCGCGTCGATTATTTGAAGAGTATAGCTGTTAACTGATTGAAGCGGTAAGAAGGATAGTGTGTTCCGTGGAATATTTCCCATGAGAAGGGGTATACCAGTGCGCCCATATAATGGAGAATCGTGTAACGATACGAGTGGAAGTGTAATCGGCATTTGGTGACAATGAGATCTGGATCTGATGGCGCATGGCTGATAATTCTCGTCGTTTGCCGAATGACTGAGTTTGTACTGGGACTATATCTACGAGCAAGTCAACTTGTCGTTGACGGTGAATTTCTAATTTCCTCAGGCTGTTCTCTTCTGATTTGACAATTCTCCAGGCGCCTTTCCATGGGTTCACGCGTACTCAGGCTACATGTACCGGGAGGAATATCGGATAAGTGGGACGGTAGTGAAGAAGTTCCACTGGACAGCAAGGTTTCATCGTTTCCAGTTGGTGACATCTGAGTGGATCTACGAGTTCTTGGTTGCAATTTTTCCACGTCAACGGGGTACCATTCTTCGATATCATGATGGAATGCCTTCCAGACGAAAGGACTTTTCTCGCACACATACCAGAAGGATGTGTGTGCGGACAATCACAGAAACATAATTTCAAAAGTGAGTTATACCTCCGAGCACTTGTTACAACCAACCAGGCCCGCCGGTTGTGCCACAGTGATTATGTCCTCGCGACGTACCAACCATTAGCGTCCACAGGTGCTCACGTGGGTTTGAGCGACCTGCCCGCCATTACCACTGTCGATCGAAGAAACG
The DNA here is from genome assembly GCF_016758755.1 of Suillus discolor. Lineage (NCBI taxonomy): Eukaryota > Fungi > Basidiomycota > Agaricomycetes > Boletales > Suillaceae > Suillus > Suillus discolor. The sequence goes on from NW_024541283.1 coordinate 364,157, forward strand.
TGAGACCGCGTGTGTCCGTGATGAAGGGAGACAATCAACCGCCATGCTCACGGCCACAACTGCATTCAAGCCAGCGGAGATTGATAGCAAGATCATCAATTTAACTAGACAATATTTCGTTTTCACGAGTATTCTGTTATACATGAAAAATCACAGTGCACAGGAGTTCTGCTCTTTTACGTTCTAGAAACGATCTGATCAACGTCAGTCAATATGGTGCGTCGTCAAGTAAATCAAACACACCATTTACGTTCGACAGGCGCCCAGATCTGATTGGCACCATGCCACCTAGTCCAAAGCTGAACTGGTGTGCCTTCTGTCGCATTTCCGTTATCGGACAAGTCCACGCTAAATTTATGTCCATGGAGCAATATCCTGCCAAGGGAAAGAAAAAGAATCGACGATAATCAATCCATGTCCAGCCATACCCCACAAGTATGCGCACCTGATGCCTTCGACGCCTTCCATGTCAGAGTTTTTGATGTCCCACTTGAAAGGGAACCCGACAGCAACAACCCTGGTGCCATTACCGGCGTCGTTCACATCGCCTTCGATCCCAAGATACTTATCAGCCCCGACGGACTTGATGGACCAGCTGTCATCATCATCATGGTGGAAGATCCACTGCGAACAGTCCAGCTCGTCAGTGCAGTCCTTCCTGTAATGATTACTGGTGACACATTACCGCCTGGTTGGGACCATTGTGGTCGCGATAACCGATGACTACAGGTCAACCCAACGTCAGCACTGACTTGGATGGCTGGAGCAGGGATGATGCCTACGGGAGTAGTTGTCTGCACCAGAGAGGTCGATGACAGTGCCTCCCTGACAGTTTCTAAGGGTGTAAATGTGTTGGTTCTCAATGCAAGCCATGGTAGTGCGTGCTTAGAACGCTGCTAACAGCCTTGTATTTATACCTGGCAGAGCAATACGTCAACGATCAACTTGGACATGAATCTCGACCCCTTAGATCACCAAGCTCCAGTCACGAATCAATATTCAGTACTCAGTGCTGAAAGGAGCTCGTTCGATCCGATCAATTGGATTTTATCAGCAAGACGCCGCTGATAATCGATGGCACTATGACGAAAGATTAAGGGGTAGAATCTCCTTGCGCCTTGCGCCTCAGGAGAGGAAGGAACTAGGCCCCACGTGAGGCTTTATGCATGCTCGTGTACAAAGGCAAATACAAGGGCGTCATATCGACAGCTATGTTCACGCCAAGTTGGAGAATCGAAATACTATCAGAGAACTTATTGATCATCGATGGTCTCCAATAAAATATCCAAGGCGCGTAAGTATTGATGAGATCCTATATATACAACAAATCATGAAATCTCGTAGTTTTTTTGTACCCAACTCACATACATATGACGAGAAATTTTCACCTCCACCGATCATACAAGAGACTTGCAGAGCATGCCCTCAAGTCGGCAATACTCAGGCACGATAGCAGCGTACGTCATGAACGCGTCAACGTCTGCCTCAGCGACCTTCGCCAACCCAATCTGTGCCTCGGCATCAGAAGTAGGTAAGGCAGTTACAGGAGTCAGCGTGGTTGTCTGCGGCACAACAGCTCCAACTCCTCCACCTGGGCTCCCTGCGCCCGAATTAAGATCGGGAGTTGTGAATGTAGTCGAGGGCCCGATAGATCCACTGCTTGTCACAGTATCAAGCGTAGAACCTGTGAGCGTTCTCATGCGGCTGATGTCCCTGCCAAGATCCCTGTCTGCGAAGCCACCTGCAAACACTGAGGAGGCGAGTATACCGCTTGCACGTTCCATCTCCTCCACTTCTTCTTCCTCTTCCTCGACAAACACAGTGGAGCCCAGCCCCGAGCGATGGCCATAGGGGGTACTAGTACCGCTGTTGGCTCCACTGCCTCCGTTCCCACCCACAGGAGTATTCACATTGGTCCGCAACGGGGTACCACTGCTTGCGACCCAGCGTTTTCCGTGTAACCTCCTAATCTCCTCCTCAAATCCGCCGAGTCCTCGGCCGGTACTTGATCCACCAATAGCAGAACTACGCTCCTTTCCCCATATCCACCGCGCGAAATAAGCACCCCCAAGTGATGCACGGCCAGGGAAGCCAGTAGCAGGTGCGTTGCGGTGGGGCACTACTTGAGCAGAATCAACCTGGGTACTGGGCATGAATACCGGTGCATTGAACACATCGCCTGCAAGATTTGCAACGGAGGGGAAGTTGGCAGCTGCGCCAGTGACGAGTATTCTTGCAGGGAGGGGGGAATAATCATATGGATCGAAGGAGAGTCCAAGGCTGGATGCGATGTTTGAACGGGGATTCTGCCCTTGTGGAGATGTAGGACCAGGTGTCTGGGCAACGTTCCCCCGAGACCGGTTGTTATTCGAACCAAGAACACCGGTGGCAATCATCTTTGACCATCGAAAGCGGAATGAGAGGACCTGGCTCTCTAGAAGACACCGAGGGTTTGCACGAAGGTCTCGGAATTCGTTGACTTTGATACCAGTCTCAAAGCGATAGATGCCTTTGACGTGTGATAGTGGGTAACTGTCGCCCTGTAGAAGCCAAAAACTGAAGAGCTTATCATCGAGCCTGCAAAGAATTTCAGAGAAATAATATAAATACTCGTTTACATGAACGTACCCTATGGATCCACCAGGTGGCACGATGGCAACTAGCCGATCAAACGCACTCCAACTCTTCGTGTACATATCTCTTACAAGAGCACGCGGAACGTCAGCGTTTCTGCAAACAAACGTGAGAAGCTGTGAAGATGTGAGGTTATGTAATTGCATACCTGCTGCTCAACATGGCAATGTATCGTCGCTTTTCGCTGGCATCCTGGGCAGGGTGGGGGAATAGGCTGTAAAGTCGAGTTGGTAGGTAATGTTGAGCAGGAGTAAGAAGGGTATCCATTGGTCCAAATGAAAGCACTGCATCTCCAGGAGATGGACAGAGAGATAGGTATGAGGAAAGGTAATCAGAAGTGAAGGGAGTGACAATCGTATCTGTAAATTTATCAGTGGGTTGCGCACACATGATAGCAAATGAATCTCACCGGATTCAAATCCGTATCGTTCACATAGGTATCGCGAGATATGGGCCACTTTTCTCCCACTAGCGACCTCCACGTCGCCTAGCCATGTTCGGATTCTCCGACCTTCTTCTCGGCTTCCACCTACGATCTCCAAAACACCCTCGTCCCAGCGGCCCAGTCCAGATGCACCTTGTGTGCCAGCACCAGCACTGGCATGCACCCACATACCGGTCGCGCAGGCCTCTGACTCTCCCATATTTACCCACTCCCCCACGACCATACTTGCAAGAAATTGACTGGCAAGCTGTATCTTCCCCGTTCGTGACCAGACATCAGATGTCCACGATTCGCGAACTCGGAGGAGTTGGGCAGCTAAGAGTGATGCGTTAGCGCATGTACCGACGCGAGCGGCCATGAGGTCTGGCCCCCCAAGTAGGGCTTCGAGGGCGAGAGCATGGGTGTGTGCGGACGTATCCTGGGCGACTGGTGTATTCGGTAATGAGAAAGTGTTGGGAGGAAGTTGAGAATGAAACGGGAGTCGCGGGTCCAGCGCTGGAAATGAAGGAATAGGTGTCGATTTCCACCACACGAGAGCATGCTGTAAAGTTGTATGTATCACATCAGGACGGACTCTTCACAACTTGATACGAGCGAGTCACCTGAGCACAACCACCAATTGATTTTATTCTGGTTAGATCGTGATTCCTAGTCAATTTCTCCAGTAAAAAGTCTGTTGCCGGTTGTGTTTAGGGGAGAAGTAAACAATGTTCCCGCGCACGTGGTAAGTGATCGGAGAAATACCCAAAAATCCAAATTGGTTAAGTCGAAGCAAAAAAAATTTGCTTCCGCCAGTTTACGCACCAAGAGCCTTGACCCACATATCTACTGGCGTGGTGTATGCATCTCCTGGAGTAGTAAAAATCCCTCCCTGAGTCCTATTAAAATATTAGCTCTCCAATAAAATGACTTTAGAAACGATATGAAGAAAGCATATGTCGCAACAATTGGGGATCCAAGTTACTGACAGCGAGACACGGAAGAACAGAATATACATGAGAGCACGTACTGATATTCAGGTAATTCGGTGTCAAAATCAACGCATTCTACTCCCACAAGCTCCAAGCTCTCATCCACGATCGAAGCGCGCAATTGATCGGTAGCAAGTTCAAGTCCGAGAAATAGCGCAGGGCCTGTCTTTGGACCTGGTGCCATCGTTGACCGGATTAATTGAAGGTTCAATTAGGAATCGACGTCGTGATTGCGAATCTGTAAGACGGAGAAGATGATGGTATCGGGTATAACAAGCAGATGATGATATATTTTTTTCTGGGAAAAGTTGCAGGCAGGTCACCTGGCCCCGATTGGCGACAGTGGTCGTGCGGTCGTGAAGATGAAAACAAGAAGAAAGCAGAGAAGAAGACAATTATGAAACGATTCTGATGAATTCGATTCTCAGGCTCGCATTCGCTTGTCCAAGTGTAGGAGTATACATTGATCTGGACAGCCCGTTCCCACGCCTTTATGTATTCCAAACGTATTCCCATACGCGATCACAAGACTTGACTTGTTGCCCTCGATCTCATCCATTCCCGCCAACCAATTGGGGCCTCGCAATCGCCAATATCAATTCTGGTAGTGAGATGTATACTACGACGTGGCTCGTTATACCAAGGGGGTCAAGCTACCGATGTCGATAAATCGCCCCTTCCTATCGACCACCAACCTCCCAAGTCCCAACGCTTACGATTTTCGTCATCATCGTCGTGAAAGAACCGTTGGATGAACTGAAAACATTCTGACTGGGCTTGGTACTGGCTTCACTTTACATATCCGCCTGTCTTTCCATAAGTCCTCCTGGTCTGGGGGAAGATGATGACTAGCTCCTCTGAATATTTTTCAGCCGAGTCACCGATGCCTACCTCACAAATGCTTGCACAGGTGAACCCTGAATCATCATGAGTTATTTGGTACAAGGGACGCGCAAGTAAAAAAGGATTATCATGTAGCGCAGGAATACAGGCAATCATCTAGCCAACTGTTCGGAAACGACGAGAAGTGGCAGAACTGATTGCTGTAGAGGGAGTGGGCGACCCTTCTTCTGAATCAACACGTCTGTGGGGTGAGTGGACATAGGAAGAAAACCATCAGTATTGATTTTATCGGACGACGGGTTCTACAAAGAACGAGGCAGATAGTACGAAACCAATCAGGGCGATGCGTGAGGCTTTATTCAGTATCTCAAGTCGGATGCATGGTTCGCTGGCAAGACATTGAATGGCAAGCAATTCCAGGATATTGGACGCGATGTGAGCATTTGTGCTCCTTGGACGTTCAATATAATTGTGCTTGACAAATCGACTGTGATGCGTCAGTCACGTGTTCCCAAAATCAACGCCGAGCTGAGTGCAATTCACCTCCTGTGCAAGTCGTCTTGGTGATTCTTGAAATTCTGTAATTACACAATAATACACGCAACAAAAATACAACCCATCAATCATCAATATAATGTAGGAAAATCGGATGTGAAGAAAACGAAGGCACAAAAAAACTAGACCTGGCTCATCCATGCTCTACAGCGCTCCAAATCGTCCTGATGAAAACGTTAGGTAGCTCTCCATTAGGTCGAATATAATGAAGGACACTCACGTCACGTATTTGAAGAACGTCAGTTACATCCAAAACGACATCCTTCACCATATCCATCGCCTTGGATACATACACCTTCCAGGGAACCTGCTTGGTGGTGTTTTCTGGCGTGCAACTTAACGACGGAGAGCAACGACACCCAGAGTTCCGTGCTGTGGCTTTGTAATAGCGGGCGATGGCAATGATGAGACCGTCGATCACGGCAGAGGCGGTTAGCAGCGAAATAGGAAACTGTAGGACGTCAGGTTCTGGGGCATGGTCAAACTTAATGCTATAGCTGATAAAATATGATCAAGAGAGGGTACCTATTAAGGCGTCAAACAGCCTATCCCATATTTCAACTTGGACTGATTTCCAGCCATCCTTCACAGGTTCTGTAGCCTTCCGTAGCGTAGGTAAAGCTAGCCAGAGTTCATCCATGAGACCTTGCGGTGTGATGCTACCGATACAGAAATCGAAAGCGGCAAGTATATCGCGTTGTGAAACCTGATGGGCAACCATAGTATGAGGAAAAAGAAACCGCTATCAACGCATGACGAGTCAATGTAATGATACCTCGAGGTCCTGATACGACATGGAATGCCGTGCTAAATCCAAGAATTCGTATGCATATACGGGACTCAGTGGGCACAAGAAGTCACGATGAAACTGCCAAATACAAATAAGTGTTCTATGAATGTTGATCTAAAAATGATCTTACCTTGACGCATAACGCTAATGATCCAAGAGCGGTATCCCATATAACCGACTCCTGACCATCCTGCCAATTGTCTGACTCGGACTCATATCCACTTACCTGTTCTCCTTTCACTACGACTGTAACATCAGATGCAGCATCTAATCCGTCGTCCCAGTCTTCGCCGGTGGATTCATCATCGCTATCTTCCGAACTCGATGCCCTGCTATTTGTCGAAGAGTCGTCGCACCCTCTTGAAGATTGGGCATGCGATGCGATCGTTGATAGGTTGATACTTAGTTTCTTATCTGCAACACGGAGGAGATATCTGTAAAAGAGATGAACCGCATGAAACCTTGTGTTTCGACAGGTGTCCAATTGGTCAAAAAGGTCATCGATGTCGACGCTGTCATTTCTCATCGGAGGGATGTTTGGGAGGACCTGTGAGTTTGTCAGCAAGCTCAATGACAAAGAGTAGATCAACTCATGCATCCAACATCCAACCAACAACTTCTTTGCGGAAGGAATCGTCGAGTCCGAGCGCCCTTGACCATTGTTCGCGATTTCCAGACTTTTCTGTGCCCAGAGATGGATCTGACTTTTGACTCGCCACGGATTCGGATTCAGAGACGGAAGGCGATTCGGCCCAGTATTCGTCGTCGGAAACAGAACTCTCACTCTCGCTTCGGTTGGAGCAATCATCAGGAATTAGAGGAAGGCTCAGGCCATCGCTTTTGCGCTCTTCTCTTTCTTTCGTGAGAAGAATCTTGATCCGATCGCCCGCCCGATCTTCCTCGCACTTGATAATGAAAGGGCTAGGAGACCTGGGAGGCGCGATGATAGGGACAGGTGGTATCCTCGGCAATTGTTTAGAAGGCGCGCGGACGGCGGGAGTACGTAAAAGAGGGTTTCTCTTTGCACGAAAATAGCTAACTGTGTCAGGAAGAGGTGTGATTGGCACAGTAGGGGGGCATATAGGCGAATCGAGTTGAACTGTCGGGTAGATGGTTGGAAGTACCGATCCAGTTGAAGGGTTCAGCCCGTCCAAAAGCTGTTTTATTGCGTGTCAACTTCCACGCGAAGAAGTATACACGGCATTTTGACAAGAGATCGTTTCAACGAACCTTGACTACGTCCTCGTCGTCCCTATCAGTAGAAGTTTGTGAAACAAGAGATTGGGCTCTGCGTAGACTGGCTGATTCCTTGGCCAAAAAATGTGTCCGTATCTTGGGTAGATCAGGACGATCACTGGCTAGACGACAGATCCTAACTTTCTTTGTTGGAGGTTCCTGCTCCGCATATTCTCCTAGGTCCTCAAGTGGAAGAGTTCCGCGGTTGTTGAAACATCCTTCGCTCGAGTCGCCAACGATCGATTGGGGTCCTGGTAGTGACTTTGCTGTCCTCAAGGTTTTGTTGGTCCTTAGCCGACTCGATGGATATACCATGGTATGATAAGAATTCGAACGCCGCTCAGAACACATTCTGCTGTGACGCGCAAGGCCAGTCAACAAAGGAATTGAGGGCTTGACCATGGACTTCTTCTCCAACTGGAGTCTGGCGGAAGGAGCCTCAGAGGTGCATTGAACAAACGGCGTGTTTTCTGGAGTGTTGCTAAGCAGTCGACGTTTCGTTCTTGAGCAGTTCGTAATATTCGCAGACTCCGTTTCAGCATGAGCAGGTGAACCCAGGGGGTATCTGCAAGAGCCCGAAGGGGAATGACAGGGCGTCTCCTCATTTTCGTCTTCGTGAGGAAGAAGTTCTGGGTAGGCAATCGGGGAGGAAGAGGGTGGTGGAGGACTTCCAGATATATCGACCAACACGTGTTCGTAGCCAGCAAGTTCTGGGTAGGCAATCGGGGAGGAAGAAGGTGGTGGGGGACTTCCAGATATATCGTCCAACTCGTGTTCGTAGCCAGGAGTGACTGAAGCAACTGGACTAAAATCGGAAGACAGGTATCCAGTGTGGATATATGCGCGTAAATTGGAGCTCGTAATAATTTCGGTGATGCTTCCTTGGTCAACCAATGAGATTCCGATGCGTGGTCTTGATATATCGTGATAGACTTCGGTACCAACTGGCGGAGAACTGGAAGGCGTGCTAGTGTTTCTTGAGTAACTGGAAGACGTGGATATCGAGTGACAGGTGTTTGACTTCTCCATCCCAGCCTCCTGACTGGTTACAGTTGAAGTATCAAAAGATGCTTTACAGCTCTTCAAGAGAAAGATTTTGGAAGCTTACAGCAGTTTGCAACAACCAAAAATGGTGTCAAGCCTCTTACGTACTCCCTCCAAAAATGGTAGGTATGTTTGATCAACTTTCTCCAGAGTCCAAGGCCATGTTTGTAAGTGTAGGTATATCATAAACGACAGTGTAAGAAAAGTGTAAGAAAAAGAGCGATATCTGTATGTTGTTTTGACCACAAGGAAGCTAAGCGCCAGGTCACTAGAACAACTTCGAGTGTGGTGAGTCTAGTCTAAGTCAATACGAGTCTACTTTATATAACGGTGGTTGAGTGATGGTGAATCACCATATAGTTCCAACAAGCAAGAGCGACAGGAGAAGTAATAGCCAGTGTATATATCAATACACGGTGGGTCACCTCACTGTGTGTCAACGAATCCAGCAATGACATTATTGTCGATGATCGATCCAGCTTTACCGCCACTTGTCTGCAAACCAGACCAATCCCAGACACCTATCATGGTACGTCAGAAATGGACTGAGGAAAACTGTAACTCGTGTACCTGTGCACGATCCACTTCCACAGTTCACTGCAACCCTGGAAGCACCCTTGTTGGCCGTCAACGAAGTGGTCCCATGGTTGAAATTGATATCCTGAGACAACCCGTGAAACCATTGTCGACATAAAACTGAAAGAACACATACAGAGATGGTGACCCCGTTGCCTGGGGTACCCAGGTTGGAGGGATAGCTCTGTAGATATGTTATATGAGTGACGACGGGAGAGCGTGGTAAAACACACGTACCTGGGTGATCAGAACGCCAAAACCGGTACAGTTGGTTGCAGTATTGTCCTACAAAAAATCTGTCCAGGATCATCATCATCATCATCAAAACCACTCACGCTATACGTAACATTCTTCACTACACTGTTTGTCGCAGATTTATCGGTCTTGATACGGAACGAGTATGCACTACTCGTGTCAGTACAACTATAATTCACCATTGTGCCGTAGTCACCTGCTAACAACATGGTTTCCGATAATCTCGATATCGGAGACGACGGCATTTGACGAGATGGAGCCCTGGACGAGAAATATTTCAATAATTTGGTTCGCAAAATTGATCAAGTGGCTCACAATGGAGATACCGTGACCGTATGCACAGTAGTTATCGGCAAATGTGATATTCGTTCCCCCATTGATAGCTAAACAATCGTCCTGCAAAAAGAAATACTTTGTAGGTGAAGGGACGTGGAAGCTCAATCGTCAGACGGACCTGATTGAGGACAGTGCTGAATGCTCGTAAGTGTCTGAGTCGATTGAGGAACTAGAGGATAGACAAACCAATTTTGAATGAGCAAATCACTACCGCTGACATCAAAGCCGTCGGTGTTGTGTGCTTGTCGGCCAGCAAGTTTAAAACTGTCCGATAGATGAACACGTCACTTACCAGCAGCGGCGTTTACGCTTCGCGAGTTGGGATAGTTACCCTGCACTGTTCTTGACGTCAAAATGAGATACACCGCTGATAACATGCAACTACGCACAATCATCGACAGTGACGCCAGAGATAGTGAGAGGTCCTGAATTTGTGATCGCAAAGGCGGAGGAGGGAGAGTTTACAACATAAACGTCCTACATAAACAGTCAGCGATCTGCCTGGAACGGCTGGGGCAATTCGAGCGCATACGTTCAATGTGCCCGAGATCGATATTCTGGCAAACGTAAGATTAAAAAAGATCGTAGCACAACAGTAATTAATGAGCTTACTGCATCATTGGGTGTGGTGTTGTGATACTGGCACCTTGACCGTCCTGTATCAGTGTAAGATGAAGCGAAATCCTCGCGAGTGAACTAGTATATTTACCCAGTAAAAAGGGCCTCCACCATCCCACCTCTGGTTGTTTCCATTGACTGAGAACGTTAGGGATTGCCACGGCTTCAAATAACCCACGTACAGGTAACGTCATTCCCTCTGTCAAGACGGCCTTGATCAGGTTCTCCGAGCCACTTGAAGTAGTAGTGCCTGCACTCACATCACCCGGAATAGGGGACCGGACCAGCTCAAATTCCCGAACTGAATCTCGCCCACTAAAAAGAATCAGGGATGCGAAAAGCGAAGTATCAGATCACACTCACAAACATTGACAGTGGTACCGTCCAGCAGCTGCAGTTCGAACGTTTTTCCACCAGGGACGGTGAACGCATTAATATTTACCGTCGTGCATTGGATAGCACTGCTAATGTCGTCCAAGGATGAGATTGTGCCGACGCAGCTACTGCTTCTGGCTGCAGCGACTGCAGTAATCCCGGCCACGAGGAAACCAAGAGCTAACGAGGGAAACATGTTGACTAATGTGAGCGAGCAGCCTAGCCTTAAATCTGCCAGGTGATACGGCCATCGGTGAAGGTAAATTGATCTTGCACGCAAGCTCTATTTGCCGGTCTTATATACGGAGTTCATTGTTTAGGCAGTAGGTAGCGTGGGCTATGGAAAGCGGGAGTGATCAGCTCGGCGAGCATGGCATTTATTAGCCTGGTACCCCCTGCCACTCATCACGTTGCACGGCACAGAACAGCTTGTGAGAGTATTCATCCTCTATCGAGGTGTCTGAAATAACCGGTCTGTAGATGAGTCCGTGGTGCTGGTGTACCGCGTGCCTCTTAGGGTTCCTAAGGAGACACAAGTCCCAGAGATGGGTTTCGTCCTCCAACGAAACCAGACCACGAGAATATCGGAAATGTGTAGACTGCAGCAATTTTGATTGTCGCTGGTCTCCAGTAGTAACTGGCCTGATGGGAGATGCTGATAGACTGACAGTCAATATTATCATGATGGTCCACGTGCTGTTTGAGCTCAAGCAAGTGCTTACTAAGCGATGTGCCTCGGGGTAGTGTTGTGGGCAGAACTGGCACCTTGGGACTAATTGTCGGAAATTTCTACCGACCCTCCGAAGTCAATTTAAGCCATTTTAAGGACACATGGTGCCCTTTTAATGCATACTAATGATGTAAGATAATATTTGAAGGCACCTACAATAGCTTACACCAATCATTAAAACTGAAAAGGCATTATAATTGTCCCGGGTGCCGTGTGACCAGTCCAACATTTTAAGGGCATGAAATGATCACATAAGCATTGTAAGGGCAGGTTGAGTCATTCTAAGAGTTTTTGTGCGTCTCAATGTCCTTGCAAGGCCGATGTCCAGAATTTCAAAAAATAACAAATAATATTTATATTCATATACATCAGTGAACTGACGGAAACCTCAGATGGACAAATATTACCTTATATAGTGGATAATCACCAGCATTGCTATGGGCTATCACACTGTCATGCTTGACCTTATAGAGGAAAGGAAAATTCTTCATTGATGTGCTCAGCTTGGCAAATTGTCAAAAATTCATTGTTTAGTTCAACTAAAAATTGAGGTGGTAGGTGGGGTAAAAGCCAATGGTCCATCTCAATTGATCATGGCCACCATATTGGGATTGAGGTCTACAACTTGGAAGGTAAACCTGAATATCAGTATCTTACAGACAACAACATTTTGTATAGTGATTGGTGAAGAACTGAATCTTATGTTTATTTGGATCATTCGGCTGTCTTTTTTGTATGTATAGTTTTGTTCTACTGGATATCCATGGCTGCTTCATGTAGTATTGTTTTTGCTTCATGTTGTGTAGAACATCATGTGCCATTTCACCCTGCTTACATAATTGGTTGTGCTTGCATTTGGAAACCTCAGTTATTCCATTGTGAAATGCAACAATATTGTTATCATGGGCGATACCTAGGAATGACTATATCCCTTTGTCCACAAAGGACTGTCCGGGAGACTCCCAATACATATGTTATGAAGGATGAAAACCCAAGAACAAAAATATATCTTGATCACCCCACTTGTCACGAGCCTGACTGTGATTTTTTGGTATGTTCAATAATTATCGTCACTTTGGATGTCAATAATATTTATCCTCCGAGTGGAATGAAGATCAGTACATGCACATATCTCTGTTGTTGCACTGCATTTGGTCACATTGCAGGTGTATACTTTCTGCATTGCAAGTGGAGGGACAAGTAGAGAATTTTGTTACTTTGTATGTATCACCTTTTCCCCTTTGAGCGGAATGACACATAGATAATATAGATATCATCACTGTTGTCCTGTGCTGTGCTATTGCACACTTCTATACTTTGCTTCTGTGATGGGATTGATGAGTAAGAAATACAGATGCTTAGCGGCTCATGTTGTGATTTCACACACCTATTCTTTCTGTCTTGTATTGAACTGAAGGCTCGTCTGTGCATTCATTTGCAATGTTGCCTTGTGTTTGGCTACCTCACACATATATACTGTTCGTGTTGCAAGTGGGATGATGAGTAAAAACTTCTCTCACCTCACATGTTATGCTGACTGTCGGTCGGCGTGTGCGAACTAGGATAGGTCTTCTCAGCGACGACTCGAGTGAGTCTACTGAAGCTGAGGGTGGTTCTCGTCTTGACGGAACGTCAAGGGTTCCTCCGGCAATCTCGGTAAGATGGCGCTCGTTGAGATGCAGGGCTAGCGGATACGTGCTAAGTCGTATGGGGGCGACTTAGAAGTGCGGTCTCACACAAGGAAGCTGGTAAGGCTTAGATGAGCAAGTTCTGGGGATGAACCTAGTAGATTAAAGTAAAGTCTAAGTACAATAATCCTGTCTACTTATAGGGAAGTACTACAAGTATTCTAGCTCAGTCTGTAATCAATAGTATATCTAGGATCTATGATAACAAGACATGAGGTTCAGATAAGTACATGAGGCTTAACCTCTGATCAAGCATGCTGCGCCAAGGGCAGCTGCGCATAGGTACAGGAAGCGCCGAGAGCGCTCCGGATCTTCATGAAGCGACATGCGGTATGCATGCGCTGATCTAGGGTGACCATGAGGCGTACAGCCTCCATGGATCAGGTACAAGGCCATCTAGGCCAGGGGCGGGTCATAGCGCCAGGGGCGGGGTCACAGCGGTCCAGACCACTATCTTTCTAGGCGCGGGCGGCGCACCGCCGCGCGGGGAGTCTAGCAGAGCGGGGGCAGGCATAGGCAGAGCTGGGGCTTCAGTAGGTGTTACAGATGCCTGTAACACACATGTATATACATGTTTTCTGACTGGAATGATAAAGTAGGAAATACAGACATCACCACTATCATGTTAGATTGAGCTTCTGAAAATACAAGCACGAAGATCCAAACCTATAGCTTGACTTACTGTATTTATAATATGCCCATGAGATGTATATTGTGTCATAGGTACCATCTCAGATGCTTTGCTTCCGATGTTTTACAACAAAGAGATAGGATTAAATCATCATATTCACAATTGCGAGATACTATTGTAATGTAATAATACCGTATTATTGAATATCAAAAAAATGGATGCTCAACAGGGTGACAACCATAGAAGCCGCACTTGCACCAGATATAAACTACTCTGAATCAAAAAGAGCATCGTCCAGCTGTGCTCTCTGTCTTGTGAGAGTGTTGACAGACATCCTGGCCTTTGCACCATCACCGAGTTCTGCACGTCAACTTGTTCCGAAGACTTTCCTAAAAAAATGGAGATCAATTGAGGACTGTTGAGTGTGTAAAGAATGCACCTCGACGACCATGCCAGGAGTTGGGTAACCCTTTGCTGTGCTGCTTGACCAGGGGGCCATTCAAAGAAGTCTACAATGTTTTGCCAAAATAGTATGTAGTTGAAGTTGCTGTCAACCGAGCACCATGAGGTCACAGAAGACAGGGCAAATCGCAACTTGTTAAATATTGTCACTCCGCAAGGAAACTAAAAACTATTACAACGTACCTGACATGCTACATATGCAATTGAGCGGGGCGTGTTGGCATGCATTTTGATTATTTGCGCTACATGTGTCTTTACTTTCTTGCATGAATTGAAGTCCTTTTTAGTGCTGTAGCACTCGAGCTCGTGCTGAGCACATATTCATTGATTTCCCGATACATGTCTAATGCCCGTTACTTTCTGATGTAACCTGACACTAACCCACACAACCCGACGCAAACCCGATGCCTTGACTAGTGGACCCGACGTTTTGGCCGCATCAGCCGACCCGAAATCCTGTGCACTTGTCCTATCTGTGTCCTGTTATGTCTTGCTAGCCCCACTAGGTGCATAGTTGATTATTTCACACATTACTCAAGTCGTAGCCAGCACTATCACATGTTTTCCCATCATCCGCAGTGCCTTGTGTTAGTTTACATGTATTTTGGATCCAAAATCGTCGGCCACTACTTTCGCCTATAGGATTCTGGATTTCTATGTACTTACATATATATTTGACTGATTACGAGTATTATCATCATCCAAGTAGTAGGGAGCTGTTTCCCGATACTTAGTGGTCAAACCCGATATTTCGTAGTTCTTAGCTGAATTCCGCAAATATCATCCTTTCATTATCTGAAATACTCTGAAACTTCTGACATTCGCTATCCCCGACATTCACTATATTCCCAACACAAACCCAACGCTAACCCAACGCAACCCAAGGCAAACCCGAAAACATCAGACCTGACATTTTTGACATTGGACTCATAATTATACCTTCAGACTTTGTTTCCCGCACCTTGGACTATCTTCCTTTTCATATAACTGATTATTCTAAAACCATATAGCAAACCCCTCGGGTCGAACACACTTGTCTTGCAAGTATAGCAGACTAGGCTGTGCACGACCACAACACTTTTTTATATTGCTGGTTACTTACTTCGTGTAGTGTCCAGCAATTGTTGTATCCCTACAGTGCGTCAGTTAGCTTCAATTACATTGGCAGCATCACAACCTCCCTTGCAGAGGAGGGTGATGTGAATATTGCTTTGAAAACCTACTAAAAGTGAGATTTTTGTTGAGTGACTGGAGAATTACTCACCTGAAGTGAAAGAATGCTTTTGAAGAGGCCTTGCTCCAGATTGTCCTGATCTGCTGTGTATTTTTCATACAGAAACGCTGGCCAGGACATCTCTGTTATGACATAGCCTTCTGCACGATCCCTGATTCCTGCTCTGATGCTATTGTATAGTTAGTGTTGCACAAGATCTTGAGTAAGATACTTTACTTATGTTGGGCTATTCCAGTCTAGCTCAGTTGGGCGGAGTAGTCTGCCACACGTATCATTAATAAACCCATGGTAGTATTTGTCCTTGGGGTCGACGAGGGAATCTGGCTTCAATTCACGATTGATCCAATCGGCAATGAGGCTCTTCAACTTCGAAGTGTCATCCCCTCGAGCAGCATCAGCTCCCTGCCTGAGCTTAATAAGGAATTAGTAGCAGGCAAATGGTTTGCATTGATAAGAGCACCTTTTTGAGCATATATGAGTAATCATCATACTCCATGTCTGAAGCCTTGAAGTGAAACCATGACAGGGCATGATTAAGTGTTATATAACCGGTTTGCAAACAATTTTGACTATCATTATGAACCAGTGGTCAACAATCACATAGCATAGGTAAAAGAAAGACTTACTCGACAGTCATATCTTCATCCTTGTCATCCATATTGCACCATCTATCATTCTCGCATATTACTAAGTCTTTGATGTTATCAAATAATGTAACAATGTGTCTGATGGCTCTTCCTTCCGACATGTAGTAGTTTGTCTCCCTGAAAATTATATTGAATGAACTGAACTAGAAGTAAATGACAGTGATACCTTTGTTTGACCACATGCCCCGACTCCAGTATCTGTAGTTTTTCCTCTAAAGCAGCAATTTTCCGCTTCTGATGAGCACTCTCAGATGTTGCCACCACAAGTGACTGTGACGATTCTGGAGGGTGGGGAATGTCCTCCACCATCACCTGACTGAGAGACATGGAATTCTACCGAAAAGGTGAAGAAAATGAAATTAAGCCTATGACAGAGGGTGGGAGATGAGGGACTTTCCAAGTTGAATAATCCTGCCCCCATTTTATATGACAGCCATCCAGAGTTGAGAAACACAGCTGTCTTGAGACACATGGTAGTATGCCGGGAAGGTTTCAAATAACTATTACTAAATTCCATATGCCGGAAATGGACTTGTTAGGCAAAGCAAGCACATTGATGTTAACACTGACCTCTGAAATTGGTCTAAGGCACATGTATGACATGCCAAGAGTCAGATTGCTACTTTTTTGAGTGACCATCGATTTGACATGGTGCAAGGAACATGTCATTTATCCTGTCCTCATTTGCCACATTGAATTGATCTGACTCCATGGCTGGGGTCAGGACATGAGCAGAGGTGTCAAAAGTAGCATGTGATGAATATGTAACAGAGCAAGGTGACACGAGCCAACTAGTACTTAGTACTACTATCTCCAAGTCCAAATTGTTCAAGTTGAGCCTATGTAATGAGGCAGGGAGGTGATGTCGCAGAGACAGTGTTATGGAGGATATTGTAGTGGGCACTGGCATGGGCAGTCTTAAACAGGAATCCAGAAATGGAATTTCTCATAGGCCAGGTACTGAGATGTGAGAGTGATGTACTTGAAGCCTTGCCAATATTGACAAGGCTGGCCTTGGGAAAGACAAAGCAAATGATAGGGAGCTATTGAGGATGTGCAAGATGCCGATATGACCCCCAAGCAAACTAGACTGGTCAGTAGGCACAATAGAAGAGGATTTATTAATATCATGGAGTGCCAAGATCCATGTCCACAGGAGGTGCCTCCATCTGCAAACAAAGGACAGTTAGGTGCAAGATATGTACTACTGTCAATGTGAACCTAAGATACACCATATACATTGCAATGTCGACTATTCTAAGTAATGGATTGAGTCACAGTCAAACCAAAAACAAAGATGATGCAGTGAAGGCCTAAAGACTATGTACAGTAGTACTAGTATGCACTATTATGTCTGATCAACTTTGGCAGACCAGGAGTGTTACCAGGAAATCATGAAGGCAATCCAAGAGTCCATAAAACTCCTTCAGCTCATTGCCCTGCAATGATGACATCCACCCTTTCAATTCCCCATAGGACACCTCGTTTTCTGGAGTGTGAAAATCTGTATCTTAGAACCAGCCATTCCTCGAGCATTGCCGTATTTTCCATTTGCAGAATGTTGCGGCAAGCAAGATAGTATTCCTAAGGCCAAGCACCCAGTGAGGTTTATTGAGGGATAAGTAGCATCAACATCATTGATCAACCAATATGTATTCCACCATGCCGATGATGGAAGTATTTCCAAATGGGATGCGAAACGACTTGAGTTGCCCATCGCTCATGACTCACTGAAGTGAAGATCAAATATGAGCTGAGTAACATTGACATATGTGCTTACCTGAACTACAATGTCAAGATAATCATTATTTAACAGCAATGCCAACACGTGTGTGATGCGCGATTGTGCAATCTGATTTGTGTTTATGAATAAAAGTTGAAGGGATAGATCATATGTCCTGGTGACCAACCCCCAAGCACAACCCTGGGAGCAGTCCTTGTGAATCTTTCTGACATTTCCTTTCAGCCTTGAAAGAAACTTTTGGCCTTCAGTACTTGACTTCCATTCCTTAAGTTCGCCACCTGTGTACCACCATGAGTTGTAGAATGAATGTAGAAAGAACAAATACCATTCTTTGGGTGTTTGCCAATGGCACACTTGAGTGCTGCAATGGCCAACTTGTCAACCTCATTTGTGGATGGATAAAGGGATGACTGAAACAGAAAGAGATTCATGAATCTTGAGGCGTCCTCCTTCACACAATCAATTACAGCAGATTCGATCTGCAATGTTACAGTCCTTCGAGTGGACTGTGATGGTGCTGAGGGAAGAGGCATGTCAGATCTGACAAAAGGCACTCCTTTGTATGGATGAGAGATCTTCTGGTATGATGACCTTTTATGGCCCAACTTTGTGAGATGATCTTCAGAATAAAGGGAATTAGGGTCATTTGGGTGATATGTGCCCAAAGCCGACGAGCTTGATTGATTTGGATCTGGTTGACTCATACTTGGATCAAAAAAGGTCAGTTTAAGGTCGGTTGGGAAATAAGCTGGTCCCTAGGGGGCGTTCTGGGGTATGAACTCATCATGAGTATCCTGGCTGTGCAAAGTATGATAGTCAAAGTATGCAATCACATCATGATTGGGTACCAACCCAATATTGAAAGCTTCATGCTGGTCCTGGATGCCAATTGCATGCTGTGAATTATGAGAGTCATAGGCAGAAGCTGCTTGACTTGTACTCTGGTTAAAGGAAGTCAGATTAAGAGAGGATGGGAAATGAGGTAGTTCCCTTGGGGTGTTCTGTGCTGGTTCAAAAGAACCATGATACAAGTGGTTGGCAGCCACCTGCTGAGACGCACTACCTGTAGAAATCCTTAAGTACGACCCCAAAGTTGGGTAGCTGCCATCCGCAGGATCTTGCAATTGGAAAGTCTCAGGTGCTGTAATGCCAGGCTGGCTTGGCTCCAACTGCAACAGGATTGGATAGCTGCCACCTGTGGAATCCTGCGGGTATAAAGTGTGATAGTTGGGGTAGGCAGCCGCATTGGGCACTGATCTAATATTGAAAGCCTTGTGCTTGTGCTGGCTACTAGTGGCTGCATGCTGTAAGTTACGAGAGCCATAGGCAAAAGCCGCTTGACTCATACTCGGTTTGAAAGAGGCCAGATTGAGGGAGGTTTGGAAAAGAGGTGGTTCCTGGGGGCCGATCTGCATGTGGTTAGAAGAATTGTGATGCAAGTGGTTAATAACTGCCTGCTGAAACATGCTGGTTGTAGAAACCTGTGAGTGTGGCTGTAAAGTTGGGTAGCTGCTGCTCATGGAATCTTGCAAATGAAAGGTGTTGGGCACTAGGACACCAGACTGGTGCTGGCTACCACCTGTCAGCTTTGGCTGAGACCCGAAATTCGTGTAGCTGCTGTCATTTACAGGTTGACTGTAACTGAAGCTGCTCGCTGGCAAAGATGCGCTCCACTGCAATGGCTGAGGCGGTGGTAAGGAGCTTGATGGGCCACCTGGACCATCATTGTGACTTTGCAAATGCTCCTCAGGCTGGCCTGAGTAGCCGCTATTCCAGTACGACATCTCTGAGTCATTGAACAAGTTCTGATTGCCATGCATGATCAGTCCATGATGGCCATGATGGTCATAGCATGAGTTGCCTTACCTCTTTCTGTCGTTACTTTGAGGGGAGTCTTTGAATTCAGTTGATGGCTGCAACTCCAAGTTTGAGTCAAAGATGGGAGTCAGTTACAAAGTAAATTTGTATGAAAGAAAAAATAGGCAGCAGTAAACAAGTATTAGATGTTGGTCTTACTCATGCCACTGGCAGCTGATATGATCAATTATCATGATGTTATCCCATTGTGGATAGCTAGTTTACTAGATACTTAGTCGTCCGAAGTTGCTTGTACTTACCTCGAGGCTGGCCCCTGAACAATTTGATTGATAGAAATGAAGTTGGCATTAATTCCCGCTATGATGAGCAAAGATGGTCAGGGTTTATTCAATTCAGCCAAAAGCTTAGGCTTATTACTTACAAGTGGTTCAGATCCTGGTTCAGATTGGCTCAGAAATAGATGCAGACTCCAAGTCATGGTGGTTCACTGATTGACTCAAAGCTTCAAATGGGACTCCATCACTGCATAATGCAACTGCCGGTAACAGGCCTGGTCACTTGATATTGTGACTAAGACTCAAAACTGACGGCAAATAAACTCAAAGTTTGTGATAGTACATACTACTAATCAAATGTTTTGCTTTGAAATTTGATGTTTGGTATGTAGCGGCCAAATGCATATATGGGTATCAGAGGGAACTGCCATCATGTTATCCGCATTGTAGGATCAGCTCCAATACCGAACTTGTACTCAACAGGGACCATTGGATCCTGCCCCAATAATCTTGAGACATCTGTTATGGTGTGTGCTGAAACACTTGTATTCAAGTTAGTAAAAGATTTGATAGAAGTTGCAATCAAAATGCCATATGGTTTGATTTGAGAGACATTGAGAATGAACAACGGCAAGGGGAAGGTGTTGCAACAGCACCTGGTTTAGCACACTCAAAGCTTGGGGGCAAATCACTGTAGAGATACAACAATTGCTAGACACTACATGAAGTAAGTGTTTAGCAATATAAAAATGTTGTGGTCTAGCACTGCCTAGTCTGCTATACTTGCAAGACAAGTGCATTCGACCTGAGGGGTTTTCTGTATGGTTTTCGAATAATCAGTTATATGAAAAGGAAGATAGTCCGAGGCGCGGGAAACAAAGTCCGAAGGTATAATTACGAGTCTGATGTCAAAAACGTTGGGTCTGATGTTTTCGGGTTAGCAGGTTTCATCAGGTTAGCATCAGGTTAGCATTGGGTTTGTGTCAGGAATATAGCGAATGTTGGGGATAGTGAATGTCAGATGTTTTGGAGTGTTTCAGATAAATAATGGATGATATTTGCGGAATTCAGCTAAGAACTACTAAATATTGAATGACCTCCTCCTACTTGGAGGTAGAAAGGTAAGTAAATAGGTAGGAGGTATGCGAAATATATAGTATCTATGTAGAATTTTGGAGTGCTATAGGTGAAAGTAGTAGTGCTGATTTTCGGGTCTGATGTCCTATGTAATAAGACACGATGTACTGTGGACATGTGATAATGTGTTCTACAATGTTAGTGACATGAAAATGAATAACTGTGCACCTAGTGGGGATAGATATGACAGGACAGGACATAGGGAGAACAAGTGCATGGGAAAATATCGGGTTTGATGCATGGGAAACATCAGGTTCTTTGGACTAGCGTCGGGTTCGTTGGCCTAGCGTCGGTGTGTGTGAGGAATGATAGCTAGATGAGAAGGGGTGAAAGGGGGAGAAAGGGTGAAGTGGGGTAAAACTCAAATAGACCTCTGGACGCGAGTATATTATTCAGCCCAAGGGGATTGCTACTGAGAACAATTCCTCTAAGTAAAATGTGAGGGGAAACTCGGAAACTAGTAGGAGCAACTGAGAATGGAAGAAGTGCTTGATGTTGTGCTGATGCGACATGAGCACGAGCAAACCACCAAAAGTGCGATATGATATGCGACCGAGTGGCCGAAAGATTGGCGGAGCGCGAAGATGCAGAGAAAAGCCAAAGGTTATATGAGTGAGCTTTTAGTGGAAACATGAAGGTGATGCGACATGATGATGAAATGGGAGGAGAGTTTGGCAATAAGAGTGATGAGTGAAGTGTGACCGTTAATGTAGCGCACGATGTAGTCAGCTGAAGGTTTCGATTCTCAGTCTGAGAATTGTGTGCAAATGGATGATAATTTCAATAGTGGGAGAAGAAGGTACATGAAAAATCTAAAGTACTGAGTATATATGATAGCGCGCGTAGCGCTGTTTGGAACTGAGAAGATAATGGTAATACATATCAAGGGTCCATAATGCAAGTAACGGAAAAATAAGCAATATCACTTTGGAAATATTGTCAGTCTAATGCAAATGAGATAGAATATGCACCAATGGACAAGCGGGGGACATGGGTAGGACGGAGGAAGGATGTGCAATGGAACCAACGAAAAGCGGATGTGAACCGAAGCGTGCGCATGAGTGATGGCCGTCGGCTGACAATGGAAAAGTTGCGCGCCGTGGTAGTGATAGCACATGCTGCGCTAGGACCTGAGGGACACTGCAAAAATAGCATCTACAAGGCTACAAGGACTCCAAGTCCTACATCGGGTTTAGCGGATAAACACCGGATTGAGTGGGTGAGTGTCGGATAACATCAGGAAGTGATTCGAGTGCGATGGGTGTTTGACATGCATTGGGAATTAGCTGAATATGTGCTCAGCGCGAGGCTGAGTGCTACAACATGTAGCATCCAGTCATATCTATGTACAACCTGTTACTTGCCAAGGACTTTGACATTTGAGACTTTAAGACCCCACAGGGTGAGGTGGTGGAAGGAAGATATTCAGCATCAGTGCATTTTCCAGTGATTTTTATTGGAACTATGTGCAAATGTGAACAAAATGCCTAGCATGCATCATTTACATATGCCCAAGCTAGGGCAATGACTTTGGACTTGTACTTACAGATCTCTCAGAGATGGTCTTTGCAAATATTTACCAATTCCAAGCACTCGAAATCAGGATCACCCAACTAGCAAAACAAAAATTTAGTCTTCAGTAATGCAGAGAACTCCGCTGCTCAAACACATCTTCTATTGGTTTTGCCTTATATTTCATTCAGTATGATCATAACTGAATTAAGGGAGTGCTCGAGGTGACAGTACTCAGATCAGCTCAGCGATCACTGTCACTCTCAAGCATTTTGCATTACTCGTCTTAAGTGAACGAGTTTCTAGTAAGCATACCATTTGCGAACTTGAGAGCAAATAGACTCAAACAGGTGCCTACTATGTGATGTGCGCAACATAAGACATTTTTAGGGGTTCAATGTGTCTTGTTTTTTGCACTCCACTGTGGATAGTAGTTCCAATAAAAATCACTGGAAAATGCACTGGTGCTGGATATTTCAGAGTAACTTCCACTGAAATTGCATGCAGTTAATTTCATTGGAGTGCTGATTCTGAATTTCAGCGGATATCCCTCGATTCAGCACCACCTTTTCAGTGGAAAACTGAATTAAACTTCAGCACTAATGTTTCCAATAATGTATGGTTTTGTCCAATGCAAACGATCAGGCACCTGTATCAAAAAATGCCCCATGGGCAAAAAATCCCCTTTCTGTTGTTTGAGCCTGTGTTGTTCTAGAATGCCTCATGTTCCCTTTGTCTCTGTAGTTCACAAAAACTTCTTATGTTCTCCTGCTGATTGTGTCTCAGCGTCTCTGAGGCTGTTATGCCATATCCCTCCTCTCTACCCACAGCTGACAACTTCTGCCTCAGGTGGAGGTGGCTGTGGTTCTACATGCGCCTGCCTCAGGCGGGTGCTTGTATGTCCATGCCTGTTTGTCCTTCCCTTTGTTCTGTCTCCCCACGCATTGCTTGATTTTGAATCTCTCTCGTGTTGAATGTTGCCTTGTCTTATTGGAGTTGCTAAATGCTACCATTTTAGATGCATCCCGTGCTCTCAGCATCTGCTTGTTCTCAACACTCGCTCATTCTCATTCTCGAATCTTGACATTCACTTGTTCTCCATGCTCGCTCGATGCACACTCATTCTCGATGCTCATTCTCATGATTCTCACTCATTCTCATTCTCACTCATCCTCATCTGCATGGTGCATTTTTAAAGCAATTTGTTTTTATTTTTATTTTACACATCACTCGACGTCTTCCTAGTTGTCTCATTCATCTCCTCTCTCTCGTTCTCGTTCTCCTCCTTGTCTTCTTCCCTTCTCCTGCTCTTGTCCATCATCCGTATTCATCTGAGCCACATCAGCAGTTGCTGATGTGTGCTGGGTGTTTGTGCATGGTGTTTGTGATGTTGGGAACGGCATGGTAGAGCTCGGACATCAATTACAAGCAATTCAGCATGTGGGCCGCAGCTCGCATGGGCCCAAGCCAGGCCAGAACATCACTGCTCTCATTTCTCTGTCCGAAATTCCATATGGTGTCGCAGGGAGTTCTAGCGCAGGTTCTGCAGAGAGTGGTGCAGTGACTGCATCTGGTTCATAATGAGATTCCATATACATAACACTAATCACTATCTGATGTATCTGAACCATCTCCAATCTCTTTATTGCCACCAGGTGCTAACCACCGGTCAATGATACAGGTTTTGCCTCATGTCTGTACCCAGCCAACAACCACCTTGATGTTTCACACATCCGTGACTACTGGTGCAACAAACTCTTTGTATCCAACTAGGGATATCAATGCATCTGTTCCATCAGTGTTGCATGGTGTTATAAGTGCAAGGATGAGTGTTGTATTGCGTAGGAACCTGTAAATTTTGTGTTCGCCGAGTTCACAAATTGAAATCTTGTCCAGCTGGCCATAACCAATCACATCAACAGGTCGTGATTCTCCTGCGTCAGAATATGAGACTTCGAACTACAGCAAAAAACACATGCATAACCAATCACATCAACAGGTCGTGATTCTCCTGCGTCAGAATATGAGACTTTGAACTACAGCAAAAAACACATGTCAGCCATGACCACACTTGAGGTGAAAATACTCACTCAGACGAACAAGTTGTCACGATACTTTACATTGCTCATGCCCCTCAGAGCATATTTGGTCCTGATCAGATCACCACCACTAATTATCCTCATCTTCCCCCACAGAGGCATCACAGATGGCAAGTGCAGTGCAAGATCATTGCGCCGCCTTCCAAGAACCTGGAAGAGATATACTCTGATTTGTTTGTGGGTGTCTTCATTAGGTGCATAGCTGGAACGACATGGTGTTCGCAAAACAATTTCAGGATCTGGTCCATAGGTCTGCCATTGAATGTCATATTAAACTCATGACTTCCACAACTCACAGTTTTCGAATGATTGTTCATTCTCCAGTTCTCGTTGTCCGCAGTGGGGATTGAGGTTTTTGAGGTCATCTTGGAGGTCAAACTTAACACTGAGTTGGCTGAGGTATGTGGTGTATAAAACAACACGGGAAAGGCCACTCCATGGGTGCCATCTCGAACATAGACCAGTCCTGAGGTGCAGGCAATACCATTCAACATAGAATGTCCAGTGGACCCAAGCAGGTCCACACATGCACAAGTCTTTTGCAACATGCAGGCATCCATGAATTGGGAGTGTGCAGACCGCTAACCTATCTTCTTTGAATTGATAGTAATAGCTGTTGGTATCAAGTGAGAACATTTCAAATGGAAATTGATTTAGTTACCGCTCGAACTCTCTGACCCACTCTGCAAACCCTCATTCAAGATCATCAATCTCTTGTGTGGTGATTTTGAGCTTGACAGATGTCTTCATCAATGATATAAGTTTGCACATGTGGGTGTAGTATTTGACCCATGGCAAGCAATTTCGGAGCACAATGGGTGCAATGTTCATGAACCAAAAACTCCAAGCTTCAGCTGTAAAGGTTGATCTATCAACAGCAATATTGCCTAGGACTCGCACAAAAGCGGCAGGTATTTCCTTCACCGCTGCTGCTGTTTCAGCGCCAATTTCTTCCCAGACATGTGGTGCGAGTTCATAATCCTCACTGCCAACATCTAACATCTTGTAACGCCCTGTCCAGAGGTCAACAAGTTGTGGGATAATGTTTTTGAGGAACAGGTGCATCCATTCCCAAGGTGCACAATTAGCATAATTGATTGAATTGACATGACAAAGTGACGGCTCGCCCTTTACTCCATGTTCTTTTGCAAGATGCTCTCTCTGACACTTCATTACTGTAGCATCCAACTCCTCAAGGATACTAACAAATCCCTTGTGCGTGCATAAAGGGAGATTGAGGGGATTATATGATTGGCAGGTTTGATTTTCTCATCGAGGTGTCTTGAGAGGTGTGTAGTAGTTAGTACCTCGAGCACTGATCTTACGAACACCCTTCATTTCGCAAGACCTGCATGGAGAGTAGCCATTGTGTCCTTTAATATTCAAAAGTTTCTCGATCACAATGATATCCCCATTCTTGAAGATGTTATAGGCATGGAGGTAAAAGTTGGTTTTATCAGATGCATCAAAGGTTTGAATACCATCAGCAAGTTCAGCGAGCTCATTGTCGAGAGGGCAGATAAATGATGCAAGATCTTTGGGCTGATGAGGACTAGGGATGACACCAAGGCACAGAACATTTTCAAGGTGTGTTCGGACAAAAGGAGGAAGGTTGAGATTCATTAGGAGGAGTGGTGTTGCAGATGGGCCACTCCAACGATGGTTAAAAAGTAGAAAACCATCCACTGATAGCAAGAATGCTATGTTGTGCCTTCCAGAGAAGAACCTGTGCTCCCGTTTGATGCCGTCAACCATAACATTGGTCCGACATAGTGTGTGGTACCACTCCAAGTCAAAGACATCTTGAATGATGCCAGGTTCTCTGATATAGTTCGTTTGATACGAAAGCAATTGTATCATATCCGGACTCTGGAAAAATGCCTAAAGATGGGGAATGAGTGGAAGATATAAAAAATGCCACCATACACATCCTCCAGGATCATAGCATGATTCATTGCAAAAAGGACATTGGATATGATGAGAATAGTCGTTGGTATATGCAATACATGAGTTAATACAGCAATCATAGTTGATCAGTTGAATGCCAGATAATGTGGCAAGGCGACGCAGAATGACCCATTCAGAGTCTATTGTCATTTTGTGCTGAAAGGACTGCTGCATGCGATCAAATACACGACAAGGAATGTTCCCAACTAGCTTCAGCTGGAATGCACAGATGTTATCACGATCCTCGTCAGTGAGCATATCATTACCTAGATTACATTAGAATTAGCATTCATATTTGAACACAAATACATATGGAGCTTATGCATCTCTTTAGTCTTCATCGGACCTTGCCAATCCTCTAGCTCAAGGATCATAGTGTTGAGAGTCATAATGGCATGGTGGTCCACATCGTCCGTGTCAAAATTGTACAAATCATGAGCTTCCAATGTGGCAGACTCATCAGAGGTACCATCTAAACTAGACTCGGATGCTTCGTCAGTGTGGTGAGATGAGCATGATGCTGCATCCTTGATGATTGTGGAAGAATGTGGGGATGAAACAAGCTAGGAATTATCTTTGTCTTCAGCCTCTGAGTCTGAGCTACCAAAATCAGAGCATAGTGCTTCATTGGGGTCCACAGAGGTGTAGTGTTTGTCCCAGCAAGAGCAAGACAAGAATTTATAGCAGGAAGGTGCATGGCAACAGCATTTTTTTTGCCTCTGGAGGCATGTGTACACTAGCAAAGAGCTCAGTAGTTGTTAGGAAACAATACTTTTATAAAAGTACCTAGCAAAGAGCTAAGTATACATCAGTGAGTGCAAGTATGAGATATGGGCATACACACCTCAGTAGTTGTTAGGAAACAATACTGAGGTGTTGACCTGGACGCGACAATATAAAGTATGAATGGTAACACTCAGCTAATAGGACCGGAGGATCGACATGTGGTAGAGTCCATATGGTGCAAGAAGTGAGAAGTCCAGGAAGTCAAGAAGTAAGTGGAACGTACGTGTGGCATCGAAGGTGCAAGATAACGATATCGCAAGTTGAATGGTAATACTGAAGCCAACAGCACATTGGCCATAGATAGTTTGCTACTGGTAGTAATCATTAGGGAAAAATTATGCAGGATAAATGCATAGCACTCACCAAGTGGTGAAATTCACATATTGTATCTAGTACTGCGGCATCTGGCAAGCATCGGCAGGTTCTGGACAATCTCCCATGGCTAATTCTTGCCTTTGAAGTGTTGTTTTCGCACTAATGTATGTCGGTTTACCATCAAATGGGCCATGGCCTGAATCCCTCTGCAAAACTCATCGAGAAGCTCACTAGGTTTATTTGTTTCTACTTTTTCAGCTTCACATCTGATACCTCTTCAGTCAGTGAGTGAATCTCCTTCAAGCTCGAGCCACACTGATCCCAGTCATTGCCTGCTGTTCACAGGATGTGAGTCTATCGATCCTCGTGTTGAGCTCAAGCTATGCTGATCCCAGCTGTTGCCCACCATTCACAGGACATGAGTCTATTGATCCTCCTTCGAGCTCAAGCCACGCTGATCCCAGCCATTGCCCATCATTCATAGGACGTGAGTCTATTGATCCTCATGTCGAGCTTGAGTCATGCTGATCCCAGCTGCTGCCCACCATTCACAGGATGTGAGTCTCTCTATGCTCCTTCGAGCTCAAGGCATGCTGATCCCAGCTGAAGTTGCCCACCATTCACAGGTAGGGAACTGCATGGGTATGGGTATACCCGTGCGGGTGCGGGGTACAGGTATGTGTGGGGTACGGGTACGGGTCAGATATTACGATACCCGTACCCCTACCCATACCCGTGTGCTGGGTTTTTGCATGCTTTAGCACATTTCGGTCGCTCTCAAGTCATCAGCATTGTTTGTACACACTTGTATCTGCTTGTCCACTCCACATTCACTCATACTCATTCTCACTTGTTTCAATTGCTTGTCTCAACTCATTTGCGCTTGTCCGCGTTTGTTTCAACTTGTTCGTGCTTGTTTCAACTCATTCGCACTGGTATTGACCCATTTGCACTCGTTTGCACTTGTATCAACTCATTGTCGCTCATCATCCAATGCCGCCACTCATTCCATACGTTGCGCTGCTTGTGCATGTAGACTCGACTCTGGATGGGGGACTAATATGTTTGTTGGACAAGGTGTGTGTTTTTTTTTTCAGCATCATGCGCGCAGCTCACTTGACAGGTACAGTCATATTATATATACAGTAAAATAAACTAAAAGATGGACAGCGCACAAGCCGACCATGACACGTCGTTCCCATTCTCTGTTTGGATGCGCTCACACTCGACATCCTCTCCTCCAGCTCTATCCTTTGGCCGGTTGCTGCGTCTCTCCCTCAGCTCTTGTCCCTTCAGCAGTCTCTCCTTCGGATTCATCGGATCCCAACATCCACTCCTCCTTCTTGACACCTGTGCCATCCACATATGTTCGAGTCACGTCAGCATTCGCTGACATGTGCTGGACATATGTGCTAAGCACTGGCAGCTGACCCGCAGGTTTACTCTCACAGGGTTGTTGATACCCGGAATGAAGACCCGTACACATACCCATACCCGCACTGTGGGTACGGGTATATCTTTGGGTATGGGTATGGGTCTGACTGCACACACCCGGGGGTATACCCGTGCAGTTCCCTATTCACAGGACATGAGTCTATCGATCCTCGTGTCGAGCTCGAGCCACGCTATGCACAGCATACAGATTCAATACGTGTATGTACCTGCTATCTCTCCTCTGGTCTGTTTCTCAATAATAACTTTTAATGTGTTTCTTATTAGAGTATCTCTTGTAGGTCAGAGAGGAACCTCCTTGACGCACCACACCTCCTCAGCTTTTTCCTGAACTTTGTCCTGTGGAACCGTGTCCTCCCAAAAGCCTTGCATGAATGCAGCATCCACAGTGCCCTTGATATTGTGGAGCTCACAAAGAAGGAGCTGCCTCTGACATACAAGATCAGGCAGGCGTTACACGATGTGTTCAGCAATGGCTGCAAGGAGTGCTTTGGCTGCAAAGGCAGAATTGAATGGTCCTTTGATGATCACCTAAAGGCAACTGATCAGCCTGCTCCAGGTAATATCAGCCATCTACATGTCATCTCTCCCTCGGCTCTTGTCCCTTCGGCTTTGTCTCCTTCGGATTCATCGGATCTCAACAGATGCCGCTGTGGGGGCTGTGAAATGCCACTCTAGGCCAGCACTCTCACAGGTGGGCCGCCTGCTTGGACTACAGCCCACACTGTTCATTTACACAAAGATACATGTAATTAAAATGTTGATGATTTAACCGTGGGAAAAATGTCATGTGATACATGATGTTTGCGATCTCTAATCAAGTCCACTGTCTCTCTTATACCACCATCAAATATGCCTGCAGCACAGAAGAAATCAAAAAAGACGTGCCTCCGGCTTCTGGCTGAGCAAATGACCCAGCTGCAGCAGAAGATCAGCTCATTACAGCGTGAAATAAATGTGAGTTTCGTGTGCTGCCTTATGATGCATGTGTGTAGGAAAGCAAAAGAAGCCTCATCACAGGATGGACTCACTGCCCAAGCCCAAACAATTGATCCCAAAACCACCTGGGACTGCTGGTAAGTGTAATGGATACTCAGTGCAGCATGCAATGGGCCTAGGGACCAATAAGCGACAGTACAACACCCTAATGGTAACTATATGCTGACTATATGCATACAGCTCGAACCTGATCTCCACTGACTGATCTTTGATAAAGCTGTGAAGGAGGAAAGGCATGGCTGTTACGCACTCAAATAGATCTGTTAGGCGGAGCCCTAAGAGGGGCGTCGTCCGCTAACGTTCGTGACGTAACCGGAAGGATCCGGTATAGCAAGTGAGACTGGCGACGACGAGTCGGCAGCGATCACAGTACGCGCGTGTCACGTGACTTGGTAGACGGATGTCTAAGAAGTCACTCAAAGTCAGGACTGTCTTGTCCGGACGATGAGGTCGATCGAGGTAGACTTAGCCGCGATGAGCGACTAAGAAAAGATACTAGAGACTGAAGCTGAGGGGGCTTCAGAGGGAAGTATGTTCCAGGGAAGATTGAGTAGATTCAAGTTAAGGAATCTAGTACAGGGTGACCGACTACTTATACTAAGTGGAGAGGGTTAAGGGCAAGGCTACCGCACAGTAGGTAAGGGTAAAGGGGATATGGAAATGGTATAGGTGCATTGGCAACACAGCCTGATTAGTGATGGATGGTCGGAATGAGGAATGAGACCGAGAAACGTTGGAACGGACCAACAGTACGAATACAACGTGCGGGAATCCGCAGTCAGGGGAAACAGAAAAGGGAAAGCCACATTGGTGGCACGAGTCAGACCGAGTCAGAGGTGCGGGACCACATTGGTGGTCGAATCAAGGGAGGAACGTGCGTGCACGTGCATAGAGGCGGATGATGCGAGGGACGGGAACGGTCCCGAGGATCCGGTCAACGGAAAGTCGGTAAAGGAGGACGAGCCGGTAGATGGTGAGGGCGAGGATGAGGGGAAAATGATAGGGCGGCCACGTGACCGATGTTACTTGTAACAATGGCCTGGATAGTGAGTCCTGATGCACTCTTATAACATTATGCTAATGATCCATAGCTATGGTCCAAAAGGCAGTGCAGTTCTTTGTGCAACTATCAACAGGCTATTCGATCCACAGAATGGACTACCGACCGATGCCTTTGCCCTGCTATCATATGAACAATATACGTATTTCATCCTCATCCCCTACATAGCTAGCCGACTCATCGCTGACAATCAGAGCTTTGTGACTGATGATCAGCAGTTAGGGATCCGCACGGGTATACCCCGGGGTGTTGGGGACCTGACCCGCACCCGCACCCCAAGGTATACCCAGAGCCGCACGAAGGGTGCGGGTTTTTGGGGGGTATGGCCAGCTCGTACCCTCACCCACACCCATGCAGGGTTTACCCGCAGGTAGTACATATAAATATTAAGTTAGAAATATGAAAAAAAAGGGATTGTAAAAAAGGACTTACTAAGACATTGTGAATGGTGGGTAACAACTTCAATCAGTATGGCTCGAGCTCGATGGAGGATTGACACGCTGCGAACGACAAACAATGACTTCAATCAGTATGGCTCTTGCTCAAATGAGGATCGACACACTCACATTCTGTGAATGTTGGGCTACGACTTGGATCAGCATGGCTCTTGCTCGAATGAGGATCAACACACTCACATACTATGAACGGCGGGCAACGACATGGATCAGCACAGCTCCTGCTTGAATGAGGATGGACCACTCACTTCCTGCAAATGGCAGGCAACAACTTAGATCAGTGCAGCTGTTGCTCGAACTAGGATGGACACACTCACATACTGCAAACGGCGGGCAATGACTTGGATCAGCACGGCTGTTGCTTGAACTAGGATGGACACACTCACATACTGCGAATGGCGGGCAACGACTTGGATCAGCACAGCTGTTGCTCAAATGAGGATCGACACACTCACTTCCTGCGAACGGCGGGCAATGACTTAGATCAGCATGGCTCTTGCTCGAATGAGGATCAGCACACTCACATACTGCAA
Source organism: Suillus discolor (assembly GCF_016758755.1). NCBI lineage: Eukaryota > Fungi > Basidiomycota > Agaricomycetes > Boletales > Suillaceae > Suillus > Suillus discolor. The sequence goes on from NW_024541283.1 coordinate 396,359, forward strand.
ATGGTGGGTGACGACTTGGTTCAGCATGGCTCGAGCTTGAAGGTAGGCGTTGTGTTGAAGAAGATGGAGGGGTATAACACACTATAGTAGGCAGGTGTAAGCATTAGCAATAAGCAGTTGAGTACAAGTGTAGTAAGTACCACTATAGTTCTCGATTAGGTAATGTACCAGTCAAACCTGAGCACAGGTGTGGGTGAGGGTCCGGGTACTCAAAGTGTGGACCCGCACCCGTACCCCAGTAGTACCCATACCCATGACCCACACAGGTTACCCATACCCGTGCAGATGCCTATCAGCAGTGCACACTTCAGCAGACATTTGAAATCATGGTGGCCAGTGCCGATGCTGGTGATGCACTCCAGGGCATTGACAAGGAAGGGAAAGATGAGCAGTTTGATGACATTCTCATGAAGATCATGTTGAATCAGGTAACCGAGTCAGACTATATGCCAGTGGTGTTGCAGCCAGAAGCCATGGCCCCCCAAAAGCGGAAAGGTCGAGGGAAGGTATGTTCAATGATGTTCTTACTTTGAGCGAGTCTTCACTTCATACTAGGCAAACAGGAAGGGTGTCATTGGAGCTAATTCTGACCACTAGTGAAGCACATGTCTGGTGAGTCAAGGTGCAGTGCACAATTTGAGTCAGTTCAAAGCTTACTTTCAACACCATGATCAGGCTTTGTCCAAGCGCTAACAGATACTCCTTTCCCGGTTACTGTTCCCACTCTGCTGCTTGCTAGGCTGTGCTCATGCTCTCTAACCTTGCCAGTGTCCTCATTACTTGTTACTATGCTAGTCACAATTGATACAAGTTCACTGTATGTTCATTAACTAATGTAATTCGGTGCTTTGCTCCATTGAATGTCAGAACGTAATTCCAACACAAATTCAGCGCATTTTCAAAGTACAGTTTCAAAGTACAATTTCAAAGTATCATTCCAGGGTATCATTCCAGAGTATGGATTTAGAGTACAGATTCAGAGTATGAATTCAGACCATCATTTCAGAGTAAAATTTCAGAGTAAAAAACGGCAATATCAGCACCTCGATTTCAGTACTTAATGCTCTGCATCTGCAAACCAGAATGCTCTGTACAGAGCTGTACAGCGCACAAGCTCTACAGCTTGGTCCCTACTAGCCAGTTCGTCACAGTAGCTCCATACTTTGTGGATATCTGTACAGATGCTCACAGACCACCCAGTAAATAACAACTACCTGTGAAATTGCACATTTTTTCACTGTCTATGTATGTACAGACACTCACAGAGCACTCGGAGAGCGATAATTGTCCACACATTCATTTATGTACAGTTCACCCAAGGTGTTTAGGAACAATGGCAATATATTCAATCACGTGGTACGGAAACATCAGTATACTAGTAGTAGCAAAATATGAAACAAAAAACGGCTCCCAAACTATGGTAGTACTGCAACTCGGACACAGGAATGCGAAGACTTAGTCAAGGACGATTTGTAGATGGATGTGTTTGGTCTCCTCAGCGCCATCGAGTTTTAGACATGCGGCCCTAGGTAAAAATAATCAGCATCCGAAATTTCAAAGAAAAAGGTTGTTCTTACCATCCTGCTTCAGCCCATTCCTGGAGTTGCACTACTAACCTGGGACCGTGATATGGATGTTAAAGAATTTGATCAATCATTCTGACCATCTGGCGGTATATTGGGCCGTATTCCTTGGCGGAGAACTTGGGATAAGATTTGCCGTGACCGTTTTTGATGAGACTGTCGAGGACACAGTTGTACTATAAAAATGTCAATATATGATGTCAAGGCAGAAAGTAAGAAAGTACCACAGCGGAAACCAAAGCCAAGCATGAGATGGGCAATTGCTCGTGAAAGATATCTGGCCTCTTCCGGGCAATTTGGTATGGCCCTGTGTAAAAGAAACCAATAGCTGTGTCACGAAGGTCGGGATGAGCGAAGTTCCTTGTTTTGCCCTAGTGATTTTAATGTATGTCGTCAGAGTCAGTGCATAATCACTCACCAATGCATCCAATCCAAACTGTAAGAACTCGGATTCCAAAAGTAATTGTGAAGCAGCATTCTGGACCCACATTGCATGTTCTTGAGCGGGGACTGACGCAGGGGGAACAAGTGAGTATGCAAGAGGTGCTAAGCCTATGGCAGTTTTCTTGAGTTCTGATCGCCAGGTCGAAAGATCGTCATATAACTTCAATAAAGACCTATTGTATCAGCAAGACTGTAAATTAAGAGAGCGAAACACGTACCAATCGAGCCATGTTACACTTTTGCTCTGGCCAAACCCCTGGATTGCAACATGAAACAAATTAGCGCAAGAAGAAGCAAACACGCACCAGCTTCAAATTGTTTTCCTTCCTTGTCCCAAACGACTAAAGTTGCAATGAGAACTTCAGTTACTGACCCTGGAAGATCATCAACAAAACTCGGAAACAGATCGTCAAGCGCGTGTTCCACACGACATTCTCCCTTGGTGTGCTCAAGGAAGCTTTTCCAGCGCGGCCTGTACCAAGCTAGCAGAGTAGGTTTGGGCCCATCTTCTGACCGTTTTGTCTTTCTGTTTCTCCAGGGAGCCTGCTGGTCATCAGTGTGCTCGGCTACTTGATGAAGCAGCTCAAGAGTGTCAGGGTCGGGAAGGCGGGGCTGGCCATTTTTCTTGTGGTGGGACTCCAATACATCGCTAGGCTTCGAGGTATGCAAACGATAACTGTGAGCCTCATTCAGAATAAAAACCATTTGCTCACCTCAGAACATTGTGTCTGTTGTTGCTGTTGTACTCCTACCAAAGGATCCAGAGAGCCCTTGAAAGCAAAAAGAATAAGTGCAATGTCAGTAAATCCACATTAGCATACCTGGGAGTCACTGTTCTGGTGGACAGATGAGGATTGAGAGTTTGCTACAGTGTTTTTATTGAGGCTCGTCTGAGCAGCCACATCATCCTCATTGCGGGAGTACTGAAAATCAAATTCAGGTGTGAGATGATGAATGACTCGAGGCTGCGAAGGTAGCAATTCATTTGAAAATCCTGTAAGATTGAAATAGGGAACAACATCAGGTGAATCTTAGTATGATAAAGGAAATTACCTGGATGGCCATCACGACGTTGGTACTCATTCTCATTGGTGTGCTCATCCTCGTCCGACTCATCCTCATCCTCTTCCCTCTCCCCATCCTCATCCTCATCCTCATCCTCATCCTCATCCTCATCCTCATCCTCATCCTCATCCTCATCCTCATCCTCATCCTCATCCTCATCCTCATCCTCATCCTCATCCTCATCCTCATCCTCATCCTCATCCTCATCCTCATCCTCATCCTCATCCTCATCCTCATCCTCATCCTCATCCTCATCCTCATCCTCATCCTCATCCTCATCCTCATCCTCATCCTCATCCTCATCCTCATCCTCATCCTCATCCTCATCCTCATCCTCATCCTCATCCTCATCCTCATCCTCATCCTCATCCTCATCCTCATCCTCATCCTCATCCTCATCCCCATCCTCATCCTCGTCATTGTTGTTATTGGTGCTGCTGCCTTTGGGTCCGCTGTTCAACAGCTTGGATTCTCGCAGTATAGATTGACACCTAACACTGTTGTCCTCCTCGAAAAGGGCTGGATCCAAGTTTTGTTCCATGAAAGTGGTGAGTGGCGGTACAATATTGTGTGGGTTTGGATCACGAGCTACTTTCGTAGCACGCTTCTTGACAGCCTTCGAGCCAACAGCACTATGTGGATTGTTAGCCTCGTGAAGACTATGGCCAGCACTGGGAGGAGCAACCAAACCAAACCTTCCGCCAGGTTGGTGCATTGAAAAACCAGGACCTGTGTTATCAATGCTCGCAGGACCATTGGTAACAGTGAGTGAACTATAAGGTGGAGGAACCGCCTGAATGCAGACGTCAGCATTAGCAGAAACGAATACTTACATGCCTGACCTTTGAACAACCCTTCTGTCCTTTACGAGCAGGTTCCGGAGCCTGAGGGTTCACTGGGATATTAGGACTGAGGGACGTGGAGCCCTTGGGAGGACGACTTTGAGACTGAGACTCAAGGACTGCACCAATCTTTTCTAGCTGGCTGTTCCTACCTCCGGTCCCTGCGTTGGGGCGGCCAGAACGTTGTGGAGCACCATCTTCAGCTTCAGCAAGGCCAAGGGAAACAAGTGGTATGCTGAGTGTTTCAGTGAGGTCCGTAGTCTGGCAAGATTTTTTTGGTACACCTGCCCTGCCAGAAGCATCTGAGCCTTTGCGCTTCGACCTCTTCTTCTTGGGGCTGTTAATAGCACAAGGAGGCATGATTGCAACTGCATGGAGGATAGAGAAAGAGGTGAAGCCTGAGTCTAGCGATTCATCGAGTCGCAAACTCACCAGCCTTTTATATACTAGTATCATGTCTCGGCGCCGGGTGGACCAATAGAACGGCCTTGATGTGAATAATGGACAGTATTACATTTCAAAAATGCATGCAGCATCACACTGAAGCGTGTACCATGTAATAATCAATGCCGCATGTTTCGAGTGAGTCAACTTGGTGAGAATAAATGTGTGAAGTCAAGTTGCCAAGAAACATAATTTAAAGTCATACAAGTCACAACAACCAAAAACGCATAGTACATCGGGTCGACATGAGAATGAGAGTACAACACAGTAGCAATGAAAAAGATATTTACATTGAAGAATCAGCCTGTATGTATGCTAACCGTCTGACTCATTGTCAGTCTCCATCGAAATACCATCAGACTTCTGACACTTGGGTAATTCCATGGGGAAAGATTGTGAAGCGACATGCTTCTCGACACAGTCTGTGAGAATAGCTGCAGATTGTTTGAGCGTCTTGACAGTGGAAACAAGATCCTCGTCATCCGGAAGGCGGTCAAGATGCGTGTTCAATAGTGTAAGGATGGTGTCGAAGGAAACAGGGTTCTCCATATTGTCCTTCAAAGCTGTATGCCACTCCTTGGCGAGAGGGATTAAGTCTTTGAAGTAAGGATGGATCTCGTCTACAAGACGGCGTTCCTCCTTCTTGGTTGCGAAAAAATTGCCCTTGAAGGCCGCGCAAGATTCGAGGTCCATGTTGTTCCAGCGATCAGGTATTGAGTTTCGTAAGCTATCCTGGTGTACTTGGCCATGGGGACCACAGAATTTGATGCAAATCCAGATGAATACGAAAAAAGTGATTCAAGGTCATCCGAAAAGCATTGAATGACATGCAATACAGGCAATGCCAAAGCGTTTGAAGATGTTTTAGGGATATATTTCGGTTTCTTTCCACCCAGCGCTGCCTGTTGTGCATCTGAGAGTTGGGCGAGAAGCCCATGAGACATGAACGGGATTGTTCCCTGTAGATTGGATGAACAGATCAGCACTAGATGTACTGTAATTGACTGAACGCACGTACCGTACCACCAATGGCATACTTCAGATCTGGGTTGATGCGCACTGCAAACTCCCAGTCGATTAGAAACCCCCTACTACCACCTCCTAACAGATCTACAATCATTGCGTTATTTAAGCTGCAGTCGCAGTGTAGAACCTTGCGTTCCTCCACCGCTGTGCATTGAACTGAAATTAGATTCGTCAGTTCAAAGATTGCCAATCAAAAAACAAACACTTACTAATGATGATATCCCTCAGCGCTTTCACAAACTCTTTAAGAGTTCGGAACATATGTAGGGGGCAAGCGCAGGGTGTCAAGACAAGTCGAACGTGTGAGTGACTGGTCCCTGCAATACTTGGGCATTGCGGTTGTTTTCGGTATTTGCTGGTCACATCGGGCTCTCCATTCAACTTTTCAACCACCCACCAATCCACCAACTCGGGAACGCCAGGGATGCCAGACATGTGCTTCAACATTTCGATCTCATTCAAGATCACCTGATCCTCCTTACCCTGAACCCAATGGTCTTTGATGATGAATTCTTTATCATCCAAAGAGACCAAGTAACAAACAGTCCCGCGACTAACAAGGCCACGACTCGCAAACAGGATCCTTGTGATCGTGTAGATTGTGTCCCTGACACAAATCTTGCCACACGGTTCAGGTGACTGAGCTGAATACGGGAATTGTGAAGGATGGGGTGTAGCAGAATAGATACTGTCAGGTTCCTCAGGTGCTTGGGATGCGAGGTTGAGAAGGGGGGCGCTGGAGATTGCAGTGGCTTGTACCAGGGGGGGATCCTCCAGATTCTTCATAGAAATGTATGTACCATGGTCAGCACATGACTCTGAGTCTGAGTCTGACTCGGGCTCAGGCTCCGTGTCGGGAGATATCGACTCGATGACAGCGCTTGGTGCACCCTCGAAATCATCGCGTGGTGGATTAGGGGGCTCAGACGTGGCTGCAGCCATGACGTGATCTGCAGGTTGCCGTTTGGCAGGGAGGTTCTTGATCGGACGATAGCCGTTGGTGTGGTGTTGGGGAGGGGAAATGTGTTTTGTGAAGGAGACTGTCAAGTCATATCCTATGCACTCGAGGCTGCCGAAACGAAGGACAGCAATAATGTGAGTGAGTATGCTTGGTTTTTGGTAGATATTGAAGGCAGGGGACACGACACCACCGGCATCATTGTAGAAAAGGACTCTGAGCTCCCGATACTCGTTGGTGAGTGATAGTACAAGCGCAAAGCGCCTCCAGGGCTGCTCACTCAGCATGAGGTATGCATGAGTATCAGCAGCCTTCACGAGTCGCAGCGCAGGTTGATATGAACTGTGCGTCAGCTCAGCTGATACCCTGATATTTCCCCAATTTGCGGTGATCTCATCTGATAAGAGGAGATCAGGTTTCCACTTCACCTCACTACCAGGTAATGGTTTATGTGCGTGGGCCGCAGTCCACGTGCGCGTCGCAGTGGGGTTGGCTAGTAGTTTGGGCTCTGCCTTCACTAAGCAGATAGCCAAAGTGTTGAAAAATGATGAGAAAATCTCTTCATGAGTTGGTTTTGCAGCTTCGCCAATCTCTGCATTGTCCTCCAAATCTAGGCTTTCAGATGGTTGAGAGTGAGTTGTTGATTCAGATTTGTTTGTGGGAGCAAGAGTTGGAAGGTTCCAGTTCCATAGTTGCGCATCAGCATCATACAATGGCACCAGATCGTCTGGTGAATTTTCGCTGAATTTTGCTTTGGTACATTCATTGTGATGAAGGATGTTTTTGAGTGGGATCTGGAGCATAGACAAATCCGGGAGAGGTATGCTGAAAGGCTGAAAGATGTGAGAGAGGATGTGTCCCAGCGATTGCAACTCGGATGGTTCATCTTCCTGTGTGACTAAACAATTCAGTTCCTCGGCCGTGTACTTGTTCATTGTAAGGGCATCGCCTGAGACAGTGGCAGGGAGCAAGACCAATGACGACAACTTTATTCCGTAGCCGCCCGTCCTGAAAAAGAACTGAGGTGGCATTTGTTCGGTATACTCTAAGCTATAATATGATAATGGTGGGAGCAACAAGATGCCCTTATCGCACGTCACTACATCCATCAATGCTCGTTGTACTAAGAATATAACAGAAAGAAGCTCATTGGCAACCAATAGCACGAAAGTTAAAAATACAGGCAGGAAGTTACATAGAGAGCGGAAAGGATGTGTTCTTGTCCCAAAATTTATTTACCCAAAACTCTGACGCGTGCTCCATGCTGTTCTGTGAGGTAAACCGGCTGTCTGCACTGGCTCCAAAGCGAGGAATGAGATTAACAGGAGCCTTGATCTGTGTCAGTGGTATAATATCACCCACTAACGTACCATTGGAACATTTCACCCTTCTGATCGAGTGCAACTGCGTGGCAGGATCACAGGCACTCGTCGTACCATCAAAGCGGTACATATAGACAAGGAAACGGTCCCTCCACGACCAATCCGTGTTAATTCTTCCAACTGGACACATGATAAGCCTAATTTGACCAATTGTGTGACCTGAAAGATAATAGTGAGAAAGTATTCAGCACAATAGAAGGTTGTAACATACCACGAAGACCATGAGCAGGCCAAAGGCACCCTAACTCATTGTTCACAATAACTGAGTTGTACCTACCAGAGTTCCAGACATCAGAAGGCGGCACACAATTCAGGGTCTGCATGGGCCGTATGATGCTACTGTCGTGAAACTCTGTGTCCTGTAGTCAAAGTTTGAACCAGATTTGAATTTTATCAAATGGCAGGGAAGCAGTAGGTCCAGCCCTCCTGGCTCCCCCAATTGTGTGGACATGATTCTGTCCGTGGGTAGCTTCGCGATGAAGAAAATCAGCAATGGCCAGCCGTAAGTCAGGAAGGCCAAATTTGATAGCAGCATTGTTGACGGAGATGGATCTGATGGATGGGGAATATGTGAGATGAAAGGCCATGCGTCCGATAACGAATGTGTGCAATGGCAGAGGGACAGTCCCAACCTCCTTATGCTGGAGGATCTTCGCAATCGCGAAGTAATTGGTGATTGGGTGCGAATGTCCAGGACATTTTATAGTGGCCATAAATTCCGTGGGGAGGTCATCATCATCATCTGCATCAAAGTCAACATCATCACCAATATCATCATCCTGTAGCCCTGAGCTTGCCAGACCATTCACAAGACTCATTGCAAGGTCAAAGCGACGGCACTTATCAACCCGGTCGAGATGTCGACAAATCTGAGGATCATAGTTATTGTTGTTGCTTGATCGCACGGGGTCTTTAATCTCTGTAATGTGCGCATGCTCTGTTGTATCTGCAGTCCATTGCATGGCAACACCAGTGTTGCGGATGCTGGGGACTATACTCTGCATGAGCTCCAATTTGGGAATGTACCAATTATCGATAACTTTGTTCTTGTTGCCTCGACGAAATCCTCCAGCTGTAATTGCATATTTATTGGCGTGAAACTCATCGAGGGCTCCAGAAATGCGCTTGATGTCGTCTTCATCAATACGCGGTGACTGGATGAGATACCAAAATTCCATCAATGCTCAGACAGCAGTGATCACAGCACTAGGTGCTGCGTCCGCACTGACTGCAACGATCGAACACTGAATGTCATGTTGAGTTCGACCTGTAACCTGTTTTAGCTTGGAGATACCACCGTCAAAATGATGAAAGCCAGTGACGGGCTGCAACACAGAAAACCGGAAATCAATTTCCATATCCCCGACTGCACAAATAATCCACTTGACATTGTGATCATAAAATTCTCAGTGAATGAGATGCAGAAATTCCAGAGTGAAGAAATGAGACGGTTCACCAAGGGTCCAGTCCTGCCAGAAAGGTTTAGAGACACCGTTCGAGCTAAATTTCTGCGCTTTGCGAAAGAAGGCTTCAATATCGTTGGGATCCGCCCTTGTTTGAACAACGGCCAGCTGTGCAAGTGTGGTTGATTCCGTGTGAGGTTCATGACGGAAAGGGTCTCCGAACTGCTTGAACATGGCCATGGTGACTGGAGATGTTTTCCCACCGACAGTAGCTAGCATCATAGCTTCTGGAGTGTCGACAATATAGCTCACAAGGGGGGTAAAACAATAGCGGCTATGTCCAACAGGGTCTGATAACATGACTCCTTCACATGCAGCCTGCTTGAGCGGACGCAGGACGATATCTAGACATTCATGAATTAAGCGATCCTCGAGTACACCTTGCATGCATTTATTCTTATGTATAAATTTGGGTACGGGGAGTAAGGCGGTGAGTACAAAGGTGTTGGACGATGTCTTGAGTTGTGTGGACATGTTGATATTTGCAAGGCTGATGAGAAGCGGGTGCGCAACTCTGTCACCCGTCATCGTGGATATATTCGTTTTGTCGGATGATAAAATGGTTCCAAGGAGTGTTGCGCCTTCAGGTAGGGCAGACTGTTGAGAAACCAATAAGTTCAGTGACTGGTGCAAAACATGAATATATACCTGCATATTCCATGTGTCATCGCCTGTCATCCATTCTGAATATACACAGCACAAGTGTTGTGCAGTAGTATAGACCCTGCGAGGCATGAAGTCTAACCGATCGTGAAAAAAGGGATGATTTAGAATAGCTGAAATACAGTCCAAGGGATCACGCCAGTACAAAACGACAGGTGATTTGGTGGGATGACTCATAGAGAGCACTTGGGACATCCAGCGTGGACCACTGGGCAACATTTCTGCTCTGCCTCGCAGTTCCTTGGCCGAGGAAAAAGATAATGGAAGACCCTTGATCTTGACAAAAGAATCATCGTCGGAATTGTAATGAGAATGAAACAATTTGCTTACCATCTCGAGTGACAAAAAACTGTCTATCTTCCCCATGCTCAATCCCGAGTGCAGTAACCACGATGCAATCTCCCAGTCCTTCCAGCCACTGAATGGGTAATAGGGATTCTTGGCACGGTACACGCTATTCTCATCAGAATTGAATAAGTCGAGGAAGGTGTACCCCTTGCCATATGTCCAAGAAGATTCGGGATAACAGTCGACGAAATCGGCACCATTTGGAAGTAATCCCTCCCCAGAGGCCTGTCCACCACTCTCACCACTACCTTCAAATGACTCGTCTATATCTCTGAATGTGAACTCAACCTCAGCCTGAGGCCCAGCACCAGGAATATTCGGCTCGTCCAAGTCATCTGTATGCATAGAATCGTCAGACAGGTCCCGCAGATGTATTAAATCCTGTAGCCAGGTGCTACATCCTGAGCAAGGCTGGCTCATGTGACGAGCAACAGCAACCTGATCTTTGAAACCGGTTTTACCGCATGAAGGACACTGGAAATTGGACATGTCCTCGCAAAGTCCGACACTCGTGAGAAGCCCAATTCATAATCAATAACTTACTCTTTGTTTCTTCAAAATGTCAGCCTCACCAATCAGTCTTAATCTCAGTAATGATATACCATCATCTTCATGCCTGATGTCTTGTACGTGCACACACCAGCAACATCCAAGTTGTCACTCGTGTTGTCACGATTCCAGCGGTATTTCTGACCTGTATGATATAGTCGATGGTATCAGGTCAATGGTAAGTCAATCATAGTATTGTATAGCACTTACTCCCACTAACATGGTACTTACAGTCAATCAACGACACCGATGAATTTGAAGCCAACCTTGTCATGGACCTAGCGAGGGCAAGGCGGGACATATTTAGGGCAGAGAAGGCACTAGTGGATTGTGTAGTGCGAGAACGCGAAATCATGGCGAATCTTTCCAAGCACCAGTCCGATGTTTCGAAGAAAAAGCTTGACAAGGCAGATATAGGATTAGGGTATATGCAAATTACATTCAAAAAATATGGTCTTTCTCACCATTCACTTGTGCCATGCAGTTTGCAAGGTAAGTCATATCTGTTCACATTCACCACTGCAAACTTCATGTCCTATCACAGAACAATCCAGCCGTCGCATATCGGTAATTTTAGATTGATGACTCGAGCTATTCTTATTTTTTGTGTTCAAGTTCAGCGCATGCATTAGTAGTAGTAGTATGTACGACTCGGATACTACTACTATATATTTGTATTTCATTGAATATAATGTTTGTATTGTAATTGGAGATTACAGCCGAGCCTGCTACTACATCAGTAAAACCTCGTAATCATTTTCCATCATTATGTCACTTTTTTCACCTTGGCGCGAGTGCTAAGGTGCGAAAATCAATCTAAGGAGTGATAAGATGTTTTGTTGATTTTTCTCCAAGGCGGTTAAGAGAGTTTAATGTGCAAAGGAGAAATAATACATGTTCAGAGAGATAATAGTAGTATACATTCAAAGTGTGTACAATAGCTATAGTAAATAAAGTATTGTCAAAATGCAATCTCAAATGCATGGTGGTCAGCATACTTATTCATGTAGTAAGTTCGAAATGTGTCATACAAGTCGTGACATTTGAATCCCTGAGGCAAAAACTCCATGCCATACACCGGAATGAGATGCGCAGCACGATAGATAGCGTCGACGTGAATGACAGCGTGCTTGGATGTGCCACCTGCGGGACTAACGATCCACATTCCCGTATCTTCGTCTGCAGTGTCGCCAACCTTGTCAAACCAGTGTATCACGGCGCAGGGATATGTATTACCCCGATACTTGAATGAAAAAAAAGTGCGAACTCGAGCAACCTCGAGGCCTTGCATGCCAGGTAAATCGGAGTCTGTGTTTACAAAAACACAGTCGTAGCGCGAGTGCTCATTGCACCAGGATGGAGAAGAGCGGATGTGCTCAGTGCGCATGCCACCGCTACTGCTTAAATCACTGGGCGCATAGAAGCGTGACGAGGCTGAATTAAAAACCAATATTTTGTTGAGATAGCAAGGACATTCCGCGAGAGGTACATCACATGGGTCACGGTGATCGTCAGGGTGTAATTGTTGGAATAAAAACTGTGCAAGGAGGTCGGGAAGGCGAGGTATACTGAGTTCTTCAGCGAGTGCAGGGACAGTTTGAGCACGCTTTTTCCACTCTGTACAGTATGTTAGAATATTGAAAAATGAAGATAAATGAAAAATTACGGGGGGTTTTTGCCAGCTGCACGAAGGCTTGTAAAACGGTTGGTCCGTCATCGATTTCGAGGTCCCCATCAATACTAATCCGCAAAGGTGCAGCTGGTGCAGGTGCCGGTGTTGTTGCTGTTGCCGGTGTTGTTGCTGTTGCAGGTGTTGCTGTTGCTGGTGTTGCTGTTGCTGGTGTTGCTGTTGCGGGTGTTGTTGCTGTTGCTGGTGTTGCTGTTGCTGGTGTTGCTGTTGCTGGTATTGTTCCAGGAACTATTATGTACATTAGCGTTTGGGACATCTTGTACTAGTATAAACCGAATGACTTACCTAAGGCATTCATAGCTGCTGAGAGGCAGGTGCCAGCTAACATCCCTCGACGTGTGAATTCAACTCGTGCTGCTGAAATTTTGTCGAGCCGTTGATTGATCAATAGCATTTGACCGAGCGCGTGAAAACGGCTCGATCGTCTCCAAGGTTCTTTGACTGCTTTGATGTGCTTATTCTCAGTAATCGATGAGCAGAGGCCATTGGGCGCAGCAAAAAGTCATATATTTTGTATGTAATGCTTGAGCAAATGTTGACGAGGCAGCGAGAAGGTAGGAATAGTACCCGATGTCTTGAAGATTTCGCGGTAATGATGAAACCGTGAGAGTGCATCTTCGATCTCAACTAGAACATCCTCTGTGATGATATTGCGGCGAACGAGGTAGCAAAATTCTAGGAGTGCACGGAAGGCGCGCACGATATCAGTAGGTACATGACCCTCAATTGCGGGCAAATAGACCTGTTGAATTAGTAAGTTCTATGGTGAGGTGAGACTCAAAATGCGCGAATTACCTTCATCAGGGCCTTAGAGTCATCTCCCGTCCATTGCTTGAAGCCGCGTCCCTGAGGGAATCATCGCAAGCCTGAAAATGGGGCCACAGCGGCAATCCTAATATACAGTGAGTGATCATATGTAATATAAACACTAGATAAGCTTACCTGCGATCAATATCATCTAAAATTTGCTCTGCGCGTCGTTTTGGATGAACGTGTCTGAGGTGTTACAGGGATCTGTAACACCTACTAGAGCCCCAGCTCTCCCTACGCCTGCCCCCGCTCTGCTAGACTCCCCGCGCGGCGGTGCGCCGCCTGCGCCTAGAAAGACAGTGGTCTGGACCGCTATGACCCCTGGCACTATGACCCCGCCCCTGGCCTAGACGGCCTTGTACCTGATCCATGGAGGCTGTACGCCTCATGGACACCCTAGATCAGCGCATGTATAACACATGTCGCTTCATGAAGATCCGGAGCGCGCTTGGCGCTTCCTGTACCTATGCGCAGCTGCCCTTGGCGCAGCATGCTTGATCAGAGGTTAAGCCTCATGTATCTTATCTGACCCTCATGTCTTACTATCATAGATTTACGATATACTATTGATTACAGACTGAGCTAGAATACTTGTAGTACTTCCCTATAAGTAGACACAGATTATTGTACTTAGACTTTACTTTAATCTACTAGGTTCATCCCCAGAACTTGCTCATCTAAGCCTACCAGCTTCCTTGTGTGAGACCGCACTTCTAAGTCGCCCCCATACGACTTAGCACATATCCGCTAGCCCTGCATCTCGACGAGCGCCGTCTTACCGAGATCGCCGGAGGAATCCTTGACGTTCCGTCAAGGCCAGACCACGCTCAGCTTCAGTAGACTCACTCGAGTCGTCGCTGAGAAGACCTATCCTAGTTCGCACACGCCGACCCACAGTCAGCGTAACATGAGGTATTTTTCGACCCATTCCACAAGGTGGTCCTTGAAGGCGCCTTTGATGAGCTGATGGAGGATGTCGGGTGAGATCATTTGGTATATATCGGCTCAGGGGAAGTCGTTTGTAAATGGCTGTTGAAATAATTAGTATTGATGACCTGTGAAGAGCATACCGATTGACATACCACAAGTTCTGGAACTATCCCTGCTTCATTCCACAAGTTACCCAAGGGACCTTCTTCAATAAGCGCCTCTACATAGTCACGGCAACGACACAACAAGTCTTGATCAAGATTGGCACGAGGTGCCATACATCTGTAGAGGTATTAGTTACAAGGTAAAAAACATATGAAATGATAGATACGTACTTAGGACACCGACCACGAACAATACACGTCAATAGTACTTGCTCCTCGTAGTCTGTGATGTAAGGTCCTAGCCCATATACAACTCGCCGGTAGTGACCATCTCCAAAACGTGCGACTTCGGGTGTCGTCATGCCCGGCTTAAGCGAACTGAGAATCTTTGAGAGTGACAAGTGAAATAATTGTCGACGAAAATTTCGGAAGGTTGGCTCATCCGCATGTTTCTTTGTAGCTGTGCATGCAGGCGTGAGTGCAGAGTGGATGAATGTGTTGTGACCATAAATTAGCATACACTAGAAGAGTTCACACTGCGACGTACTTTTTGGCATAGCGAGAAACCCAATAATTGCTAGTCCATCACGATGGGCTTGTCAAACATTGTTGCAAATATTCCCGATTGACGCATAAAGCGGGTAATATTCATTATTCCCCGTACCGACTGAAACGGTTGTTTTGTCGCTACCGAGGATGATAGGGACGAACGTCGAGCCGAGCGTGTTTGGATCTTTAGCAATTTTGTCCTAGACACAGATTTAGCAGCCATTATCGAAGGAAAGTCAAGTACTTACTGCCTGGTCCCAGGCCCAGTCGCCTGACATGAAATCCTTCCACTGACGCTGATCGTTCTCCGTAGAGTATTCTCGATATGGGCGGTAGTCAAATTCATTAGCGTATGCTGAGTTGGCAAGCATGTTGCGTGTCACCTCACGTGGGTCACGGAACCATACATCGTACTTATCATCCATCCAGGGCTTGGGATTTTCGGGTCTCTCACTGTCATAGGCCACCGTGAAACATTGCCATTTTATGTCTCCAAAGGGTGAACTATCAATGACTGCGTAAAGATCGCGGTGATCTGCAAATGGTGGCCTGTCATTGTGCTTTGCGAGGGTAGATGCCCATAAGTCCAACAGTCGGTTGATCTGACCAGCCGACATCTGATTTTGCGTGTACAGAAACTCCGCCATTTCAAATTCCGCACGGCTATGAAAGGGTGTCCAGTCGTCCGAGGCTACATTCTCAGGAGGAGGAGGAGGAGCGCCAGGAGGGAGATATATACCATCTGCATCACATGGTTTGCCTACCATCATGTGAAAAATAAGATAAAACCGGCCAGCAAATGAACGTACCATCGAGACCCATGTGGTAGTTCCTATACAGACGATTGCCAGGCCCAAAAAACTCTGTGTGGATGTTTGGCTGAGGGGACGGTTGGCGTGGGGGATCGCCCATGTCAATATCATAGTCAGTGCATCCTTCGTCAACATCCATTTCAAAATTGAGTTCTGGGGAGCGACTGGCCCGAGGCACTACTGGTGGAACAGGGTGTGCAGCAAGACAATGTTTCGTTCGGCCAGCAACAGTTTTGAACCATTGTGCGCAACTTCCGCACAGAAGCTGAAGTGCACTGAAGTCTTGTCGACAGACTTGAGTACGAGGAATATTATCAGGCATTGCAGTAACTAAGGTTCAAATAAGTCTATGTACTTCATTGAAATAATAATTTACGCGCCTTCTTGTTGGTAGGATGGCCAATTTCAGTTGACGAACCAATTAATCGTCTGGTCGCTGACTGTTGTTAATAGGATGGCCAATACTATCTCTGGGGACTGCGCACCTGTCTGGTTGGCAGGATGGCCAATTTTCAGTTGACGAAGTGATTGTTTGTCTGGTCGTTGCAATTTCTGTTGATGAAGCGATTAATTGTCTGGTCATTGCAACTCAAGTTGACAAACCGATTAATCGTCTGGTCGTTGACCCACGGATGCGCCTGACGAAGGGATCCACACACCTTCCAGTTGACGAACCGATTGATTGTCTGGTCGTTCCAATTTCTGTTGACGAAGCGGTTAATTGTCTGGTCATTGCAACTTAAGTTGACGAACCAATTAATCGTCTGGTCGTCGACCCACAGATGCGCCTGACGAAGCGATTGATTGTCTGGTCGTAGGGATCCGCACGTAGGATGGCCAATACTATTGGAGATCTGTGCACCTGTCTGGTTAGTAGGATGTCCAGTACCATCTCTGGGGACTGCGCACCTGTCTTATTGGTAGGATGGCCAATACTATCTCTGGCACGACTGTTTGTCGGCAGGATGGCCAATACTATCTCTGGGGATCTGTGCGCCTGTCTGGTTAGAAGGATAGCCAGTACTATCTCTGAGGATTCATGTACCTTCTTGTCTGTAGGGCCGCTAAGACTGGCTCCAGGGATCCACGTGCCTTCTCATTGACATTTGGTCTGTAGTATCAGGTGAATATAAGAGAAAATGAGTGACAAAAAAACTCACTTAGAATAACGAACGATTTTCAGGTGCGCACTCAGTTGTAATGAGGCAAAGATGGTCTGACACTGCTGGAATGGGCGTTTGTTTGGTTAAGTGATTTAAAGTTAGTATGAGAACTTATAAATTTGCACTGAGCGCTTCAAAGTTCAACTCCAACCACCCGATTCCTTACACCCTTCTCCACCCTCCTGCGTGCTGCACTACCTGTTGAAATTAGCTACTTGTCAGTTATGACTGATATCAACGAACTGTGTTGCACCCGCCCACAAAATGCGAATAAACACCCAGGCTTACCCGACCTGGAAGGACAAAGTCAGCGACATTCTCAAGCCAAGAAGAAGAACACCAAACTCCCCCAGGAAACCCGTGAAGCTCAAGAACTGGCCGCGGTTGAGGGTTTGCAGCGGCTGTCTGCCATGCAGGAAGAGATGAAGAAGGCGGAGGTGCAAAGCATGACGAAGAAGCCGAAGGCAGTAAGGCCCTGCGCTCGCCCTGTCAAGAAAAAGTCAGAGCCTGCTGCTCAAGCAAATAAGGCACTCCTGGGAGTAGGAACTGATACCATGGCCAGTGAGCGCATGTCGCAAATGCTGCGTGATGCTGACCCAGGCGAGGATGTTGAGGCTCGGTCTCGAGAAAATCAGAAGGACGATGGAATCAAGACAAAGAAGAAGACTGAGAAGGACACGGCTCTTGCAGCTCAGTCAGGGGCACGTGTTGAAGACAAGAAAGGAAAGTTGATGTGCGTCCAGACTTCTTTTCCAACCATGATGTTGATGCTTACCAAATCAACGCTTCTTTTCCTTAATTTGACCTCAAATTTCAGGACCAAGTCCAAGTTTTCGTTAGGGAGGTGCATCCAGGGTTGGGTTAAAGATGTTTCACCAGACCGGTCTGACATCGTATCAAGCGCTCCCAAGCCGCCTCATACGACAGTCACGGGACTGTCTTTAGTGCACGGGCCACCAACTGCCGTCTTCTTATCTGGCTCCCACCCTATGTCCGCAACAATTGTGACCACCAGCTCCGGCCAGCATAAAATCCCACCTCAGGTTGTCGCTAATTCTTCTCAAGCTCTCATTGGTGGCTTTGGCGATGAGCTTTTTGATTCAGAGGATCGCTTGGACATCCTTCCAAAGCCATCCGCGCTTAAGGTGTGTGGCAGTTTAATATATCATTCAATTCTAACGCAGTAAGTGGACACTACATATTATAGATGTGCCTACTGAGCTGACCGCGGACGGGTCACTTCCAACGGAGGGCTTGAAGGATGACACGAAGGATTCGGATGATGCGTCAACCGATGCAGACAATGATGCACCAACCGATGCGGACAACGATGCAACAATGGATGTCGAGGAGGATATGGCCGATAAGTCTCAGGATAGCGGTGACAGCCTGAGCAGTTTCATATTCCATCGCTCAAAGAACAAGACACACAACGCTGTGGACACCAAACACCGTGTCCCAGTCTTCAAGGATTCCTCAGACGAGGATGACGATATTGAGGTTCTCAACATGGATCATAGTATGACGAAGCCTACAGGCTTCGTCGAAACAACCAAGACAGCGAAGAAGGCTGTACGTTTGACGTCTTCCATAAGTTCCTTTTTTATTTATTAACAATGGCTACTACTTATATTCTTGCGACAGACTTCTGTTGGCATCTCCAAGTCATCCACTACAATGCAGCCACCTGCAAAGAAGGTCAAAACCGAAGACGGGGCCGATGATATTATACCAAAATCAACACTTACAGCGCCGCCTGGCTACTGGATCGAGAAGCGGTACAAGTCCCATTCAGCTTATCGAAACTGTGATCTTCCCCCTCAATGCCAGGATCAATGATGGCCTAAGCACTTCCTCCCGACTGTTTATTTGTGGGCCAGCAGTCAAAATGACCTCTGGCAGATATCAGATACTTCTCTCGTCGACGCGCTCCAATGCATCATGGATGTTGTGTATGATGATTTGGATCTCCAGTACAAGGTAAACACTCAAGGTTCTGTCTTTGGTGTCGTAGGTCCCATGTTTTTTCTTGCGTCACTATTACTAACTGACTGATCACAATTTGAATCAGGCCACGCAGCGTCTAGCAGAGTGGCGCAGCAATTTCGGTTCAACAGGACTTGCTATAATGATCAATTTCTGTTACGACAAATGGTCGTGTGCGACTAGGATGATCTAAACAGTGACAACCACGACAGTGGTACCGAGTGCTGAGAGTCGTCGGCCTTTACAAACAAGCAAAGGTTGCGTACTCGAACGTAGCTCGTGGTGGTTAACGAGGGGTTACGCTGAGATGATAGCAGGGTTTACAGACAGTGAGAGGCATCACTGAAGGTACGAGTCGATGTCGAGCAGGTAGCTTTAGCGGGACAAGGAGTTCAAGGGTAAACCTAGTAAGATTAAAGTAAGGAACATCTACTTTAATCTTCGACCTTATATAAGGCTACTCTTCGTATCTAAGCTCAGCCTAAAGCTGGGTTCTAATCTGCTTATCTACATGAGTCAGAGATAGCGTCCATGAGGCGGGCTTCTATCGTAGATAGGGTCCATGCGGTACCCTTCTATCAGTACATGAGGCTGCACGAGGCATGCCTTCTATCTTGATAACATAAATAGGTCTTCTAGACCTATGTCATCATGTGTCGTCACGTGCGGTCCAGACCGCTTATCTAAGCCGGCAGTTGCCGCTTATTGTCTATCGTCATCTATCGTCATAGAGCTGGTGAGACTCCGGTATCGTCTGTAGCCGTGCGGTGGCAGAGGGCTGTCTGCTGGCGGGGGACTCGTGCCATGTTACTGTAACAATTTCTATGCCCGGAACAAGGACACTGACACGAAAGAGCTTGGCCAAGCGCTTATGGAAGACTTCGCTTTTCTTTTCGAGGACATGGACAACATCGACACAATGCAAGCGTTCCGGTCCCCATTCATGTTACAACTCTTCGCTACTGCTCACCTTCATAGCATCATTGGGCATGCTGAAGTCACTGCGCTCAAAACAGATGTATTGGCTTCCATTGGCGTGGCTAGCATTCTCGGCATTTGTGCAGCTTCAGTAAGTACTGTAGACATATGAGAAATATGACTGATAGCTGTACTTTTGTTGACAGCTTGAGTGCGCCATCAAGTGCCTCAGTGACGGTGCCATCGACATTGATTCAGATGCTCTCGATATGCGTCCTGCACAAAGGAAGCGCAAGCTCCGGACGCCGAGGACCTTCAATAAGGCCACCGGCAATCACAGTACTACCAAGCATGCGTTCTCTATCAATAACTGGGGGTCAGTGACAACCTCCTACGTGATTGGCATCAAGAAAAAGGGAGAAAGCTTTCTGAGGGAGACAACATCGATGGCCCGGAAACTGCTCAAGAAATCAGGCAACGCTGCCCTTCGGAAGTACATTAGTCTCAATGATGAGGATGAGGAGGAGAACATTGACCGGCGCTGCATGTTGTGGTAATGAACCGTTGCTTTATTTTATTTTATTGTCAATGAACTAACATCATTCCATATAGATTCAAGTTGCAGTTTCGCACTGCCTGCTGCGCATTTTTTAATGTTGACTCGTAACTCCGTGCTGTATCCATCTCCTCGTACTATCGCATTTTGCCTGTTCTGCCATCTGTCTTCATTACTCGCCTTTAATTCCCCTTTTCTTTGTTTACATGCATTTCTCATTTCGCCCTTTCCTACTGTTTTTACCGCTTTGTCGCCATTTGCATGCATTGTTTGCTCTATTTACACCACTTTTTCGTACTTTACCATTGGACAATGTGATGCCCTTTGCTCTATTATCACCACTGTCAATGCCTGATAAGTGACTTTTCAAGAGTGTCAAAGTAGAATTAAGAGGGTGAGTGGCCTTTTTTTCAATTTTTTCCGTCGTGTCTTCATGTTGTGTGAACGGCTCCTCAAATCCGATCAAAGCAGGAAAAATGAGAGTTCCGAGTGAAAAATAATGGAAAATGATTACGAGGTTTTACTGATGTACTAGTACTACTACACTTTGAAAAGATTGAGGCCGTTGAACTGGAAATCACTGAATTTATTTTGAATAGTCTGACCCAGTTGTGAGCTCTGTGACCACTTTGGCGTCTGGGGCTGTACATTCTGTGAGCTCTGTCGCCACTTCGGGTGGCTGTGGGAAACTGTCGAAAATTACCATATCTGTGAACAAATTTCTAGTTTGCAGATGTGAGTTTCAGGCTATTATCCTATGATTTCGCCCAATGAATTTCACTGGAACTACTATCTACAGTGACTCGCCCTTTTGTTTTCACCCACCCACCACTTCCCTTTTCTGAGTGTCTTGGTATTTTTTGGGTTGTGTCGTGCTCTTGATTTTCTCTTCCTACTACCTCACTGCACTCGAGGATTTTGGGTGTTTCCATTCACCTTCATCTCTGATGATCCAGTTGTCTCCAAAAATGGTAGGTATGTTTAACTTTCTCCATGGTTGTAAGTGTACGGTATATCACAAATGACAGTGTAACAAAAATGTGTGAAAAAGAGCGTATAACACGATATCTGCATGCAGCTATATGTTTTGTGACTACAAGGAAGCTAAGCACCAGGCCACTACCACAACTTCAAGTAAGGTGAGTCTAGTCTAAGTCCATACGAGTCTAGGTCGAGTGATGTGGTAAATCACTATATAGATCCAACAAGCAAGGAGAAGTAATAGCGAGTGTACAGATCAACACATGGTGGGTCACCTCATTGTGTGTCAACGAATCCAGTAATGAGATTATTGTTGATGATGGATCCAGCTTTACCGCCACTTGTCTGCAAACCAGACCAATCCCAGTTACCTATCATGGTACGTCAGAAATGGACTAACGGAAACTGTAACTCGTGTACCTGTGCACGATCCACTTCCACAGTTCACTGCAACCCTGGAAGCACCCTTGTTGGCTGTCAAGGAAGTGGTGCCGTGGTTGAAGTTGATATCCTGAGACAACCCGTGAAACCCTTGCCGACGTAAAACTGAAAGAACACATACAGAGATAGTGGCCCCGTTGCCCGGGGTACCCAGGTTGGAGGGATAGCTCTGTAGATATGTTATATGATTGACGACGGGAGAGCATGGTAAAACACACGTACCTGGGTGATCAGAACGCCAAAACCGGTACAGTTGGTTGCAGTATTGTCCTACAAAAAATCAGTCCAGGATCATCATCACCATCATCAAAACCACTCACGCTATACGTAACATTCTTCACTACACTGTTTGTCGCAGATGTATCGGTCTTGATACGGAACGAGTATGCGCTACTCGTGTCAGTACAACTCTAATTCACCCTTGTGCCGTAGTCACCTGCTAACAACATGGTTTCCGATAATCTGGACATCGGAGACGACGGTATTTGACGAGATGGAACCCTAGACGAGAAATGTTTCAATAATTTGGTTCACCAAATTGATCAAGTGGCTCACAATGGAGATACCATGACCGTATGCACAGTAGTTGTCGGCAAATGTGATATTTGATCCTCTTTTGATAGCTAAACAATCGTCCTGCAAAAAGAAATACCTTCTAGGGGAAGGGACGTGGAAGATCAACCGTCAGACGGACCTGATTGAGGACAGTGCTGAATGCTCGTAAGTGTATGAGTCGATCGAGTAACTAGAGGATAGACAAACCAATTTTGAATGAGTATATCACTACTGTTAACATCAAAGCCGTCGGTGTTGTGTGCTTACGGCCGGCAAGTTCAAAAACTCCCAGATAAATGAACGCGTCACTTACCAGCAGCGGCGTTTCCGCTTTGCGAGTTGGGATAGTTACCCTGCACTGTTCTTGATGTCAAAATGAGACACACCGCTCATAGCATGCAAATACGCACAATCATCGACAGTGACGCCAGAGATAGTGAGAGGTCCTGGATTTGTGATTGCAAAGACGTGGGCGGGAGAGTTTACGACATAAACGTCCTGCATAAACAGATCAGCGATCTGTCTGGAACGGCTGGGGTGATTCGAGCGCATACGTTCAAGGTGCCCGAGATCGATATTCTGGTAGACGTAAGATTAAAAAAGAACGTAGTACAACAGTAACTAATGAGCTTACTGCATCATTGGGAGTGGTTTTGTGACATCACCATTTCCGTCCTGTATCAGTGTAAGATGAAGCGAAATCCTCGCGAGTGAACCAGCGTATTTACCCAGTAAAAAGGTCCTCCACCATCCCACCTCTGGTTGTTTCCATTGACTGAGAACGTTAGGGATTGCCACGGCTTCTAATAACCCACGTACAAGTAACGCCATTTCCCCTGTCAAGACGGCCGTGATCAGGTTCTCCGAGCCACTTGAAGTAGTAATGCCTGCACTCACGTCACCCGGAATAGGGGACCGGCCCAGCTCAAATTTCCGAACTGAATCTCGCCCACTAAAAAGAATCAGGGATGCGCAAAGCGAAGTATCATATCACGCTCACAAACGTTGACAGTGGTACCGTCCAGCAGCTGCAGTTCGAACGTTTGTCCACCAGGGACGGTGAACGCATTGATATTCACTGTCGTGCATTGGACAGCATTGCTAACGTCGTCCAAGGATGAGATCGTACCGACGCAGCCACTGCTGCTGGCTGCAGCGACTGCAGTAATCCCGGTCACGAGGAAACCAAGAGCTAACGAGGGAAACATGTTGATTAGTGTGAGCGAGCAGCCTAGCCTTAAATCTGCCAGAGGATACGGTTGTCGGTGAAGGTAAATTGATCTTGCACGCAAGCTCTATTTGCCGGTCTTATATATGGTGTTCATTGTTTAGGCGGTATACAGCGTAGGCTATGGAAAGCGGGAGTGATCAGCTCGGCGAGAATGGCATTTATTAGCCTAGTACCCCCTGCCACGCATCACTTTGCATGGCACAGAACAGCTTGCGAGAGTATTCATCCTATATCGAGGCGTCTTAAATAACCGGTCTGTAGATGAGTCCGTGGTGCTGGTGTACCGCGTGCCTCTTAAAGAGTTCCTAAGGAGACACAAGTCTCAGAGATGGGTTTCGTCCTCCAACGAAACCGGGTCTAACAACCGCAAGAATATCGGAAATGTGCAAACTGCAGCAATTTGATTGTCGCTGGTCTCCGGTAGTAACTGGCCTGATGGGAGATGTGACAGACTAACAGTCAATATTATGGCCCATGTGCCGTTTGACTCCTTGTTTCTACCGCCAGTGGCCAACCATCACCTGAAATAGAAGGTGACTCTCATCTGTTTGCAGCCTCTGGAAATTCACTGCGTTTTGGGTTGAAGTGGGACCGAGCAGCAGGACAGTGACGGTGGGGCTTATCCAAGTCAGCAGTGCCATCGGTGTGGTCCGCGAGGTGGAACGACCCCAAGGGAAGCAGACATGGTGGCGTGAAGCGTCTGGAAGGCTGGAACGGCAGCGCGAAATCGACTGGGGACTGTCATATATAGATTTTGAGATGTCAAGGCACGTTGTGCGCGTCAAAATTGCAAGTAAGACGCGATGTTGTAAGTGTTTGTTGAACTACAGTATAGGACCGGCATTTGAGCCAGCACCGTCATTTGAGCCAAACAGCTACCACACACTCAACATTTGCTTATTGACACATCGGATAGCACAGATATATTCTAAATACATGCATCTGAGATACTGTCGAGTAGAAATGAAAAAAAAATTGTATATGCATGCTACAGGTCAGAAACATGCCCTCTTTTGGCACTAATCAATGCAGCGAGAAGGAAGTATTCAATTATCAATGTCAAAAATCCTGCCAAATGAAAGATCTATATCCCTAGTACAGTTTCAGTACAATGATATATGTCCTACACACAACAACATGCTGCCACTGGGATCCCGGACGAGGGTCTCAAAATCCATTATCAAATGTGTTTATCAGGACAAGATTGCGAAACTAACCCAATTTGGACTTTTGTTTACAGGCTCGATGAACACCATCCTGCAGTCATATTCTGCATATCTCAGTCATGGTTGGTCGTCCAAAATCAGTCACCAGGAAAAAACAACTTGCTAGGCAAGAGCAAGAGATTGCCATTACTCGAGCCATCAATGAGTACTGTGCCGAGCAGAGAAAAGATCAGCCTACCAAAAGCCTCCGTGCCATCTGTCGAGAAGTCCAGGAGGAATATCGAGCAGAAACTGGGAAACCAGTGGTCGTTGACCACATGACTGTCTCGCGTCGACTTGCAGGGAATAGAAGCAGCGCCCAGTACATGGCAGAGGAAAGAGCATGGTTAAAATCAGAGGAGGCAGAGAAGGTTGTTGAGTATTGTCTTGAACTTGGACGTCGTGGATTTCCGATTGGTCATCATCGACTCAAGGAACATGTTGATGCCATTCTACGAGCACGACTTAAGGAAAAGTTCCCAGCTGAAGGAGTAGGAAAAAATTGGACTGACCGGTTTGTTGAAAAACACATGGACAAGCTTGGCAGATTCTGGACTCGATCTCTTGACACCGCTCGTGGTCGCGCTGTCAATCCCACAACTCATGATCAATGGTTCACACTACTAGAAGGTGCTATGACATCACTGGGTATAGAAGAAGATTGCATTTGGGCAGCAGACGAGAACGACACGATAATCCGAGTTGGCGCTTAGATGTGCGCTATATCCATTTTAGGGCTGGCTCAAGTGGTGAAAAAAACAGATATCGAGACATTTTACTGATCATTGCATTGCACACTCGTCACCCATTTGATTGCTCTATAGTGTTGCATTAGTATGGTCATTGTATAACTAAACATAACTGTCACATCAGATTTTTGTTTAATGGAGGAGTGTTAACTTGAGACGGCCAACAAAATTCGCTGGCTCAAATGCCGGTCCTATACTGTATAAGTGCCCCCCATCTGGGCGTTAGTGACGCTTAAGCGCCAGACCATAAAGTTCCCACGCAAGACGGTCGATGTTCTACTCAAGTGCGAGGCCGCAGGCGTAGGTCTATGTATATATATAGGGACCGAGTTAAAATGATTGCTCTTGCTTTCTCGCTACCATCAACTTGGTGCAAGCAGTTTTATCTCGAGTTCGACTTAGTGCTGCCGCGGTCTGGTTCAGAACCATGATCCGAACCAGATTTTTAGTTCGGTTCTCCGTGGTTCGGTACATGGGTCTCGGTTCTGGCTCGTCCCGAAAATAACATAATATCACAAATAACAGTGTGACAAAAATGTGTAAGAAAAAGAGCATATAACACGATATCTGCATGCAGCTATATGTTTTTTTTGACCACAAGGGAAGCTAAGCATCCGGTCACTAGAACAACTTCGAGTAAGGTGAGTCTAGTCTAAGTCAATACGAGTCTAGCTTAAGTGACGTGGTGAATTACTATATAGTTCTAACAGGCAAGTATGACAGGAGAATTAATAGCAAGTTGTATATATCAACACACGGCGGGTCATCTCACTGTGTGTCAACGAATCCAGTAATGAGATTGTTGTTGATGATGGATCCAGCTTTACCACCACTTGTCTTCAAACCAGACCAATCCCAGTCACCTATCAGCGTATGTCAGAAATGGACTGAGGGAAACTGTAACTCGTGTACCTGTGCACGATCCACTTCCACAGTTCACTGCAACCCTGTAAGCACCGCTGTCGGCTGTCAAGGAAGTGGTGCCATGGTTGAAGTTGATATCCTGAGACAACCCGTGAAACCCTTGCCGACGTAAAACTGAAAGAACACATACAGAGATAGTGGCCCCGTTGCCCGGGGTACCCAGGTTGGAGGGATAGCTCTGTAGATATGTTATATGATTGACGACGGGAGAGCATGGTAAAACACGCGTACCTGGGTGATCAGAACGCCAAAATCGGTACAGTTGGTTGCAACATTGTCCTACAAAATATTCAGTCCAAGATCATCATCATCATCATCAAAACCACTCACGCTATACGTAACATTCTTCACTACACTGTTTGTCGCAGATGTATCGGTCTTGATACGAAACGAGTATAAGCTACTAGTGTCAGTACAACTCTAATTCACCCTTGTGCCGTAGTCACCTGCTAACAACATGGTTTCCGATAATCGCGATGTCGGAAACGACTACATTTGACGAGATGGAGCCCTAGACGACAAATATTTCAATAGTTTGGTTCGTAAAATCGATGAAGTGACTCACAATGGAGATACCATGACCGTTTTCACAGTAGTTGTCGGCAAATGTGATATTTGTTCCCCTGCTGATAGCCAAACAATCGTCCTAAAAAAGAAATACCTTGTAGGCGAAGGAACGTGGAAGCTCAACCGTCAGACGGACCTGATTGAGGACAGTGCTGAATGCTCGTAAGTGTATGAGTCGATCGAGTAACTAGAGGATAGACAAACCAATTTTGAATGAGTATATCACTACCGCTAATATCAAAGCCGTCGGTGTTGTGTCCTTTTCGGCCGGTAAGTTCAAAAACCGCATGCCAAATAAACGCGCCACTTACCGGCGGCGCCGTTTCCGCTTCGCGAGTTGGGATAGTTGCCCTGCACTGTTTTTGATGTCAAATGAGACACATCGCTGATAGCATGCAACTACGCACAATCATCGACAGTGGCGCCAGAGATAGTGAGAGGTCCTGGATTTGTGATTGCAAAGACGTGGGCGGGAGAGTTTACGACATAAACGTCCTGCATAAACAGATCAGCGATCTGTCTGGAACGGCTGGGGTGATTCGAGCGCATACGTTCAAGGTGCCCGAGATCGATATTCTGGCAGACGTAAGATTAGAAAAGAACGTAGTACAACAGTAACTAATGAGCTTACTGCATCATTGGGCGTGGTTTTGTGACACCACCATTGGAACCTTGACCGTCCTGCATCAGTGTAAGACGAAGCGAAATCCTCGTGAATGAACCAGCGTATTTACCCAGTAAAAAGGTCCTCCACCATCCCACCTCTGGTTGTTTCCATTGACTGAGAACGTTAGCGATTGTCACGGCTTCAAATAACCCACGTACAGGTAACGTCATTCCCTCTGTCAAGACGGCCTTGATCAGGTTCTCCGAGCCACTTGAATTAGTAGTGCCTGCACTCACATCACCCGGAATAGGGGACCGGCCCAGCTCAAATTTCCGAACTGAATCTCGCCCACTAAAAAGAATCAGGGATATGCAAAGCGAAGTATCAGATCACGCTCACAAACATTGACAGTGGTACCATCCAGCAACTGCAGTTCGAAGGTTTCTCCACCAGGGACGGTGAACGCATTAATATTCACCGTCGTGCATTGGACAGCACTGCTAACGTCGTCCAAGGATGAGATTGTACCGACGCAGCCACTGCTGCTGGCTGCAGCGCCTGCAGTAATCCCGGCCACGAGGAAAAGAGCTAACGAGGGAAACATGTTGATTAGTGTGAGCGAGTATCCTAGCCTTAAATCTACCAGAGGATACGGTTGCCGGTGAAGGTAAATTGATCTTGCACGCGAACTCTATTTGCCGATCTTATATATGAAGTTTATTGCTTAGGCGGTATGCAGCGTAGGCTATGGAAAGCGGGAGTGATCAGCTCGGCAAAGATGACATTCATTTGCCTAATACCCCCAGCCACCAATCACATTGCACTGCACAGAACAGCTTGTGAGAGTATTCATCCTCTATCGAGGTGTCTGAAATGACCGGTCTGTGGATGAGTCCGTGGTGCTGGTGTACCGGGTGCCTCCTAGGGAGTTCCTAAGGCGAGACAAGTCTCAAAGATGGGTTTCGTCCTCTAACGAAACCAGGTCCAACAGACAGCGAGAATATCGGAAATGTGCAGACTGCAGCAATTTTGATTGTCGTTGGTCTCCAGTAGTAACTGGCCTGATGGAAGATGTGACAGACTGACAGTCAATATCAGGCCCGCTCATCATTTTCTGTACTTCGTCGTCATAACCGTCAATATGTGTGCATTATGTCAGCTACTGAGCCCACCTTCATCTTATTGCAAGTCTGAGCCTTTTCTGAACGGATCGGGGAGATTGAAGTATGGCGCGGGGGTGGGACTGTATGAAAGTTGGAAACGCAGCGGCCCTGCAGGTGGGAGGCCCGCAGAACTCGTCTGCAGGATTACCGGAGACAACGAGGTGGAAGCAATTTAATTGCAGTGATGTAAGCTCAGGATTGCTCTCGCAATATATCTTTCCGGCTAACAATCCGTGTTACCAGCAATTTCAGGCGGAAAAGACCGGTGCTCGGATAGAGGTGTGATAGGGTGTGTTGAAGGTTGAAGGGACAACGCATGGAAGTAGCTATGGTAGTTGCCACACAGCGACGAGCCCCTCACAGTGGATGTACTGATCGCAACCGGCGTTAAAAGAGGGCGGGATTTTGAGCACAAGACAGCCAAGTATAAACTATTTCATGATGGTATCCAGACGATGATCCCGGGCAAGTGCAACATTGTAGCTAGGGATACTATTTCCATTCAGCCTGATGGTCTGCCCAGCTTCTGCCAAACAAGACCAATCCCAGGACCTTCTAGGGTATAAGAACGAACTTACGTATACGTATACCGTATTTCGGTTCAGTTCGAACTTCGAGCAGTATGACAAAATCGGCAATTGCATTCGCGCGAATTATGCTGTAATATACTGTTACGAATATTTCCACCAGTGACCCGAAAACGCGAAATAGGAAGGACCGTAATGATAATGCGGAGCACGACAGCGAGCGGCGAGCAACCTGACAGCAGTGAATCATGGCAACGAAAGGAATGACACAGGCAGGGAGGCAAACAAGTGAGTACATCTGCAGAGAAATATTCATACCATTCGAGAAAAGAAGCAACAATACATACACCTGAAACCACGAGACTCGTGGAATCAGTGGAGGAAGGCAAACAAGCTGCAATTGGGAAGGTAGTGGTGAGAAGGAAGGGGGAAATGGGGTTGTCTGGAATTCCAAAAGTACGTTGAAAACTTCTCAAACACAAGACTCGGTATTGTGCGAGAAATCGAGCTTTGCAGAGTAAGCTGTATTTCACCGAACGACGCATGAATGCGAAGTCACCGAGACACAAGTTGACGGATGCAAAATTGTGTTGCACAGATGCACACGTTTAAGTTGTTCCGAAATAACAAATACAACTAGCAAACATGTGCATTGCGACCGACGTCGAGGACAAGAGCAACGCATTGATACAAGTCCACAACATGATGGAAGGTTTTAGGATGCAATGCACAGACGGATCCATCATGATCACGGTGTTGGCAATTGTTGAAGATTATACAATATTATAAGATAAATTATATATCTAATTAAAAACATTTTATACTATCCTAGCCGTCGGGCGCCAAGTCACCTCTCCATATCCTCACCTATGTCATACTTCCTTCCACACCTACCCAGTGGCTGGCACGTCGATGAAGCCATCAAATCTGAAGAGGACCGTGTCGTTGTGATCCGCTTTGGCCACGACTGGGACCATCAATGCATGACGATGGACGAGACCCTCTACTCTGTCGCAGAGAAAGTGCAGAACTTTGCAGTCATCTACCTCGTAGATATCACTGAAGTTCCGGATTTCAACAAGGTGTGTATTTTTCACAGGTCTTGTTCCACTTGCGCTAACTATCGATCGTGGCACAATGATACAGATGTACGAGTTATACGATCCGTGCACCGTCATGTTCTTCTATCGGTATGGTTTGATATCCCCATTTTACCAGATACGCAGCTGAATCATTATACATCAGTAACAAGCATATCATGATTGATCTCGGAACCGGTAACAACAACAAGATGTAGGTGGCGCATCCATCCTGCACGTTGATCTATCTCAAACATTGCATCGCCTGCTACTACAGAAACTGGGCAATGAATCACAAACAGGAGGTACGTTATGATTTGTCTAGTAGGCCCACATTATTGATGTATCTCATCCCAGCTGATTGACATCATCGAAACTGTTTACCGCGGAGCCTCTAAGGGCCGTGGTCTTGTCGTATCTCCCAAAGGTTTGTATCTGAATATCATCATAATTGTACTCGGGCTCAACGTCACCTCAGATTACTCCACTCGTTACAGGTATTAGACTTATCTCTGTGCCTCTTGCGGTCTTCTCCCCTGCACTTGTGCCAAATTATGTATAGCAACAAACGTGATGTATACCTGTGTGTTTCCCGCTTTGTACTGTTATCGAATGTTCATGAGTAACCCCATTAATATTGTTGTCCCTCAACTATTGCTACTGGAGAACAACAAAGAAGAAACTCTATCATAGCCCCTCATAACGCCACATGCAATGCACGACCTCAGGGACCGGCCTGCGGTATGGGGTGCTGTTTTTTTCCATGTACAGCAATACACATGTAGGCGCAAGGCAAGGAACAATTTGAGGGACTACATCGAGTATTGCCCGGGATCGACCTTTTGCGAACGTGTGGATAGCTAGGAACGATACAGCAATCAAATTCCCCTAGCCACAACGAATAAACTATTTGGCATCCAGTACTTATAAAGGTTCCCAAATTCAGACAAGGAGGCAAGATGAATCAATGATAGGGAGTAACCACAGAACCCTTGGTCCTCGCTGCTAACTTACTACCTTACCATAACCAGACGACACACGATGAGCACGCACCTGCTGTCCATCGTGAATTCTGGTGTGTTTACAGGGTTGTTGTTGAAGTCGACATCTGCTAGGTATACACGATCGGTCTACACATGTGGTCTCATGAAGAATGCGCCTAATAATACCGAGATC
The DNA here is from genome assembly GCF_016758755.1 of Suillus discolor. Classification (NCBI taxonomy): domain Eukaryota; kingdom Fungi; phylum Basidiomycota; class Agaricomycetes; order Boletales; family Suillaceae; genus Suillus; species Suillus discolor. Next base: position 427,849 of record NW_024541283.1, read on the forward strand.
AATTAAGTTCTTGAAATTTTTGCTGTATGTACAAGTATTCGACGTCCCTGGCTAGACCATTCCAGACCTAGCCTAGAGCGTTCCAGAGCACTCTGGATTACCTTTCGAATGTAATTTCACTGAATATTCTATTGCTTAGTAAACCCACATATCAAATACTACACATGCAATGCCAGTCCCATCACGCACGCTTCACATACTTCACAAGAAAGAGTCGCCTGAAAGAATCGGACGTTACCTGTTCGCCACCATAACTGCTCAGTCGGACGCCCAGTCTCAATGACAATGAGCTACAGCAAATCACTGATAGCCTTGTGAGATCACCGTTACTACGAGTCAACTCGTGCAAAATCTTCAATATGAAATGATCCCCTGACCTCAAGAAACCTAGTCAGCCCTAGTCAGATTCGCCATATGGGAGGAAGACGGTCAATTCTTCTTGATTCAGGATATATAGCAGACATTCTGCAGAATGTCAGTGATTTAGCGGACTGGCCCGTCTGGGACATCGTCGATGACAGGCTACAGCCAACGTACAAAAACCCGCTCGATGTTTTGAACACCGCCAATATTATTATTGAATGGAAATGCTGCATGTTCATTCTTTGCCTCAACTCTGCCTGCCCATCACCTTATCCGCCCGCTGCCTTTTTCGTATCCGTCAGCCCTTGTCCTTTGCCCAATACCTGGTTGGTAATGTAATGCCTTCGTTGCAACAAGCAGATGCTGCCTTTCAGATTTCATGCCAGCTTCTCTCTACGTCCATCACCAATTGGCATCCTTCTTGATTGTCCAGGCTGCGGCGTTGCCATCCCTATCGCAGTGTCCTGAACGGAATCTCGGGCAAAGGTATGTGCTTACTGTGCGGCTGATTGATGGTATATGATACGGTCTATTGATGCATCGAATATATTATAGTCACTATATGAGTGGGAAGCATCCACGTTTTGAGACATCGTGGGCTTTTAACAGGCTCCCAACGTCCATAGAAGCTTAGGCGCTTTGCGCCATTGCCAGCAAAGAGTGAACCAGGGACGAGAAATAGTGACGCACATAGTGACTTATGTACTCCGTTTGGAGGTACCGATGACGGGTCCATCGTCTCTTAGACTTTGGTCCATTTGGCCCGTCCCAAACCAGCCAGAATTTCAATTCAGAGATGAGTCGTCCGACAAGCTCCACGTCTGTTTTAATTGGTCTCATTTTGCCTCGTGGCAGAAGTAACGGACCATATAGTAGATAGAACTTGAGAAAAGGGGAATAACATATGGGTGGTCGATAAAAAACTAAACGCTAGTACGACGGCGGAAAAATGAGAGGGAGCGAAGACCTGCTGATTGCCTGCCTGCACTACGAAAAGCAAGGTCTCCGTATGACTTAGCATGCCAAGAGCGCCCAGAGCGTGCGCCACATTAAAATTGGCAAAGCATAGAGTCCGCACTGATCAAAAGTATCAACCAATTAGACTTGTGTTTAGACTACAATGTATGAAGGAAATTAAACTCGATGAAATACGACCCGAATGGGCACCGGACCCGATTTTCTCATACTCTTTTCTGATTACGGGTTATCTACATACTGTCGTACTAGTCTCGTTCGATTCTACAATTTTCATCCAGGCTCCTTTTCCCTGTCTATGAAGACTTGTCTGCGACGTTCCCCGTCCTTGCGAAGCTCCAAGTCGAACCCTCCTCCATCTGGTTCGCTCACTGGCATATGTACGAAGCCATTAAGTTGTCTGAAAGTGCAAGGGCATCCAATAGTTTTCCTGTTAGTACAGTCAATTTGAGCCCCACAAACGAGCACACTGCACAAGTGCCGCGCTGAATGCTATTATAAATATTGCTGATCGCCACCCACGGATAGTCTCGTTTATCTCGTCACGAGTACAGATAGCACTATACCATATGTACTGTCGACATTAGGCCAGCCTAAAATGACAATAAATGAGAAAAAAAAATCTCGTCGCGAAGGCAGACGGGCAAAGACTCCATCATAATCCTCCTTTGCGTTGCGAGCCTTACAATAAGCCTCAACATCTCACATTAATAGTTGTGCTGCTTCTGCAGGCTGCCGCGTGGACGCGATAACGTTAACGGAACCAGAAAAAGGCTGTGGTAACACAACATTGTCCGATCGCTTGCGATGGTGCTGCAATGCTTTGAAGACGTACCGCTGATGAACACACGAAGTCTCGAACTTCCTTTTTACCGTGCGAACCTTAGAGTGCGCGCGCGATAAACTGCAAGCCTGAGACCACACAATTGGAAATTGTCAATAAGCATGTGAAGAGATGGCGTAAGATCCGGAAAAAAACGGCCGCAGGGTAGAGTGAGGCTGAAGGCAATATATATGCAGAGACAGGGCTGTTCGTCGTATCCATATGGGAATATATAGCTCCGTTACATGGCCGCTGTATTGAACGCCTCATGAAAAGAAAAGCCTGAATGAGGCCGAATGAGCCAACATAGCTGCACCATCCCGAAAAGGAGGATATCAGAAGCAATCAGCTGCTTATCTAGGTGTATTCATGAGTATGTGTAACCGCGTACAAACGGAATGGTAACCACGACACACATGGATCACTCTCTGGTGTTTCACCAGATGAAATGCACTTGGATAAAACGTGTAATAGATCAAACTCGTTGTCAGTGATTAATACGCCTAAAATGAGCCGTGTAGTCGAGGAAGGAGAATAGCAAACTTGCCGTGTGAGACATCTTCAGAGTAGTTTGATGACAGAAATAGAATCCGGAAACCCCGATGCTACAGACGAAAAGTCAGCTACAGGAGGCCCTAATTCGAGTCAGGTCTAGGAATTTACGCAGTAATAGTAAGACTTTTGCATATTCACCTATATTTCTTGAGGGCGGCATGGCTCGGAAATGAAGGTACGCCCAACTTGAGCGGCGAGCCGCAGCGAGGACACAGGAGGACACATGATGCACTGGCAGTAGTTATAGTCCACGTCATCTATACTACATAATTTCAGACTTTACCAAATCATTCTTGAAGATAAAGATACCTAGATGGTCAAGCCGCATCGGTTTTACATTCATGCAGTCAAAATTTGCTGGCAAAGTTGGCGGTTGCGTACTCATGGGGATTGGTTGACAGTGGGATGGCTCGGAAATGAAGGTTAACAGCCGCCACAGCGGGGAGGAAATAGGAGGACACATGCTGTAGTCCACGTCAGATGGGAGATGCAATGGAATCATTATGGATCTCCACGTCTATCAGACGGAACACCGATTGGCGAATTAAGGAATACTATCTCACGGTTTTCCTTCGTTATCAGATAAGCTCGAACCATATATTCACGCAGTTAGTAACAGCTTGTCAAGCAACCCCGGAGCTACTTCCCTTCCGAGTCTGCATCATGTCCGTCGCCAAAAAGGCCTCCCATCTGTCTTCGACGTCCATGCACACGACATTTCCTACAAAAACGGTCGTCGTTCTGGGCGGTTCCTACGGAGGTGTGCTCAACACGAGTGGCATTGAAATTATTTTTTGCTGACTCTCCTCCAGGCTCAAGAGCTGTTCAAGTTCTTGCAAAGGGTATGCCACAGGGTTGGAGAGTTGTTTTGGTAGATAGAAATTCGTGCGTCGTCCCGGTTTCTAATTCAGTAGATGTATTTTCCGTTGACCTCCTTGACCCTTAGACATATGAATCGTGAGAGCTTTGCTATTTTCGAGCTCGGAAGAAGCCTCATTTTGTGTTTTAGACGTTTACAACTTCCCTAGATATGCTGTTCTAGCCGGTCACGAACATAAAGCATGTAAGTGTGCACTCGATCCGCATGCTCCACTCTGGACAGACATTGACACCTCTTTTACTAGTTATTCCATACAATAACTTCCCTACTAGTTCTCTGTCCGACATTCCTTCATGTTCATCTCATGTTCGGGTGCAAGCAACTATCACCTCCATAGACAACCATCGCATCACCCTCTCTCCGAATCTGCCAGGATCACAACAATCAGACTTGGACTTAGACTTTGACTATGCCATTTATGCTCTCGGCTCCCACTTGCCCCAGCCCATAGACCTTTGGAGTCACCAAAAAGAAGGCATAGTGAAGTCGAGTTTGGAACCACCAGAAATACCAACCTACGGAGGAACGAAGTTGGAGGGTATCTCATCCCTCCAAGAACGCCAGAAACGCGTGGCGGCTGCCAGGTTCGTGTTGGTGGTAGGTGGCGGTGCGCTTGGTATTCGTAAGTGACGTCATTATACTGCGGAAGACGCGTTTGATGATCATGTGTAGAGTTTGCTTCCGACATCGCTGCGGTATACCCACAAAAGCACGTCACGCTTCTGCATTCCCGTCGTCGTTTATTGCCAAAATTTGACGACGCGATGCATGAAGAGGGTGAGTCTTGTGTGTTGTCTATTAAGTGATTTCAACTCAGCGATGATACAGCCCTTCAAGGTTTGCAGGAGCTGAACGTTAGGGTTATTCTTGGAGAGCGACTTGATTTCGAGTCTCTCCAATGCACATCCGCTACGCAGGGATCTTCCGAACCACGCGTAGTACGGACTCTATCAGGGCAGGAGATATCTGCTGACCTACTGGTAGGTTTTTCCAGATTAACGAGAGACAGGGAGCTAAATAAGCACGTTATCAGCTCCTATGCACTGGTCAAACACCGAACACGGGGCTCCTTCGCGACATGGACCCTCGTGCTGTATCACCAGACACTGGACTGGCACGTGTTCTGCGCACTATGCAACTTTGCGTCCCACCACCTTCTGAGTCTCACAAGCTTCAGGCAGATGATGTCCTACATTATCTAGAGAAGTTGACTCTTGATGCAGAAGAAGGGTCAGAGTCGTCGTCGCCATCGTCGCCAACTAGCACACATGCCGACATACCTTCGACGTCGCCCCTCTCATCCACGGATACCCTGGTGGAGTCCCACCTATGCCAAAAGACTTTGTACTCCAACATCTTTGTCGTGGGCGATGCAGCAGACGCGTTCGACGCGATCAAAGCTGGACATACATCATATTATCAAGCGGAGGTTGCCGCCCGGAATATCCTACGCCTCATCTCTCAAGATGAGAAAGTTGGGATTGCGGCCGGGGACGACCTAAGTTCGGAGCTCGAGGAGTATGCGCCTGGGCCCCCGGCCATAAAAGTGACCCTTGGTATGACGAAGTCAGTATATGAGGTGGACGGGGTTGTGGGCACGAAAACTGATGGTGTGGAAGATTTGAATGTTGCTATTATGTGGGCGGCGCGTGGAATGCGCAATGTGAGCGAGGAGGAAATGTTTGAATAACTGATGTTTCGGTTTGTGGGCGGGAAAGCGCTTCGTGCATTCGTCCCATTCCGTATAGTATTTGTTCGTACCGACTGCATGCAGTAAAATATGTTTGCTATTGTTTTTCGATGGGTGGCAGTGGCAAGTTGAAAACAATGAGACTATGGTTTTAAATTGCACCTAGATTACTTGCCTCAACCTCAACCTCAGCCTCAGGTAGTAGTGCCACGGCTCGGCTACGGCCCGCTCTAGTTACTTGGTCTGCTGTTTCCAATAATGAAATGTTTATGACGCAAAAACACGTGATGAAATTCAACGGTGGTTACAAATACATTAAAGGGAAACAGTGACTTGGTGTTATTGGGATAAAAATCGACAAAAATGCGTTCAATTGTGGCCTATTGTGTGTCCATAACCTATGCTGATACTTCCCTACAGTAGATAAGTGGATGTGGTATGATGGCGAGTAGGAGAGGAGCGTGGGAAATGTTCAGGTCGAGACCGGAAATGGCTGTGTTGTAGCCGACAAAGTTCACCATGGCTATTGCAATGCGTTGGTGACAGCCTGATACATCAAAGGTATTGCGCTTGCACTGATTTTAGAACACAGGTCCACTACAGTTGCCCTGTTTTGATGTATTACTATGGCACGAACTTGTGGCGCATAATCACATCAGCACAGTCATTCAGGCATAAGTAACTTCATATACTGGTCTTACTACCGACCGACTGACTCGGAAATAACGCCAGTTGAATAATGCGCAGGCGTAATTTCAGCATAACGCTTACGGCCGATGAAGAATGAAATGATGCGAGCCAGACGCTGGCACAGATGGCAACAGGTAAGCACATACAAACGAACTTTAAAATTTTCAAAGAGGCACTGCGACACAATAGAAGTTCGATCATTGGGACGTCCTTGATAGACGCTCGTCAAAACTAATATTAGAATGCGCGGATGAGACGCTGGCTATGGTTTTGAAAGATGCGGTATGATCGGTTGTTCATATGCATACATAGTTCTTCTACTCAGACTGCACCGTACAGGTATCGGGTAAGGCCCGTCCTACTAGTAGAACGAGTCAGGTCCCCGCCCAGGCATGGTCTATGATAGCCGCTACTACCGTGTCCAAATTTCAAACCTCCTCGGATAGTTATGTCAGTCTCTCCTAATACTAGTCAGACTATATAGAAGGAAGACAGTCATTCCTTGGTGATGAGTCATGTGATTCCAACATGTACAAGAACAACATAGACTGCGATGTCACGTATAACTGACCAAGTCATCTGAAAGTCGAAGTTCAGCACAAATCTCATGCTAGGGGCAGTGAACCGACTGCGGTGACAAGGCACATCATACTGGCAACTCAGACGCCCGGCACTTGGGGTAGACCTTTCGTCTGAAATAGATTATATCGTTCAGATGACTTTGGGAAAACAAATTCAATCCAATGCGCGCGCGGAAATTAAGATCAAATTACGATACTGATGGCTGGTTTCCTGGCAGCGACTGAACGTGTGCGTGAATGATTGCACTAACTGAGCCCCCACCCAGCTGTGCAACATCCTGCATCACTCCGAGTCCGCCACATTTCAACTAGTACAATTATCTGCACTGGTACCACAATGGAGATCCACAATATATAAACTCGGGGCCTTCAACAGATCAGACTCGTGTTCGAACGATATATTTTCCTCACCTGTACAAGACCTGTCAAGTAGTAACTTATAACTGTATCTTTTCCAAGTCCTGCATCATGTCCGTTGCTACAAAGGCGTCTCATCTGTCTGCGACAGAATTTCCTACAAAGACGGTCGTCGTCCTAGGCGGTTCCTACGGAGGTGTGTTTTCAACACGAGCGGTGTTGAAATTGGGTTTCATTGACCCTCGTCCAATCACCGTCTAGGTTCAAGAGCTGCTCACCTTCTTGCAGAGGGCATACCACAGGGTTGGAGAGTTGTTTTGGTTGATAGAAATTCGTACGTTGTCCTGGTTTCAGATTCAATGAACGTTCCGCTAACCTCTGATGTCCTCAGGCATAGGAATCGTGAGAACTTTGCTACTTTCGAGCTCGGAATGAATATTCATTTTGCGTTTCAGATTTTTACAACTTTTCTAGATATGCTGTTCTTGCTGGTCACGAACACAAAGCGTGTAAGTGTGCACTCGATCCGCGTGCTTGACTCTGGACAGATACTAACTTTGTTGCCCTTAGTTATTCCGTACAATATCAATAACATCACTTCTAGTTCCCTGTCAGATCTTCCTTCATGTACATCTCACGTTCGGGTGCAAGCGACTATCACCTCCATAGACGAACATCGCATCACCCTCTCTCCGAATCTGCCAGGATCACAAGAATCAGACTTGGACTTGGAGTATGACTATGCCATTTATGCTCTCGGCTCCCACTTGCCCCAGCCTATAGACCTTTGGAATCACCAGAAAGGTGTAAAGTCGAGTTTGCAACCATCAGCAATATCAACGTACGGAGGAACGAAGTCGGAGGGTATCTCATCCCTGCAAGAACGACAGAAACGTGTCGAGGCTGCCAGGTCTGTGTTGATCGTAGGCGGCGGTGCGCTTGGCATTCGTAAGTGACGTCATTACATCACGGAAGACACGTTTCACAGTTATATATAGAGTTCGCATCCGACATCGCTGCTATATACCCACAAAAGCGCGTCACGCTTCTGCATTCCCGTCGTCGTCTATTGCCAAAGTTCGATGAAGCGATGCATGAAGAGGGTGAGTCTTACGTATTGTCTATTAAGTGATTTTTAACTCAGCGATGATACAGCCCTTCAGGGTTTGCAGGAGCTTAACGTTCGGGTTATTCTTGGAGAGCGACTTGATTTTGAGTCTCTCCAACACAAATCTATGCCAGGGTCTCTAGAACCACGTGTAGTAGAGACTCTATCAGGGCGTGAAATACCTGCCGACCTGCTGGTAGGTTTTCCAGATTAACGAGGAACAACAAACTAAATGAGACCATCATTAGCTCCTTTGCACGGGTCAAACACCGAACACGGGGCTCCTTCGCGACATGGACCCTCGTGCTGTATCACCAGACACTGGACTGACACATGTTCTGCGCACTATGCAACTTTGCGTCCCACCACCTTCTGAGTCTCACAAGCTTCAGGCAGATGATGCCCTACATTATCTAAAGAAGTTGACTCTTGATGCAGAAGAAGGGTCAGAGTCGTCGTCGCCATCGTCGCCAACTAGCACACATGCCGACATACCTTCGACGTCGCCCCTCTCATCCACGGATACCCTGGTGGAGTCCCACCTATGCCAAAAGACTTTGTACTCCAACATCTTTGTCGTGGGCGATGCAGCAGACGCGTTCGATGCGATAAAAGCTGGACATACATCATATTATCAAGCGGAGGTTGCTGCCCGCAATATCCTACGCCTCATTTCTCGAAATGAGAAAGCTGGGATTACAGATGGGGACAACCTAGATTCGGAGCTCGAAGAGTACGCACCCGGGGCTCCAGCCATTAAAGTGACCCTTGGTATGACGAAGTCGGTGTATGAGTCGAATGGGGTTGTTGGCACGAAGAATGATGGTGTAGATGATTTGAATGTTTCTGTTATGTGGGCGGCGTGTGGGATGCGGGATGCGAGCGAGGAGGATATGTTTGCGTAATTTGGTCTTTTGGTTTTCGAGCGGGAATGGTCCCATAATTTTCTTTCGTATCAGGAGAATTCTCCCATGTAAACTTACAACTTTAGTTAGATTTCGCCGGGTGCGAAAATTAATGGTAGCTAGCTCTAGGAATGATAATCTAGTGCAAGCTAATGACAATTATTGGCAACCAGTGCGGTGTCACGAAATTATGTCGAACGAATGCGAGCTTTATGATTAGGTGCAGATAGTCTGTAGCAAGCTGAGCATGTGTTTTTATGATCTAATGTAAAACATGAGAGACAAGTAGGCACCGCCAATGTGACAGACACAAGCTTATATCACAAGGGTAAATACACTACAAAAATGTCTACTTCGATTGGCCAAAAATCAGCATTCTAGACGATTTTGAAATTGTAGTGTATCCACAAGATGTCAAAGATCGAACAGATTTAGCTAATTCCAATTTGAGCCAAAAGCAATGGATCGAACCTCCGACATATCACGTGACTTACCGTCGGCATCCAAACAAGACAAACGACTCCACAAGGGGGGAACATACCTTGTTTTGCCCACCTTTTTCCTCGGAGTCTAAGCCTCAACGGAACCGCACGATACTGTTCTGGGTGCATCTGTAGCTCGTTCCATTCGATTGGTGTCTGTCCCACCATGGCAACGTGCATCGATGCATATTGATGTACTGGACTCGGAACAGGTCCGAGTGAACGAGGGAAACTCAATCTATCCTCGCACGACGAAGTCGGCGGGGATGTGGAAGAAAACCTCATGAACACTTTCAATCAGCCGCTCAACACAGGTCATTCCAGGAACGAAAGACACGCATAGCAAGGATATTTGCGACTTAATCTGTGACGGGCCTTGAGAGTATCAAATTCAATTCAATGATTGTAGCTATGAATGCTTACCATTTTCAACGAAGCGGTTCATCATTTCTTTGGCTTGCGGACAGCTGTCTCAGTCAGAAGCGACGGGAAAGTCCGTCTCGAATACGGAGCCGAGTGACATGGGAAAACGACACTGCAAGTGTGATGTCTTATCGTGTCCATACCAGATCCTACTCACTCTTTGCATGATGATAGCTTAATCCCACTGGAATGTACCCCATATTTTCCCATTAATTATCATTGTTGTCATACTGATACTATAGTCAATCCAGTCTTCGACAGGGACATTTTGGAGGAACAAGAACTCAGAAAATAAACGAGCGTCTGCGTTAACGTTCAACCACAAGTGCAATCCTAGCCCTACAACACCCTACAGCCAACTGTCACCTTTATGACTCACACACAACTCCCACATCCGCGCTGCATTTACATCGTGTTTGGCATGTCAAATACTTGCAACCTCGTGCCAACCAGCCGTGTTCAGTGTCTCGCACTTCTCGACGATAATGAGAAGATAACATTTTGAGGTCTTACATGGATCGCGTACAGGTGTTCTATTTTCTTTCATGATAAAGCAATATCACTGGTCTGTGTTCATCATTTGCACATGTGAACCTTCGTTCGCACTTGCGTCTATCACCTGCTTGTGCATGCTGCTGGAATCTCAGTGAGCGTTCTTTCACGATCAACATT